>NC_092873.1:110160210-110480460 GCF_028372415.1 Notamacropus eugenii
CTGAATAGAATTGAGTATGGCTCCCAAGCTGAAAAGAGAATCGCAACAAAACATTGAATCAACTACTTGATACACAACAATGTCATCAAATAGAACGGGTCCCACCAAAGAACACATTAAACTGCTTCTCTTTCACATGAAAAGTTTCTCTTATTGTAGGAGAATATTAATTAAATTCAATCAGTGTAAATCTTTCAATATATACCAAGAAGAAATAGAGAGTGAAGGATTTGACCTTGAATCAAGAGGTCAAATGGAATCAATGGACAAAAATGCTATTTACAGATCTCTTGGGCTTCTCTATCAATTGCAAAATTATTATGGTTAGAGATAAAGGAGTCCTATATGGAGACACAAAGGTGATGTAAAATAATAAGTATGAGTAATTTTAAAGGACCTAAGAGAGCTAATACCTTAAGCTTTAATCAAAGTCCAATGACAGCAAAACCCTGTGGGAACCAGACATAGAACACAGTAGAGGGGAAGAAGGGTAACAAGAAAGGGTAATGAACAATTAAATAGTAGAATAATATATAAAAAACTCCCACAAATCTTGAGATTCACTAAGGATAAGAATTGACTCTGTCATTCAGCATGTACTTTGCCATTATCACTGTTTGACAATGCAAACTTTTACAAAGACCTTGACTGGCAAGATCCTCACTCTTGAAGTGAAACCCAGTGATACAATTGAGAATATCAAGGCCAAAATCCCAGACAAGGAAGGCATTCCCCCAGATCAGCAGAGAGTAATCTTTTCTGAGTAGCAGCTAGAAGATAGATAAACCTTATCTGACTACAACATTCAGAAAAAAATCCACCCTGCATCTTAGTCCTTCATCTTGGGTGGGATATAGATCTTTGTGAAAACCTTGACCAGTAAGACCATAGTACTTAAAATGATGCCCAGTTACACCATGGAGGATGTCAGGGCCAAAATCCAAGACCATGAAGGCATTCCCCTAGACCAGTAGAGACAGATTTTTGCTGGAAAGCAACTGGAAGATGGGAGAACCCTGTCTGACTACAACATCCAGAAAGAATCTACCCAGCACTAGGCCTTGCATTTGAGAGGAAGTATCTAATTTCCTCATTTCTTTCAAGTTTTTGAGTAATTAGGGATTTTTTTCTTGCTAGGTTGGCTGATTGTTTGACTAATGCAGTTGGTTGTTTGGATGTCACGTGGACACAGCCCAAGTTAACCTTCATTTGCTTCTGCTCGTGACATTCCCCTGGCATGAAACCTTCTTCCTTTTCCTCTTGCTTTTTCAAATCCATATGTCCGACCACCTCCAAAAAGCCTTGTCAGCTTGGCCAAGCCCAGAGAGTTTTTTCTTCTTTGAACTCCAATAGCACTGAGTATCTATAGGCCTTATTGATATACCTAGCATGTATTGTCTTTATAGTTTTCCTTTTAATGGATCTATGGTTTCTCTTCAATTGGCTTATAAGCTTCTGATGGCCAAGGACCCTGCCTTGGACTACTTTGCATGCACTCTGATTTGCTTTGTTTAGCTCAGAAACCACTTCAGAGTAGGACCTGGGTAACAACAATAATAATAAAATAATAAGCTAGCATTCATATAGCACGTTAAGGATTGCAAAGCACTTTACATATGTTATCTCACTTGGTCCTTACATCAACTGTGAACAGTTGGTGCTATTATTATCCTCATTTTACAGATGAGGAAACTGAGGCAAACAGGTTAAGTAATTTTCCCAGAACCACAAAACTAGTAAGTGTCTGAGGTGAGGTTTGAGCTCATTTTCCTGATTCCAAGACAAATTCTCCATTCACTGTTCTATCTACTACCCTGCTCATCTTTCAATCCATAGCACCTATCATAGTACCTTTTGATGATGTTAACAAATGTTTGTTGAAATAGATTAAATTGAATTGGGTAGAGCTTTACAAAGACCATGTAAAACTAATCATAAAGTCCTGAGCATATATTCACATAGACCACTAGCTGTGGCAGAAGTCTATGGAACCAGATTTAATGACTCTATTATTTAATACCTAGTGATCAATTCTCAAAGTGGTCCTTCCCAATCTCTCTTGAATCCCTCCATTTCCATTTGACATTCTTTCCTCACTCCACTCTACCCTCAACTTTCTCAGTCCTCACTAGGACCAATAAGAGGTTTCAGTTTGGTATTCGGCATGTGTTTCAATCCCTGATATGACCCCTGCCACATTAGAGAGTGCATTCTCACTGAAAAGCCACAGATATGAACTTAAGGAATTATGATGTTTCTTAAGGAGAACATTGATTAGCTTGTAGTTATACTTAAAAAGCCCAAAGACATCAATAAATTGTGAATTTCAAAATACAGGCATCTGAAATGAACACTCAAGGATCATAGATTTAAAACCAGTCTAGTCCAACCAACTCATTTTTTGTTGTTCAGTCATGTCTGGCTCTTAGTGACCCCTCTGGGGGTTTTCTTAACAAAAATACTGGAGTGGTTTGCTATTTCCTTCTCTGGCTTATTTTACAGATGAGGAAAACGAGGCAAACAGGGTTACATAGTTAGTAATTGTCTGAGGCCAGATTTGAACTCAGAAAGATGAGTCTTTCTACTTCAGACCCAGCACTTTATCCACTGCGTCATCTAGCTGCTCCTTTCTTTCTGCTGTACCCTCTTCATTCAGGTGATAGTTACATGGGCTCTTTTTTGTTCCAAATGTTAAGAAACAATAATGTAAATCAAAATAGATCTTTACAAAAGAACTAATTTTTTAAAAACTGCCTGCATTTTAATGTATCTTAGTTGAACATACAGTATGCTTTCTTTAGAATCTCATGCAAAACTTGGCTTTTATAAGGTTGAAGAAATAGTGCATTCCAGGAATGAAGACACCACACAGACTCTGGTGTAATGAGACCTGAATTCAAATCCTATTCTGAATCTTATGCCCTGTTGCTTAACCTCTCTTGGCTTCAGTTTCCTCATCTGTAAAATGTAAAGGATTAGACTAGAAGACCTTTGTGGTTCCTTTCAGCTCTAAACCCATAAAAATATGAAAAAAGTTTAGAAGGTGCTATTTCCTCATGAAATGTTCACACTTACTATTGAATTCATGGGAGAAGCATAAACAAAGATGTTAAAGTTGGACTTCTCTGTCTAGGCCAGTAATTGATAACTTCGACCCTGGTTTTGTTGTACTCTAAGGTTTCTCTAGTTTTTTTAAAGCTTGTCACCAAAAAAAAAGTCACAGCCAAATTCATTTTAATTTACTTTAGCATAAAAACAATGCTAAGAGACCTTTTAGGGCAGCTACATGGTGCCATAGAGCGCAGAGTGCTGGACCTAGACTCAGGAAGACTCATCTTCCTGAGTTCAAATCTGGCCTCAGATGCTTACTAACTGTGTGACCCTTGGCAAATCACTTAACTCTGTTTGCCTGAGTTTCCTCATCTGTAAAATGAGCTGTAGGAGGAAATGGCAATTTACTTAGTATCTTTGCCAAGGAAACCCTAAATGGGGTCATGAAGAGTTGAACATGACTGAACAACAAGTAAGAAGTGACCTTTCAGGAGTTATGAAGGGAACATTAAAGAGGGAATGTGGCAGACTTAAAGGTCTATGAAGGTCAAGAATCACAAGTCTGTACATCCTAGAGAGCAGAGATGCCTCGGAGATCCCCTTTGAATTTTTGTTTTCTCACTCATCCTTCATTCTGGGCTATTCTCAATCAGTCCCTAGAGGGCACAGTTTCTTTAGTTTATTGATACTGTTTTGTCCTCTCAGCTCACAGAAGAAAAAGAGAAGAGTGAAAATGAAACATCTTATGTTACAGCATCCAAGAATTTAGAATAGGAAGGGGCCATCCAGTCCAATTCTTTCATTTTTTTGATGTGGAAATGCAGGTCTACAAAGTTTAAGTGACTGGACCAAAGTCAGACAATGGATAGTAGATCTGGGACCATTGGTTGCAAATGCAGCACTCTGGGCATTACATCAGACATGGTGCAGAAAATGTGCTATCTTAGGTGACGGCTGCCATACTCATCACCAATAGGATGTGAACTTCCACGGGTTCTCATCACTTCTCATCTGGTCCTAATCAGTCTTCCTACTTCTGGGCTCTTCCTTTTCCAATTCTTTTACCACATCTCACAAAAAAATCTTCACAAAGAACAAATTTACTCACTCTCATTTTTTAAAGAACTTTCAGTAGCTCCCTATTGTCCTTAGGAAAAAGACAAACTTCTCAGTGTGGCATTTTAAGTCCTTTATAATCTGGCTCTAGTTTATATTTTGAAAGAGAGAGAAAGAGAGAGAGAGAGAGAGAGCATTTATGATACACACCACTCCCCTTCATATATTCTACTGTCCATCTAAACTGCCCACCCTGCTATTTATTCCCAGAACTCAGTATTTTCTGCCTTGGGAGCCATCTCTAGTTGTCCTGGTGTGTATCTGGCCACTGGACCCCGATGGCTCCAGAGGAGAAAGTGAGGTTGGTGACTTTGCTGAATCCTCTCTCACTTAAAATCCAATTCACTTGCAAATCATGGCACCACCTTTCTGATATCATGGTCCTCTTTGAGAACAAAGGACAAACAACACTTCTATGCCTGGCACAGGTTGTCCCTCACACCTGGAAGGAACTCCTTCCCCATCTACCTTTGCCTCTTAGAATCTTGAGTTTCTTTCAAGGCTTAGCTCAAGTACCATCTTCTACGGCAAGCCTCTCCCAATCTCCCTACCTGTCAGTTAGCTGATGTTCTCTCCCTTCAAAAATTATCTTCTCTGTGCTTAACTGTTTACATTCTGTCTATCCCAGTAAAGCGTAAATTCCTTGAGGGTGGAGATGTTTTGTTTTGTCGTTATATCTCTAGCAATTATCTCAGTGTCTTGTGTATAGTAGGCATTTAATATAGACTTGTTGAATTGGATTGGAGTGGAATGGTGGGATGGGACTGGATTGCTGGTACATTTCAATTCAACAATCCTTATTTTCTCTCCTGTTTTTTGTAACAGAAAAGCATGTCTTTGCAAGGTGGTTTGTTGGGGGAGGGTAAGAGGGGTCTAGTCCCACTTTTGGACTCATCTAGGGATCTCAGAGTTTCCTTGACTTTGTTAGCGCCAAACTGACTGGCCCAGATGTGAATATTACAAAAAACTAATAACCATTTTGGTGGCTACTAATGCCATTCTCTTAGAATAGAGCTTGGAAGAGTTAAGACAATTGGAGTTATATAAAGACAGGACACATAAATTAAACTGTAGTTTGTTGTTAGGAATTTTAGTTTTGATTTTGACTCTGATTTGGCCTTTTAACTGACCTTGTGATATGCCTTCAGAAATCCCTGGGAAGGCACTCTCCCCCAAAGCTTCCCTATTACTTGTTGGACCTTTAATTGCATAATTAGAAAGGCATTTCTTTGGCTTAACACTGCATGTGCTCTATCAAGATATAAATAACATTGCAATGTTGTACATTAAGTGTTATCAGTCATTTACAACTTAGTTTGTATGAATTTAGATTGTTTCCCGAGTTCATTCACAAGTAGAGTAAAAATATAGAGAGATATGGAACAGTAAAAAAAAAAATAAGGAGCCTGGTAATTCCAGAAAACAAATGTCACTTACCCAGACCATCCTTGTCCAGAAATTCATATAAATCTGTGAAAGCCTAGGTAGGAATCTGGTTTTTGGTCCCTTACAAATAAGTCTGAAAAATAGTACTCCTGGGTAAAATACATCCTTGGTAAAATGGAAAATATAGCCCCCCCAGCCATACCTTCATGGACAGCTTATAACAATTCACATTTATGTAGCACTTTACAGTTTATAAAGCCCCTTCTTCATAACAAACTTGTGAAATGTGCAGTGGAGATAGCATAATAACTATTGTACAGATTAGGAACTCAGAGATGTGACACTGCTTTTCCCTAAATCATATGACTTTTCCCCTTCCCTTCCCTTCCCTTCCCTTCCTTTTCCTTTCCCAAAACCTTCAACCTTACTGCACTCTGAAGCCCATACACTAGCCAACACTAGGCCCCTGCCCAGGCTCCCATTAAGGCCTGTTTTCTGGCCCTCCTTCCTGCCTTAACAGTAATTACAAATACTAACTGTTGCTGTTTCCCTCCCACTCTGATGTACTTATTTTTCTTGCCTCATTAAAGGGGCCATCCCTTGATTACTTCTTCAACAAGCCTATTCACTGAATGGGTGTTACCTCACCCTAAGTGAGTATCTACATACTTTGATTCAAGGTCTCCCATTGCATCCTCAGTCATCAGGCAACCTGATGAATATCTATCTGGTCACTGGATTCAGATGTCTCTGAAGGAGAAGTGAGGCTGGTACAGCCCTCCCACACTCACAACAAAGTCAAGTGCAAGTCATGTCATCGTTTCTTTGATGGCATGGTCTTCTTTGGCAACAAGAGACGAACACAACAGTTCATGTCAAAACTGGGATCTGAAACTGGATCTTTTGAATCCAAATTCAGTAGCAATTAGGTGGTACAGTTAGATGGATAGAATGCCTGACCTAGAGTTAGAAAAACCTGAGTTCATATCCTACCTCATATACTTCCTATTTGGGTATGACCCTGGGCAAGTCACACCCACTCAGCCTCAGTTTCTTCATCTACCAAATGGAGATAATGATGGCATTTATCTCCCAAGGTAGTTATAAAGATCAAGCTAGATAATATTTCTAAAGCACTCAGCAAACTTTAAAAATCACCTATATAAATGGTAGCTAGCAGTTGTGTTCACTGCATGTGAAGCTAGGACTAACATGGGCTTAAATAAGTCTGTCTTCTTTCTAATACCCCAATTCTCTTCTGATTAGCTATTTATTTCCCAATTTATAGCTTAATCTTGGAGTAATTGCATTTAGCAGAAATAGACTTTCTGGGATTCTCTTGACATTTTCTAGAGCTACAACTCCAAAAGATCATTTGGATTATGGGCAGAGGCCAAGATGGCAGATTAAAGGCAACCCAGCTGTATTCTCCCAACATTCCCCTCCAAACAACTTTAAATTAGTGCTCTTTTTGTGGTGGCTAAGAATTGGAAATTGAAGGGATGCCCATCAACTGGGGAATGGCTGAGCAAATTGTGGTATATAATTGTAATGGAATACTATACTGCTATAAGAAATGATGAGCAGAATGATTTCAAAGAAACCTGGAAAGACTTACATGAACTGATACAAAATTAGTTAAGCAGAACCAGGAGAACATTGTAAATAGTTACAATAATATTGTAAGATGAATAGTTCTGAATGAGTTAGCTATTCTCAGCAATACAATGATCTAAGACAATCCCAGAGAATTCACAAAGAAAAATACTATCCCCCTCCAGAGAGAGAACAGTAGTGTCTGAATATAGACTGAAGCATACTACTTTTTACTTTATTTCCTTTTTTTTTTGGTTTGTTTTCTTTCACAAAATGACTAACATGGAAATATTTTACATGATTACATATATATGACTCATACCAGATTGCTTACTGTCTCAGGGAAGAGGTAGGGGAATGAGCAAACATTAGAATTTGGAACTCAAAGCAAAAAAAGAATGTTAAAAATTGTTTTTACATGTAATTGGGGAAAAAATAAAATATATATTTTTAAAAATTATTCTTCAAATCAAATTTTGAAGCAGCAGAGCTAATAAAAGGTCAGAGTGAGATATTTTTCCAGCCTAAGAAAGCTTAGAAGGTCTCTACAGGAGAAGTTTGTGACACTGGGGTGGGGGCCTGCATGGAGCCCATACCTGTGGTGGCAGAAACAGTGGCCCTCAGCAGCAGCTTTGGTAGCTCTCAGCTCAGAGATGGTAAGAAAGCAGGACAACTGGTCAGAGAGATTACAGGGGACCCTTTGCTGGCAGTTGGTGCAGCTAGCACTGATTGGAAATTCTATTGCCCACATGCAGTTCTGAGTCATGGTTCCAGGGCAGAGAGGAATGTTGGGCATTGGATACAAGCAAGCAGGGGTCCTGGTCACAGTTCCAGGACCAAGCACTTGTGGCTATAAGGGACCATGGGTCCTTCCTTGTTAAAGACTGGACTGTAGACGAGGAGAGAAGGGACCATCCCTCTTCCAGGATCATACCATCTTGGAAGCACAAAAAAATTATAGATCCCCAGAGTTAGCTCAAACAAGCAGTACAAAAAAGGCAGAAGCTTGGGACAGTGCCTTTTCACTCCCAGGTGAGCAGAGCTCAACTTTAACATAAAGTTCGAGGTCAAGAAATAGGCTGGAAAATGAGCAAACAACAACAACAAAAAAGAATTCTACCATAAAAAAGTTACTTTGTGGCAGGGAAGAAACAAGATATAAACTCAGAAGAAGACAAAAATGTGAAAATACAATCCTCAAAGAAAAATGGTAATTGAATCCAAGCCCAACAAGAATTCCTGGAAGAATTAAAGAAAGAGATAAGAGTGGTAGAGGAAAAATGGAGGGGGGCGGGGAATGAGAAAATCATGAAAAGAAAATTAATAGTTTGGTAAAAGAGGCACAAAAATACTGAAGAAAATAGTAGCTTAAAAAAGGAATTAGCCTAATGGTAAAAGAGGAACAAACTTCATGGAAGAAAATAACTCCTTAAAATGCAGAATAAGTCAGATGAAAAAGGAAATGCAAAAGTTCACTTAAGAATAATTCCTCAAAAATTAGAATTGGGCAAGTGGAAACCAAAAACTCCAGGAGACATCAAGAAACAATAAAACAAAGTCAAAAGAATGAATGTCAAAAAAGTCAAAAAAGAATGAAAAAATGGGAAATATCTCATCAAGAAAATAACTGACTTGGAAAATAGATAGAGGAGAAATAGTTCAAGAATTATTGGATTGACTGAAAGCCACAACCAAATAAAGAGCCTAGACATCTTATTTCAACAAAGTATAAAGGAAAACTGCCCTAATATCTTAGATCCAGAGTGTAAAATAAAAATGGAAAGAATCCATCCATCTCTCCCTGAAAAAGTTCTGAAACTCCCAGGAATATAACAGCTAAATTCCAGAGTTCTCAGGTCAAAGAGAAAATACTTCAAGCAGTCAGAAAAAAAAATTGAAATATGGTGGAATCAATATAGCACAAGACTTAATGTTCTCCATGTTGAAGAAGCAGAAATCTTGGAATATGATATTCTAGAAGGCAAAAGAGCTAGTATATAAAAAATTTTTATAGCAAATTTATCTTATAAAGGCCTCATTTCTCAAACATATACTGAGTATAGAACTGGGTCAAGTTTATAAAAATAAGAACTATTTCCCAACTGATAAATGGTTAAAGAATATAAACAGACAGCTTTCAGAAGAAGAAATCAAAGCTATCTATAATCACATGAAAAAATGCTCTAAGTCAAAATTGATTAGAGAAAGGCAAATTAAAATAATTCTGAGGTATTACCTCATAGCTGTCAAAAATCACAAATGCTAGAGAGGATGAGGGGAAAATACGCACACTAATGAATTCTTGATGGAGTAGTGAACTGGGCCAGACATTCTGGAGAAAAGTTTGTACCTAGGCCCAAAGGGATATAAAACTGTGCATACAGTCTGACCCAGCAATACCACTACTATCTTAGTATCCCAAAGAGATTTATAAAAGGGGGGAGGGGAAAGACCAATATGTACAAAATATTTATAGCAGCTCTTTTTGTAATGGCAAAGAATCAGAAATTGAGGGAATGCTCATTATTTGGGGACTGACTAAACAAGTTGTGGTATGTGATTGTGCTGAAGTACGGTTGTGCTATGGCAAATCATGAGGGATGCAGCTTCAGAAAAAAAACATGTCAAGACCCATATGAACTGATGCAAAGTGAAGCAAGAAAAACCAAGAGGTCAATATACACAGTAACAGCAATGTTGCAATGATAACCAACTGTGAAAGACTTGGCTACTCTTATTAATACAATGATCCAAGACAGTTCCAAAGGACTCATGATTAAAAAACGCTATCCACTTGCAGAGAGAGAACTGATGAACTCTGAGTACAAATAATTTTCCCATTTTCTTTATTTTTCTTGCTTTAATTTTGAAATGTGGCTAATATGGAAATATGTTTTGCATGATTTCACATATATACTTGATATCATGTTACTTACCTTCTCAGTGCTTGGAGAAGGGGATGGGAGGGAGACAAGAATTTGGAATTCAAAATTTGAAAAGAAAAGAATGTTAAAAGTAAATAATAAATTGAAAAATATTTTTTAAATAAAAGATCATATGAACTTCATCCTTTTAAAATTGAAGCAGAAAATTAAGAATTAGAGAATCAAAAGACATCTCTCAAATCCACCCCTGTAATTCAGGCTCTTATCTTCTCTTGCCATGACATTTACAATAGTCTACTAATTGGTCTTTCTGAACCCTAGTACATCCTTACAAAGGATATTTACCAAAGCTCTGGTCTGCCATATCACTCAGTCACTCCATGGATTTCAGTGCCTATTACCTCTACAATCATAAAGTTTTTTGTTTAGTATTTAAAACTCTTCACAATTTGTTCTCGACTGACCTTTTAACCTTATTACTTATCGCTCCTTTCCATGTGTTCATTGTCCAAAAAACTGGACTTTTTACTGTTCCTCATGTAAAACACTACATTTCCCATCTCTCTGTTCTCCCTTAGATTGTTTTCCATGTCTGGAATGCACTATTCCTCGGCCTCTTAAAATCCTCTTTAAGCCTTTAATAAATTTTTAAAAATTTCAAAGCTCAGTAAAAGTGGTACCTACTACAAAAAGCCTGCCCTGATTCCTCTGCAGCAGCTACTAGTGCCTTCTTCTCCCTCGAAAACTAACTTTCATTTTCATATAGCTATAGAGATACGTTTTCTCTTCTTCCGTAATAGAATATAAGGACAGGGGCTGTTTTATTTCTGTCTTTGACATCTAAAATTAGCACAGCTTCTAATATATAGTAGATAATAAAAGTATGTTGATTGATTGATTAATGTATATATACATATACATATACATACACACACACATATATATATTATATATATATATATAACATGGGATGGAAGAACTAGAAGTGACTTAGGTCAAAGAACATAGAATGAGATGCAGTGGATAAGATGTCTGAGCTTAGAGTTAAGATGACTTGAGTTCAAATCTAGCCTCATGTACTTACTAGCTGTGTGACCCTGGGCAAGTCACTTACCTTCTGTTTGCCTCTTTTGTAACTCTCAAGGTGGTTGTGAGGATCAAACAAGAGAATAATTGCAAAGTGCCTGATACATAATAAGTGCTAAATAAATGTAAGTTCCTAAATTCCTCATTTGGTAGATAAGGAACCGAGGAACAAACAGGAAAAGTGACTCATTCAAGAACATTTATCTACCAAACTACATAGAAAAAAATTCTAGCCCACTTCAGATTTTTTTTTTTATCCTTCCTAAATCTTCCTAAACTTGTGGGCATTCACTTGACCCACCTTGCACACTGGTGCATGGCTTTACCAATGCCTGTTGGCAAAATGTCTTCTATAAATAAATGATCATTAGCCTGATGACCTGAAGCAATGAGTGGGCATGATCACTCTCTTGCTTTCTTTAGAGAATAAAATGCCTTCATTCATTTTTAATACCATCCCAGATACTTTGTGGGTCAAATTTCCACAAAGTTTGCCAGAGTAATTAGCTGACTCTTCTTAGAAATCTCTTCCAAGAGTTTGGAAATAAACATATTTTCTAAGACTCTAAAAAGATAATCCTCTCAATGGCCAACCCTTTGGAAGGAGGATCTATCTTCATCTCACAACCTGGCCCAATGAACGGTGATTCATATTCTCAGAATGGACCTTGCCTTTGTTTGAGGTAAAAACAATAAAGTTGCATTAACTTTTCTTTCTTCCTTTCCTCTCTCCCTTCCTATGCCAGATGTGGGAAATTGTCTACCCAATGGAAAACATCAGTTATTGTAAACTGACTCATGCCTGACAGTGATTTCATGCGTCATTTACAAATGGACATTTGGGTAAGCTAGGGTGTTGGTTTCTCATCCCCTCAAACACCGATTCCCCAAGAGGGAGCTCGGTCTTCTGAACAACAATTTAGTCTGAGTCTCAAGAATCTAGTTCCTCTGAGTTTTAATCCTTACTCACTGTGCAATCTTGGTTGATTCACTTCATGTCTCTGGTCTTCAGTTTCCCTAAGTACTTTGTAAAACTCAAAGCACTAGAAAAGTCAGAACCCTGACTGAATAATCATCTCTACTTTTGTCCCTCTCTCCTTACTAATTTCATTCATTTCTGGTTAGGTGATCAAATTTCTTCAAATTTCATACGAATAGATTTGTTCTAGAATATTAATCACTTTTCTGAAAGAGAAGCAGGAGGAGAAAGAAGAGGAGGAAAAAGAAGAGAAGAAGAAGAAGAAGAAGAAGAAGAAGAAGAAGAAGAAGAAGAAAGGAGGAAGGGGAAAAAGGGTCTGAGAGAGAGGGAGAGGAAGAGGAGGAAGAGGGAAGATTGAAGAGGAAAAAGAGTTCATATTTATATAATGCTTTTCCTGCTAGGTGAGACAGGTTATATATATTGATTATATAAGAAAGTGAGGTTCAGAGAAATTAACTGACTTGTCCAAGATCACAGAACTGAGAGTGGAGCTCCAAGTTCAGGGTTCTTTTCTCTATGCCATGATGACTTCTAATAAATTCCCCTTCAATAAACCAAAAGAAATCCATGAAGAGGGGAGAAAAAAAAAAGGAAACTTGTCACTGTGACTATTAATCAGGAAAGGGCAGAAGTCCCTTGAGAACTTTCCAACCTGGTCCTTGTCCTCCACTGGTGAATCCTGTCTCCATTGGAGTGAAAATAAACCTTTTTGTGACTTATATACAGATCCCAAATTTTCTAGTTCTAGCTTCAATATTATACCCATTCATCTCTCAGAATGAGCTGATTAGCTTCTTGGTTCCATTGGCTTATGGTTCATGGAAAGATTAATATAATATAACATAACATATAACATAAGATAACATAGGATAACATAAGATAACATAATATAACATATGCATATGACATATATAACTAGGTATATGACAAATGTTAGAGTTGAAGAGAGATAGATTTGGCATCAGAGGACCCAAAGTTTGAATACCTGAAAAACTTATTGAATATTTTCAAGTCATTAAAAAGTGATGAGGGCAGCTAGGTGGTACAGTGGATAGAGCACTGCCCCTGGAGTCAGGAAGAGCTGAGTCCAAATCTGTCCTTGAACACTTACTAGCTTTGTGACCCTGGGGAAGTCACTTAACCTGATTGCCTCCAAAAAAAAGAAAAGAAAAAGTTATGAGAAGCAGAGAGATGTAATGGATAGAAGGTTAGGCTTGGAGTCAGGAAGACCTGGGTTCCAGTCCTATCTCTACCACATATCAACTGCTTTACCCAAAATAAGTCATAATTTTTCAGTGCCCCAAGCAACTTAAAAATTCTAGAAATTCTGAATGAATAAAAAACCAATGGTGGTAATTTCCATACCAACAATTCCCTGTGTCAGTGAAATCACATTTCCAGACCAAGAAGGAGAGAAAAAAAAAAAGACAAAGAATTCAGAAAAAGGGTAAGATTTGTACAAAGTCATACATAGTAAAGAAGGTAGTAGACAGGGGGAAACAACATAAAATGACTATAATAATGTCGACTATAACAATGCCATTGAATTTGGATGAATTGTAATCAATATTCTTAGTCTGAGAGAAATGATCATGAAATATACCTTTCTCTTAATGAAGAGGTGGGGGAGGTTAGGTATGGCAAACCTGTCATATAGTTCATATGTCAAATGGCTCTATTTTCATTACAAGACAGGTTTCAATGAGAAAAATAGTGAGGCTCAAGGGAAAATAACTAATTAAAAAACAAAAGCCAGTCTTTTTTTTTTTTTTCAAAGTTGTGATTGAGCAAAAAGGCCATTAGATTCCAGTCTTGATGAAGACAGCTGACCACAGAAAATGGATTCAGTTCAGTTGACAGTTGTCACTGCAAATCATCTGCAATCTAATCTTCAGTAACAAATAATAATGTTGGGGGGTAGGGGTAGGTTACAGTGGTCTCCCAAGCAGGAGAAGGGAACAAAAGAATTTGCTGTCTAAAGGGCATTTCCTTAAAAGCCTTTATCCTGAATTCCCTTTTCCACTCTCCTATGGGAAGACCAATATAGGGAAGATAAGAGAATGGACTCTGGCCATCCCTTGCTTTGCATAGAGCATGATAGTTTGGAACACTGGCTCATTAAGGACTGCTTCACCAAAGCCAAAATTAGTGTCTCTTGGGAAAACCTTCTTCTTAGAGTACTGAGCCATCACACGTGGATTAATACAAACAACCACTGGTGTCCAAGCACACATGATAGGTAAGTCCTCCCACAATATCATTTAATTACATTTCAGGATACTTTGTAAGCCTCAAGTTTTCACACAAATTGTATACAATTTCTCTCTCAATCTCTGTCTCTCTCTGTCTCTCTGTCTCTCTCTCTGTCTCTCATTCTCTCTCTCTGTCTCTCTCTCTGTCTCTCTCTCTGTCTCTCTCTCTGTCTCTCTCTCTCTCTCTCTCTCTCTCTCTCTCTCTCTCTCTCTCTCTCTCTCTCTCTCTCTCTCTCTCTCCTGTGGAGAAAAGACTTCCTCTGACAATTGGACACGATATACAGTATCACATGTTGTGATCTTGCTGAATTTTTGAGGACCTAGCGTTGGCTTTTGCCCAACTTTTCCAAACTGAATGTCAGTTTGCAGGTGGAGTGTCTTCACTGAGTTTTATTCATAACATACCTTAGCTATGGTAAAATGTAAATATAAACAAATATGGATAAACATCCATAACAAACCTTGAACTCTCACATTCTCACTAACATCCTTGCCTCTCAGCTAGGTTGTGCAATGGAAAAGAATGCTATAGTTGTATTTAGGAAGACCTGAGTTCAAATTTTGCCTTGGACATTTACTAGCTGTGTGACCTTGGACAAGTCACTTAACTTTTCTCAAATTCAGTTTCCTCATCAGTTAAATGGAGATAATAACAGGATATCTATAATAGCAGTATCTCACAACATTGTCATTGAGGATCAAATAAGATAGCATGTGTGTGTGTGTGTGTGCGTGAGTGTATACACATATATGCACATATATTCATTGCGGATCAAATAAAATAGTATATGTATGTGTGTATAAATATATGTACATGTTATATGTGTGTATACATATATAATAAGATAGCCATGTAGTGTGTTCATCCTTTGTTGCTGAAGAAGACCATGCCATCAGAGAAATGATGACATGACTTGCACTTGACTTTGTTTTGAGAGAGGGAGGGCAGAGTATCAGCCTCACTTCTCCTCCAGATTCATCTGAATCCAATGACCAGATCTTCATCAGGATGACTGGAGATGACCCAGGATGAGGCAATTGGGGTTAAGTGACTTGCCCAAGGTCACACAGCTAGTGAGAGTCAAGTGTCTGAGGTGAGATTTGAACTCAGGTCCTCCTGACTTCTACACTAGTGCTCTATCTAGCACCACCTAGCTGCCCCCAGATAGTATGCATACTTATACATATATACAAACTTTAGAGTACTATTACATATATGCTTTCTGCTGTTCAGTTGTTTTGGTTGTATCTGACTCTTTGTAAACCCCATTAAGGGTTTTCTTGGCAGAGATACTGAAGCGGTTTGCCACTTCCTTCTCCAACTAATTTTACAGATGAGGAAACTGAGACAAAGTTAACTGACTTGCCCAGGGTCATATAGCTACAGTCTGAGGCCAGATTTGAATTTGAGAAGATGAATCTTCTTTGACTCCAAGCCTGGTACTATATCCACTGCACCATTGAGTTGCCCATATAAATGCTAGCTATTAATATTGCTATTTTAAATTAGGTCCTTTCTTTGGATAAACAAAACATTTAAGCCATTTCTATAATGCACATCTGGTTGAATGATTTTTGCCACTTGGCCAAGTCAATCAAAAGAGACAAATTGCTTTCCTCATGGGTATTGATGATTTCACTTTGACATTTTGTCAAAACATCTGACCAGTTCCTTCTTTAAAAAAATTAGTCCAATAATTTGTGGGCATCATTTGGTCAAAACATCTGGGCAGATGAAGAAATTGCCTCCTCTTCTGTTGCTTTTTCCCTCCCATTAGTGTGTTGATACAGACTCAGTGAGAGATCTTGACCACATTTCTGTTGTATCTACATTCTCAACAAAGGAACAATTCTAGTATCCTTTACTTTCTGCCCATCTGGGCAGCCTCTCCACACTGCCATTAGAGCCTTTGCTAACTGGGCCTGTGTTCATCCTTGCGACCAAAAGTTACCCTCGGAATAGTCCCAGGGATGGCTTTGCTACAGGCTGTGTGGACACAGCTGCAAACATTCATGAAATGCCCTATTTGCTACCAGTGGTTGTTTGATTAAATTGGATTTTCTAACTAAAAATTTTAAGAAGGGAAAATAAAGAAGTTCAAGCTTAACTTAAGGAAATGAGAAGCTGAAAAGAATGTTATTTGATTTGGGACCGAAGTAAGCTCCACATTCTGGGATAATGAGGCCACTAATTGCTAAGAGTCAATCACACAGGTGCAAAACCAATCTGATGCTCTTTAAGCTTTGGAAATGAAAGGACTGATGATAGATGCACTGGCTTTCAAAAAGAAGGGCTATTTGTTTTCAGAAAATTTAAAATAATGAGAGAGAGAGAGAGAGAGAGAGAGAGAGAAAATGTCCTTCCAACCCTCACCCAGCCTCCCACCCAGAACTCTGAAGCAAATGTAATAGAGCCTCTGAGGGATCCTGAGTATTTCTTGGAAAAACAATATTTCATTGCAGACAGTATCACTTCATTTCACCCCTAAAATCTGCAAAACATGTTTACAAATATTATCCAATCTGTTCTTCATTTCAATCCCATGAGGTAGCTGCTATTACATTCATTTTACATATGAAGTAATTAAGACTGAGAGAGATCAGGTGTCCACGGTTACTCTAGTGAGTGACTAAGGCAGGATTCAAACTCAGGTTTTCCTCACCCCAGCTTGTCTGTTCTGGTCATGGTACCACCTAATTGCCTAATTCAATTAAATAAATATTTCCTAAGTACTTACTGGAAGACAGAACTATCCTAAATACTAAGATTACAAAGACAAAATTAAAATAGTTTCTGTCCTCAAGGACCTTACATTGTGCTGGGAAAATGAAATATACACATAATTACAGACAGAACAATTTCCAGGAAAAAAACTTTAGCAGCTGGGGTATGGGGAGAAATCTGGTAAGGTGTCATGTAGGAAATGGTGCCTGATGTGCACTTCGAAGGAAAACAAGGATTCTTCAATTTCTCCTTACAGTTCCAGGCACAGAGCTGGGTAAATCACAGGCAATCAATACATTCTTGAATGATTTAGCAAACAAATGTACTGAGTAGAAAGTACTGTGGTAAGGTTTGAGGTAACATAGACTCTACCATCACAGAATATAAAGGAGAATACACAAATAACTGTAATTCAAATTGATGAGAATACAAAATAGAGTCAATGAAAATATTATGAGTATTTTGGGAAGGGAATGACCATTTTAACGTCAATGAATCAGGGAAAGCTTCAAGGAGGAGGTGGTAATATGCCATCCAGGATATGTAGGGATATGTAAGAATCCTGAATATAAGTAGATACAATGAGGAAAAGGCTAAAAATCACCTGCCAATACTGAAATAAGAAGGGAAGTAATGGAATATAAGGGGCAGTTAGACGGTACAGTGGATAGAGTTCTGGGTTTAGAATCAGGAAGACTCCTCTTCGTGAGCGCAAATCTAGCCTTAGTCATTTGGTAACTATGTGACCTTGGGCAAGTCACTTAACCCTGTTTGCTTTAGTTCCTCATCTGTAAAACAAGCTAGAGGAGGAAACAAGCCAGTATCTCTGCCAAGAAAATCCTAAATAGGACCACGAAGAGTCAGACATGATAAAATGACTGACTGGAAACAACTAAGAATATTAACAAGGTGGTTAAAATGTCCATACCATTTCATCCAGAGATTCTGCTGCTAGGCACATATTTCATACAAAAAAAAAGACATTGATAAGAAAGTCCACATATACATCAAAATTTATAGTGGCATTTTTTTGTGGTAGCAAAGAATTGGAAACAAAGCAGATATTTAATGACTGGAAAAAACTAAACAAATTGTGATACATGAATGTAATGGAATCTTACTGTGCTGTAAGAAACAATGAATATAATGAATATAGAAAAGCATGAAAAGAATGGTTACAAAGTAAAGCAAATAGAGCCAAGAAAACAATACACACAAAGACTACAATATAATGGAAAGAATACCATAAAATGATAAAAAATCAATGTCAAAACAATTATAAAGAACAAGCCTGATCCCAAGATATATGAGAAAATGCCTCCCTACCTCCTTTTCAAAGCTGAGAGGTCTACTGAAAAGGAAGATTATGTTTTTCCTATCATATTTCATCAAAGTATTAATTGGTTTTGCTCATTTTTTTTCTTCTTCCTCTCCAAAAAAAATGTTGTCATATAATATAACCAGGACTTCTGGGAGCTGAGTAGAGAAAGCATTCAGCTAAGCTCTCTCATCATTTCCTTCCAAATAACTTTAAAACAATGCCTCAATCAAATTCTGGAGTGGCAGAGCCAAACAAAAGGTGGGAGTAAGATATTCTTTCAGCCAAAAACAACTTAGGAAGTCAAAAAGAGTGATCGATGACAAGGAGATGAAGCCTGTCTTGAAGCCCAGGTAGATGAAAGACCAGTGATGGGACTAGTTGGAAGGTACGGAAGCATCAGCATCTTCAGGAGCTCTCAAGCCAGAGATAGTAAGGGGAACTGGCAACTGGTCAGAAAGAGATTACAGAGGACCCTGTGCTAGCACTGAATAGAGAGCCCGATGCTGACTGGCAAATCTATTGCCTCTACCCACTCCTGGGCCATAGTTCAAAGCCAGAGAGGAGCACTTTTGGTCAAGAGGAAGTGAAAACCCTGAGGAGCAGTATTATTTTTGATCATAAGGGATCAGAGACTCTGAGGAACAATATTAAATGCAATCCCAAGAGACCAGGGGCCCTGGGTATGGACCAGAGTGCAAATCAGGAAAATAGTGACCACACAGCTCCATAGATCACACCACCTTGGAAACACCAAAAAACTTCCAAATCACCAAAACTAGCTCTGAAAACAGTGATGGGAAAAGTCCTGAAGCTTGAGCAAGTGCCCCTACCCCAACACGAACACACTGGGAAGAGACAAGAAATAGGGTGGAAAATGAGTAAACTATAATAAAAAGTACATGACCATAAAAGGGAAGATAAAGACTTAAACACAGAAGACAATGAAATCAAAACAGCTACAAGCAAAGACTTGAAGAAAAAAATGTGAATTGGACACAAGCCCAACAAGAATTCCTGGAAGAGTTTTAAAAAATTATTTTCAAAATCAAATAGGAGTAGTAAAGGAAAAATTAGGCAAAGTAATGAGAGACATGCAAGAAAAACATGAAAAGACAATTAACAGCTTAGTAAAAGAAACATAAAAAATACTGAAGAAAATAGAATGGAAGGAAATACACAGAAATCAAAGTTGTGAATGTGAATGGGGTGGACTCACACATAAAAAAAAAGGAGGCAGATAGAAGGATGGATTAGAAACCAGAATCCAATAATACATTGTTTACAGGAAACACGCTTGAAACAGAGAGACACACAGAGTTAAAAGAAGGGGTTGGAACAGAATCCATTATGATTTACCTGAAGTAAAAAAGGCAGGGCTAGCAATCATGATCTCAGACAAAGCAACAACAAAAATAGATCTAATTAAAAGCGATAAGCAGAGCAACTACATTTTGCTAAAAGGCATCATAGACAATAAAGTAAGATCGATACCAAACGTATAAGCACCAAATGGCATAGTATCCAGATTCTTAAATGAAAAGTTAAATGAATTATGGGAAGAAACAGAAAATAAAGCTATCCTGCTGGGGGACTTCAACTTTTCCTTCTCAGAGATAGATAAACCCAACCATAAATAAATAAGAAAGAAGTTAAAGATATGAATAGAATCTTACAAAAGTTAGATGTGATAGAATTTTGGAGAAACATGAACGGAAATAGAATACAGTGTAGCTTTTTCCTCAGCTGTGTTTGGCACCTTCACAAAAATCGACTGTGTATGAGGGTATAAAATCCTCATAACCAAATGCAAAAAACCAAAAATATTAAATGTATCCTTTTCAGATCACAATGACATAAAGTTACATTCACTAAAGGACCATGAAAACATAGATTAAAAACTAATTGGAAACTAGTCATATAACATAGTCCTCTGAGAAGGGCTATACAATTCAGGCATTGTAAAAATAAAATATTCAATAAAATTTATTGAAAGTATTCTCATATACATGATTAATAATGAAATTAACAGTGTTTTCATGCTAGAAAGAAGTATGTTATATGAGGGACAGAAGAAGACTAGATATTCATCAAAATAAATTCAAAGATTTTTGGAAGAAGGCTGGTCCTACCCCTAGGGGATCACTTATCCAATGAACTATATGACATGCCTTGAGCTCTGATTTCAAAAAAGTGTATCTTTCAAATTTCTTCTCCAGATACCTGCTTGGCACTGCTACCCCCAAGTTTAAGGGCTGAGGAGGGCAGAGTGGCAAGTGTCTGTGGGCTCAGAAACTTGGGCAAATGAGTCACTATATGATAGAATTCATGGGAGGGAAATTAAAAGATAGTAAAGCTTTACCAAGAGGGTGAGATAGGACCCCCAAAGATACAAAAGTACAGAAATGGGGGGTCACCTATACCAGTGTTGGTTCCAGTTTATACCAGATATAACCTAAATGTAGCTAGAAATGATTAGAGAAATGATACTGATATACCAAAGAGAAACAGTCTCTGAAGAGCACATATTCTCTTGCTAACAAAGTACTTGTCATATTAGACCTGCGTCCTCCTGTCAGAAATTGTTTTTTACACATTTCTTATTCATTTATATGTGACCATGTTATCCTGTTTCATTTTTCTCTTTTTATCTCCAGTTCCTAGAATAGCAGGTGCTAATAAATAAATGATTCTTGAATGGAATTCAATTGGCATGAAGAATGAATAAAGCCACTAATTAGGAGCCAGATGACAAAATCCTTATAGAAATATTATTGGCTGTGACATCTTCGTATCTAACAAATATAAGCCTGAGGCAGTGTGGTGAAGCAGAAAGGTCATTGGACCTGATGTTAAAAGCAAACTGGATTCAAATCCTGTCTTTAAAGCCTGCTGGTACGGTATTGGGCAAAGCACTTTTCCTCTCTCTGAACCTCAGTTTTCTCATCTATAAAATGGGGTTAATGATGGCCACCTCACAGGGTTATTGTGAAGAAAGCACTTTGTAGATCCTAAATGTGATGTTACTAAAATAAATTTTATGATTTTTGTCAAGGGTCAACCTCAGTTTACTGATAGAGAGAGTGAACAGGCATACATCTGCATTTCTTTCCCTTCAGTAAGAAAAGCAGCGTGGTGTTTGTCAATGGCCCTAGAAAAGGATTCTGAGGAGAGGGAGTTTTCTCCTCTGGGAATTCCCCATCCCTATGTTGTATTTATTCTTTCTATACATATATATGCATGTATATGTGTGTATATGTATGTATATATAAATACATATATGTTATATGTATGTATATGCATGTATTTACATTATGTATGTATTTACTCCATATCCCTATGTTGTATTTATTCTGTACATACATATATGTATATGGATTGTGTGTTGGGTATATACATATATGCACGTGTATATATACATAGATATGTGCATACATAGATAGATAGATACAGATATAGATTTAAAATTTGTCTCTCCAAGACTTCCTTAAGGGATTGCTTAATTCCTTGTACTTGTAACCTCAGCCTCTTAGCCCCAAACAGGCTCTTAACAAATGCTTACTGAATGATTGTTTAAAAAAAAAAGAAAAGGAATCCAAGGGTCTGGGTTTTAGTCCTACTTAGTTTCTCCAGAAATTTGCTGTGTCATTGGTTAAGTCAACTGAGGTACTAAAATCTCAGTTTTTTCACTTGTGAATACACAGGATTTCACATCTACTCCATGAAGTCTTTTCGGATCCCTCACAGCTCTCTCAACAATCACCTTCCAATTCACATTACAAAAATATTTAGTATTTATTTACGCTTGTTCATGTCACCTCCTACCCACCCCCTCAGTAGAATGAAAGAACCTTGAGAGGAGGGGTGATTTCAGTTTTGTCTTTGTATCCCCAGTACCTAGCCTGGAAGAGTAGATGCTTGTGGGATTGAACTGAAGGGATGTAAAAAGACTTGTGGCTCTTAACTATTCAAAAATCCTATGTTTTTAAACATACTTTGCTTTTTGATAGTTGATACCATGGGCAGACAAGTGAGTACATGCCTGATAATATGTTGGCAGAAACCCTGGCAGACCTTTCTGACTGTCTCTTTCACTTCTTGGAAATGAATGTCCTCTGAGTGCTATGGCACACTGGGTTTTATACTCTGGCTATTTTTAGCTGTTGCTAGCTGTGCCAGTCAGAACCAATCACCTCCTGAGACCAAAAGGAACTTTACCCTGGGCCAGGCAACTCATTCAGTAATCTCAATGAGAAGAGCCCTGCAATCAAGATTTTATGAGTTGTCTCTAAATACTCAACTACACCCTTTATGAAGCACAGGAATGACAGAGCAAGCAGGCTGTACGTTGTTGTTGTTCAACGATTTTGTGTCCTATTCTCCATGACCCTGTTTGAGGCTTTCTTGGCAAAGATACTGGAGTGGTTTGTCATTTCTTTCTCCAGCACATTTTACATATGAAGAAATTGAGGCAAATAAGGTTAAGTGACTTGCCCAGGTCCCACAGCTAGTAAGTTTCTGAAGCCAGATTCAAATTCAGGAAGATGAGAATTTTTGACTCCAAATGCAGCACTGTATCGCTCCTATGCTACATACACAATCAGCAAAGAACAGACAACAATTTACTTAGAGTCAATTACTTCACAAGTTCTGATTCAATGTCGTTTGCTAAAATGATTTTTTAATTGTACCTTAGGAAGAAGGTTTTACTCTTAGGGTAGAACGAAGCAGTGACAATTCAATGTTATTTAAAAAGCAGCCTAACATAGTGTGAAAAGCACTGGAGCCGGATGCAGAGGATCTGGGCTCCAAACACAATTGTTACTTATTGCCTCTGAGACCTTTGGGCAGATAAGTCATTTTCCCACTCTGTGCCTGAGTGTTTTCCACTGTAAGATGAGAACGCTGGGTTAGATTTGATTCAGCCAATGTTCATTAAGCCCTACAATTTACCTTACACTGTGTCAAGCATTAGGAATACAGAGACACAAAATGAAATGGTGCCTGCCCTCAAGGAGTTTTCAAAGAGAAAAACAACATGTACATAAGTAAATAAGTACAGACTACATAAAAAGCAGTATGAAAGTAATTTCAAGATGTCAAGAGTGCTAATCATTGGAGAGAGGCAGAGGGGAGGGGATGCTAGAAAAGGCCTCCCACTGGAAGGGACACCTGACCTGAATGTCGAAGGAAGCTAGAGGTTCGAAGAGGCAGAAAGCTAAAGAGCCAATATGTCCTAGCCATGAAGGACCACTTGTGTAAAGGAACAGTTCCTGTCTTAAAGGAGTTTGCCTTCTCCTAGGGAGAAAGAACATGAAAAAAAGCTAGTAAATACAAAGTAATACAAATTAATTTCAAGAGGCTGAGAGGAGTGAAAATCATGGAAATGAGGAAAGGCCTTATGCAGAACCTCCAAGGTCACTTAGTCCAACTACACCTGAATAAGAATCCTCTTACTAGATAAGACATGGTGCTTGCCCTCTAGGAGTTTACCATATAGTATGAGTAATAAGAATAAACCTACTAGAAAGTTTAAGATCTGTACATAAATGACTCTGACATAAATTAGAACGAAATAAATGCTGAGACAAGAGGCAGCAGGATATAGTGAAGAAATAGCCACCCTTGTTCCAGCCCTGTTTCTGACTCCAGAACTTTCAAATCATGCTGTTTCATTCTGGAACTTCCCTCAGCTGTGGGGCTTCCTTACTATGGAGCATCCAACTGTCCCTGTGGCCTTCTCAATATGTACCATCTTTCCCTAAGGCCCATTCTCCCATTGGTACGTTCATCATGAATTCTCCATTTTGACTCTTCCATTTTGGAGGTAGACAGCCTGGCCTTCATTTTTTTCCTGGCTCTGGACTTCAAAACCATGTTCTTCACACCAGGTAACTCTATCACTCCTCCTTTCCCCCTTCCCCTCTCTCTTTTCAACTCCCTTTTGTGTGTTTTCTTCCACCATTACAATGTAAACTTTCAGAGAACAGGGACTTTTTTTCCCCTTTTCCTGTATTTGTGTCTCTATTGCTCAGCACAATACCTGGTACATAGTAATTATTTAATAAATGTTTCCTTCCTTCCTTTTTTCCTTTTTTTCTTTATCTTTTCTTTCCTTCCCTCTCTCCTTCCCTTCTTCCCTCTCACCCTTCTTTCCTCTTTCTCTTCCTTCCTTCCTTTTTTGAAGTTAGGAAAACCTGGGTTCAAGTGTCATGTCTAATACTAATGGCTAGATGACCCTAGGAAAGTCACTTAACTTCTCAGTTCTCCCAGGCAACTATCTAAGACTAATTAACAAAAAAATTGTTGCAGATCCTTATTGATAGAAGGGGTTACTCCATGGGATGTTCCCTACACTGATGAAATCAGAGGTCTAAGATAAAAAGAAAAGTAACTAAGACAGACTGAACAAAGAGTTATGTGACACTCCAAAGAGAAATCACTGCTACCTGGAAGGGATTAAAACAAGATTCATAAAGTTCTCTGCCTAGAAGAATCTTCTTTGCTCCTATTTGTCAATTAAACCAGTACACTTTCTTTAGTGCCCATTGTAAGACTCATCTCCTCCATGAAGCTTTTTCGGATGAACTCCAGTTACTCTCCAGGTCTCCTCTGGATTCCATCAGTACTTACATATGCAGCCTGAATTACACAGTTCAGGATTTGGTTTTGGATATAGGATCTTATCTTGTTTTGTAATTCTTTGATGATTGTTAGACTCATCTATGCAAGTGAACAGTGAAATCCTTGATTTTATGCTTCTTGATATCCTTTGCAGCCCATTTCTAGACAGATACTTAATAAATATTCTTGAGTTGTAATTGGAGAACTCTAGTTTAAGACTGGGGTGGGGGGTTGGTTCCCAGGGCCCATCTAAGTCCAACTCCTTTATATTACAGATGAGAAAAAAAAAATTCCCAGAGAAGGGAAGTGACTTGCCTCAAGGTTACACAGATAGTAAGTGATAAAACCAGGGTTCAAAGTCAGGTCATTTGATGCCAAATTGGTGCTTCTCCTACCATATGGTATATACCTTCTCATATCATAGAATCTTAGCATTAGAAAGAAATTTAGTTATCTGGTCCAATCTGTACCTGAAAAAGAGTCTTCCCTCCAACACACTTCAAAATTGATCATCTACCTTTACCTGATGACCTTTTAATGAAAAAGAAACCCACTGTCTGTCAAGATGGCCTGAGAATACTCTACTGAGACTATTCTAATGTTGTGGAGAACATAGTGTAGATCTTATTTCTTTGTGGATTCCCTAAAACTATGGTCACTAGTCATTAGGATTTGATTTAGTAACTGTTTCAATAGGTTACTTTTGTTCATGGGCTAACATAGAGTATGTAAAATGAGAAGTAGACAGTCCAAATGCCATACTGGTAATGTCAAGATATTAACAGAACCAGAGGAAGACTTTGTATGTCTTGGATAGGTTCTCAATGAATAAAGGATTTACAAAAAGACATCAACCAAAATTGCCCAAAATGACAAGGTATGAATAGGCTGCTATCTGTATCAGTGGAGGGAGTATTCAAAAGTTCATAGAGTCATTGCTAAAAATAATTTTCTTTATGCATTTATTTTGTTTTTAAGCATAGTCTAACCTCATAGAACTCATATGATTTTAGCCTCATAGTGTCTTCAAGATATAATAGACTTTAGACATAATCTGATACAACCCTTTCATTTTATAAAAAGCTTGGGAAAATGATGTGGCTTGAAGTTAGGTCACCCAGCAGGCTAGAGGCAGAATGATGACAGAAAGGAATTGGATTAGAAGTCTCTTGGCTCCCTCACCACTCAAACATTCTATATCCTGTCTCCTAACATTCTTTGTTTGAAGGTACCTTCCTATTTGGTCATTCTATGTCTTGTGTTCTAACATTCCAAGTTCAAAGATCCCTTCTAAGAGGAAGGGGATAAGAGAAAGGTGGGGAGTGATTAAAAAAAAGGCAGATCAAAGAAGTCAGTGATCAGAAGTAGGCTTAAAAGAAGGAACAGGATCAAGCTAGAGAGACGGATAAACAAAATAAAATGGGATGGAGGGAAATGTACAATTAATAACCAAAACATTGAATGTGAATAGAGTGAACTCACCAATAAAAAAGAAGCAGATAATAGAATGGATTAGAAACCAGAATCCAACAATATTGTTGTTGGAAACTTGAAACAAAGAGACACACACAGAGTTAAAATGAGGAGCTGGAGCAGAATCTATTATGCTTCACCTGAAGTAAAGAAGGCAAAGGGTAGTAATTATGATCTCAGACAAAGCAAAAGCAAAAATAGACCACATTAAAAGGGATAAGCAGGGAAATTATATCTTGCTAAAAGGTATCATAGATAATGAAATAATATCAATACTAAGCATATATGCATCAAATGGCATAGTATTCAGATTCTTAAAGGAAAAGATTAATGAATTATGGGAGGAAATAGTAAAACTATTCTAGTGGGGGACCTCAACTATCCCCTCTCAGAGCTAAATGATAAAATAAATGAGAAAGAAGTCAAAGAAATAAATAGAATCTTAGGAAAGTTTAATGTAATATAGACTTCTGGAGAAAACTGAATGTGAATAGAACATAGTATATACCTTTTTCTTGGCTACATATGGCACTTTCACAAAAATTGACCATGTATAAGGGCATAAAAACATCACAACCAAATGCAGAAAAAGTAATATTAAATGTACCATTTTCAGACCATAATACAATAAAATTATATTTAATAAAAAGCATTGGAAGCATAGAGCAAAAATTAATTGGAAACAATAATCTAATCCTAAAGAATGAGTGGGTCAATGAACTAATAATAGAAATAATCAATAATTTCATTAAAGACAGCAACAGCATAGAGGACACAATACCCAAATGTGTGGGATACAACCAAAGCAATACTTAGGGGAAATTTTACATCTCTAAATATTTACATCAATTGAAAAGAGAAGGAGCAGATTAATGAACTGGGAATGCAATCAAAGGTCCCTTCCACTTCGTGCATTCAGTGTCCTATATTCTAACATTCTAAATTCTGTGTTTCCTTCTATCTCAAACACTCTAGGTTCTAGGGTAGCTAAGTGGCACAATGGATCGAGTGCAGAATTTGGAGTCATGAAGATCTGAGTTTGAATCCTCCCTTAGTCACTTACTAGGAGCATACCTGAGGAAAGTAACTTCATCTCTCTGTGTCTCTGTCTCTTCATCTGTAAAAATGGGGATAATGCCAGCATCTGCCTCATAGGGTTGCTATGAGGATCGAATGAGTTAACATACTCAAAGTGCTTTGTAAACACATAAAAGTTATTATCACTATAAGAATAGTGTATTAATTATTACATCATTATTATTACGGTCCCTTCCAGT
The DNA here is from genome assembly GCF_028372415.1 of Notamacropus eugenii. Lineage (NCBI taxonomy): Eukaryota > Metazoa > Chordata > Mammalia > Diprotodontia > Macropodidae > Notamacropus > Notamacropus eugenii. The sequence goes on from NC_092873.1 coordinate 110,187,979, forward strand.
TCTGACTCCTAAAGGAAGGATGCTAATGTAGCAGGCAATCTTGTAGAGTTCTGTCCCAAATTCCCAGGGAGGGTCTTAAGTCAATAAAAGTATAGCACCCCTAAAAAATAACCTTCCCCTAACATCTTTGTATGCTTAGGGATCACTGAAGAAGGAAACACCTCTCTGGGGTAGGTAGGTGAAGGAGAAGAATATCCTGGCAGTGTCCCTAACAAAAGGATCACATTTCAGTCACTCATGAACAGGCTCCAATGACCACGGAAGTCACTGTTGCTGAAACCTCTGAGCTTTAAGAGCTTCCCAAACAATGTATATTCCTATTTATATTAGTGGTTGCTTGGTGATTGCCATATTATGAACTCCTGTAACCAAGAGAGGCTGACAGCTACCAAAAGGACCTGATTTTACCAGCTCCCCACTGACTCATGGAGCTTTCAGAAAGGCACTTTGTTTATGGAGCACATAAATGGGGCATATATATTGGAGGCGACTTAGAGCACAGCTTTCTAACCTTCATCCCCAGAAGGCTGCACAAGTCAGTGAGAAAGGACAACCTTTGGCCAAATATGATTAATTGGTCTCTTAACTATCAGATGGGCTTTATCTGGGATGAAACTACTAATCAGCAGATTCTGACACTTGTTCCATATAATTAATTCCCACGGATAGCAAAGCAAAAAGTGAAAGGGGTGAGGAAGTTCAGGGGTTAGTAGGGAAATAAGGTCCTTCTTAGTGATGAGTGTGGAAGTCAGTTTAATGCAGCAAAATACCTGGAGGAGAATCATCACAAACTTAAATGGTGAAAGGAGAAGCCTGAGGAGATGGACTTGTCCATAGCTTGGTTCTGAGACAGATCAGCCTGGAATATTCACTGCTCAGTTTCTAAGGGTCAAGAGCCTAGGGCACAAGAAATCTTATATGGCAGAAGACACACTGTTAGAGAAATTGAGGAACAGGGAAGACAGAAAGCAACTGACCTCTTCATGTCTTGATCCAGATGAGGGTAGAAAGCATGTTAGAAAACAAAATAAGTCCATTAAATTTGTATCGACAGATCTATGATTCCATCAGTGTACGTTATCCTTGCACTGGTGCAGTTGGCAGCCCATTCTTACCTATACTAAAAATATTTTGCCATATCTTCAGTAACATAAGTTCAATATAATGACAAGATGCTTTGACTTCAGGCCAACTGGGCCTCAGAACCACAGCCCACTTCCTTTGATAGTCACCAATGTTACTAAATTAGAAGAGAAAGGAATTCAGGAGATCCTGAGGCCAAGAGTCAATTGCTTGACTTCTGGTCAGAGCTTTAAAGGCTAGAGCACCAAGACCTTCATTTTATAGAGTAGGAACCCCTTCGTCCAAACCTTTTGTTTTATAGATAAGAAACTGAAGCCTAGACTGGCCCAAGTTCACATAGCTAGTAAGGAGCACACTCAGGTAATCCAACCCTAAATATAGCATTCTCTCAACCACAACACAATAGGATTCTGACCCTGCTCCAACTTTTACAGAAATATCCTCACCCTCTTGCCACACATCATGTACTCTCTTGTAACCTTAAGGTCACAGAACTGACAAGGTTTCTAAGAGAATATTAGGATGATGTTGTTTTTCTGGAAAAGAAAAGCTTTTGTTGAAGAGAAAGTGAAACTTTCAAACATAAAAAGTCAGAGCTGGGGAAGGAATCTTAGAGAACATCTAGTTCAACTCCTTACTTGTACTGAGGATCAGAGGAGAGGAAGCCACTGCCCGAGCAACAGAGCCAAAACTCAGATCAAGGTATTCTGACGTCAGTGGTCTTTTCACTATAGACTCTTACCAGGGCCTTTTTCTTTTCTTTGACTGATAATGAGAATCACCATCCTCATCTTCCTCCTCCTCTTTCTCCTTCTCCTCTGTGATGAATGAAAAATCCTAAGAGACAGTTTCTGGGTAATTAATAATCAATTTATTAATTAAACTACTCAACAATCAATAAATTGATGACCAGTGCTTTCTCTCAGGAATTAAAGAAACCAGTGGAGGCATTGAATGCTTTAAATACTTCTGTAAAAGGGAAGGCGAAGTGAAAATCAAACGTGATTGGTGGGACATTTAAAGAAGAGGTGGGCTAGAAAGTCGTGAGCTCCTCCTGATGAGAACATGACTTGATCATGATATTCAGTCACCTCTGGCATTCTGGGCAGGGGAAGCCAACTCCATCCAGACAACTGATTGGTTTTCTCCTTCACGAGTTGGGTCACCCTAAAGTATAATGGAGGGGTATGAGGACAGGAGCTCTTTTCCCCAAGGCCAAGAAGTCATCTAGAATAGATTCTACTTACACTCTAAAGATAAGTAAGGTCTCCTGCCTAAGACTGAAGACCATGTTCCTTGAGGGTTAGGACAATCTAATCAATTAGTCATGCCCTTCAGAGATTGACTTTTTACAGAGACCTTTTTTTTTTTTTAACAGATATTGACTTTATTTTTAAATGAGGAAATAAACGAGAAAAGACTGGATCTCAAATTAATAACTGGTTATTAATTTAACAGTAAATTAATTTTCTCTCACTTCTTCCACATCATCATCATCATTGGTGAGGATCTAGGATTTCACTGGTAGAAGGAATTCCCTGTGAAGAAATTCCTTTTACCAATTCAGATCTAAAGCTGTCTCAAATCTTCTACTTTTAGTTGTTTGAGAGTGTTCATAAGTTTAAGTGATTTGCCCTTGTTTAAGTGATAGCCTATATGAGACAGGAACTGAATCCAGGTCTTCTTGGCCTCTGTCTACACATGTTTCTATACTGCCTCTGTAAAAGATGGGAGTTGGACTAGTTAGTTTCCAAGTTATCTTCCAGCACTGATAGTCCATCTTCTAACAGTCTATGTTCTAAGGTCTTACATTCTATATCCTACCTTCTAACATTCTAAATTTAAGATATTTTCCAGCTCGAATATTCTGTTCTAAAGTATCATCCAGCTCTGTGTTCCAAAAACTATGTTCTAAGGTTCCTTCAGCTCTAAATCTTATGAACATCTTCATGATGGTTCAAATCAATAAACTATGAGCAAATTATTAGAGACTCTTTGGTGCCTATGATGTTTTTGAGTTGAACACTGGTTCATGTGAGAAGACTGATTAGCAGCTTGATGAAGCAGGAATTCATAGCAAGAAATTTATCTTAGCTGCAACTTATTCCTCATTTAGATTGATTTTTTAATACTACCCTAGTCTTGTGAAATGACAACTGGGCTTATGGGACAAGTCCAAGCTTGTACAATCCCCACAGAGGTTTCCAAGGATGCTGTTTGAACTATCTGCTTTTGTTCAAGCTGGAACAACCTTTTCTTTGTCTTGTGAAACCAGACATCTTTACAGGCCAATATATTTCCAAATATCCCAATATTCAGCATTTAGTGTGCACAGATAGAGATAGATCATAGTGAGATACCATTTTACAGGAAGTAAAATGAATAAATAAAATTCCTCCAATGTATATTCTTACATGTGTAATGGGGTTTAATAAAATATATGTCTCACCCACCCACAATCTTCCCATCTACACACACACACACACACACACACACACACACACACACACACACACACCCCCTTCTACAACTTCTTTGCCATTGGCACTAAAAGGAAGGAATGAAATAGCCAAATAGAATGCAATATCTGTACAAGCCACCAGGTGGTGATCCAATCTCTGAGCTATTAGTTCAAGTAACTGTGCTGTCCATTCTAAGTCTAAGTCTTGGGGCCTTTTCAGTATTTCTGTGAATGTGTGACTGGGACTTGTTGATTTCTGTGTCTTTCCTTCCTTTTTCCTTCCAGGACCACACCAGAGCTTCTCTCTAGTTTTATTAGTAAGAATAATTTCCATTATAATTCATAAATCCAACTGGCTCTAGTTTATATTCCCGTTGGATTATAGCTTTAGAGCTCAACCCTCACATTCTACAATTGTTTTAACTATGATTCTACAGATGTTTTAATTATGATTCTACAGATGTTTTATTAATCAATTAAATTACTTACCCAGGATTACACAAGTATTAAGCTTTTGAGGTAAGATTTAAATAAATCCAGGTATTCCAGACCATACAGGGTTGCCATGAGGATAAATGAAGTAATATTTGTAATGTGTCTAGCAATTGCTTAATAAGTGCTTGTTTCCTTCCTTCCCATGGACAAGGCATTATGAACCTCCATTTTCTCAACTATAGAGTGGAGATAATAATATTACTTGTAATACTTATCTCAGGAGGTTATAGTAAGGCTTAAATGAGATAACGTATATAAAATGCATTGAAAATCTTGATGTTCAGTTGTTTTTCAGTTATGTCCAAAGCCTCATGACCCCATTTGGGGTTTTCTTAGCAATGATACTGGAATAGCTTGTCATTTCCTTCTCCAACTCATTTTACAAATGAGGAAACTGAGGCAAACAGGGTTAAATGATTTGTCCGGAGTTACACAGCTAATTTATGTTTAGGGTCAGATTTGAACTCAGGTCTTCCTGACTCTAGGCTCTGCACTCTAACCATTGTGACACCAAACTGCCCTTAAATAAATTAAAATAAATATCAATTTAAGTTATTTATCATTGATTTTTTGCTAACAACTGGCTGCCAGGAAACACAATCTATATTGTCAGTGTAGATGGACATGGAGCTGAGTCCTGGACAGGTTAGGGAAAAGAAATGCCTCTGGGTAACTTTTGGGAAACAGGCAGTCTTCTCAAGGGTTTTCACAGACTAGGTACTAGCATGGCCAAAGGCATATTTGAAAAGGAGTACATGCTCCAACATCTCTGACAGAAGTTCATCCAGCCTTTGTGTGAAGAATTCAATGAGGGAAAACTCCCTACCTCTTTATGTAGCCCATTCATTCCTCTTTGCTTAGCTCTACTTCATTTAGAAGTTTTTCCTTACCTAAATCATCCTCTTGGAAACTTTAGCATTCTGCTCCGAGTTTTGCTTCAGGGACTGGATAAAACTAATCTAATCTTTCTTCCATGAGGCAACCTTTCCAATATTTAATGACAACTGCCATGTATCCCTGAGTATTTTCTTCTCTGGGCTAAACATCCTGTGTGTGTAATTGCTAAGAAATGATAATTAAGAAAGAGACACCACTGAGAGAAGTATCAAAAAGTTCTCAAAAACCCAAAATATTCCAATGGTTGCTTTTGAAAGGGTAATTTCAATAAATTCAAAATGGATAATTGACCCAACTAGACACCATAAAAACAATTAAAAAGGGACCCACATCAGGTAATTTTCATAGCTATGACTGAGAAGTTGTTCTTCTCCTTACAAGGGATAGAGCCAAACACAAAATAAAGGTTTAGGGTTAGTGACTAGAAGATCTAGGGAATTCCAAGATAAGGAAATTCCTTCTGCCAATACTAGTCTGCATCTTCTCTGTATCTTCAATCTTTAAAAGTTGCCTGGGGGCATTTAGAGGTTAAGTGACTTGCCAGGGTCACATAGTCAATGAATGTAAGTCACAAGTAAGACTTGAACCCAGGTTTTCTGGCTCTGAGCCAGCCTCTTAATCACAAAAGACAATAATTTGGAATTAATGGAAAAAAAAGCTTTTACACAAATAATCCACAAAGGTAGGATAAGGAGGGGAACTATAGATATGAGGAATGGCTTTGTTTCAAAAATCTCTGTAAAAGTCTGATATCTAAGATATATGGATAATTAACACTTATCAATATGACTAAAAAACCTTTTCCCAGGGGCAGAGCCAAGATAGCAGAGTAGAAAGGCACACATACGCAGGCTCTCTCTACACAGCCCATAAAAAACCTGTAGAGAGGGACTCTCAACAAATTCTGGAGCAGCAGAAGTGGAGAACAACAAAGTGGGGGAGATTTCCAGCCCAGGGTGACCTGAAAGGTCCATGGAAATGTCAATTGCACTGGATGTGGAGCAGAGCCTGGCATGGAGCCCAGCCCAGCCTTGGCTGCGTGGCTCCTGAACAGCCCTTGGGGGCAGAATCTCCAGTTGCAGAATCCCCAGTCCCAGTAGCAGTGGTTCCCAGAGCCCTCAACCCACAGGCACCAAAGGTCAGTGACAGGGTTTTTTCAGCTGGCCAGGAAGGGAGAAGGTGGCAGCAGGCAGCCACCTCAGAGGCCACATCGCAGGTGCAGCAGCTAGATCCACTGTTGGATCATAAAAACCCTGGGGGCACTGAGGAGCTGATTTTTGCCTCTGCCCTGTGTGGAGGCCCTGGGGGAGCTGGTCTTTGTCTCACACTGAATGGTGGCCCTGTCCATCCAGCCTATCTGAAAATCAGCCCCCAGTGCTGACTTGGTGGAACTGGAGGCCAGGTGACTGTGGAGAGGAAACCCTGCTAGGGCATAAAAATTCCTCTCTGCACCCAGACCAGTACATGCTTGATTGTGCCACCTTGGAGGAACTGAGATCTTACAGATTCCCAAACTATACCCTACTCTTGACAAAGGACCCAAAAGTCAAGTAACTGGTTGGGAAAAATGCCCAAAAAAGGGGAAAAAAATAAGACTATAGAAAGTTACTTTCTTGGTGAACAGATATTTTCTCCCATCCTTTCAGATGAGGAAGAACAATGCTTACCATCAAGGAAAGACATAAAAGTCAAGGCTTCTGTATCCCAAACATCCAAAATAAATATTCAGTGGGCTCAGGCCATGGAAGAGCTCAAAAAGGATTTTGAAAATCAAGTGAGAGAGGTGGAGGAAAAATTGGGAAGAGAAATGAGAGAGATGCAAGAAAAACATGAAAAGTGGGTCAACAGCTTGCTAAAGGAAACCCAAAAAAATGCTGAAGAAAATAACACCTTGAAAAATAGGCTAACTCAATTGGCAAAAGGGGTTCAAAAAGCCAATGAGGAGAAAAATGCTTTAAAAAGCAGAATTAGCCAAATGGAAAAGCTCACTGAAGAAAACAGTTCTTTAAAAATCATAATGGAACAGATGGAGGCTAATGACTTTATGAGAAAAACCTTTTCCCCAATGGATAAGTGCTTAAAACTATGAAAAAAAGTTCTCAAAATATGAATTGCAACTATAAACAACCTTATGAAAAATTATTCCAAATCACTATTAATAAGAGACATGCAAATTAAAACAACTTTAAAGCTTCACTCACACCCAGAAACTGGTAAGATGGCAAAAGACTGAGATAGTTAATATGGAAAGCTTTGTGAAAAGACAATCCCATTAAAACACTATTGGTGAAACCATGCATTGTTCTACCCACTCTGGAAAGTAATTTGGAATTTGCTTAGAAAGTGACTAAAATGCCCGTAATTGTAACTCAGAGATGATACTTCTAGACATACCCAAGAATGAAGGAAGGAAGGAAAGAGAGAGAGAGAGAGAGAGAGAGAGAGGAAAGAAGGAAGGAAGGAAGGAAGGAAGGAAGGAAGGAAGGAAGGAAAAAAGAGAAAGGTATTTCAAAGCTTTTCATACTCTGGTTATACTATGAAATACAGCATCAAACTTAGTTGCTTTTATACTGATCAACACATCAACTAATCAGTAAGTATTCATGGGTTGTCTACCATGTTAATAATCAACACCAAGAAAACACATGTACTCCATCAGCCACCACCATACCATCCATACATACCATCAGTTACAACAAAAGGAGAAGTTTTGAATGCTATGGATAAGTTCACTTACCTTGGTAGTGTACTTTCTAGGGATATACACATTGACAATGAGGTTGATGCATGTATTGCCAGAGCTAGCTCAGTGTTTGGGAGGTGCCAAAACAAAGTGTGGGAGAGAAGAGGTATTAGACTGACTACCAAATTGAAGGTCTACAGAGCTGTTGTGCTGACCTCATTGTTGTATGCCTGTGAGACATGGACAGTCTACCAGTGCCATGCCAGGAAACTGAATTGCTTCCATTTGAACTATCTTAGGAAGATTCTGAAGATCCTGGCAGGATAAGTTACCAGACACTGAAGTCCTTGCTCAAACTAAATTGCCAAGCATTCAAACTATGCTTCAAAGAGAGCAACTCTGATGGGCTGGCCATATTGTTCAAATGCAAAATGTACGCTTGCCAGAAAGACTTTTATAGAGAAACTCACATGGGGCAGGTGATCACATGGTGATCAGAAGAAGCGATAACAAGGACATTCTCAAGGTCTCTCTCAAGAACTTTGGATTTGCTTGTGTGACATGGGAGACACTGGCACAGGACCACTTAGCAAGGTGAGCCCACATCGGAAAGGGTACTGAGCTCTATGAGCAAAGCAGAATTGAAACAACACAAAGAAAATGTAGGATGCAAAAATTTGGAGTATCCACCCAAGTGTTCACATAGACTATCTGCGCCCAATCTGTGGTAGAGCATTCGTATTGGTCTGATCAGTCACAGTCAGACACTTTGAAACTTGACTTTATCATGGTGATGTCATTTTGGTCCTCTTCTAGAACAAAGGACAGCAACCAAACAACCATGTTTTCAGAATTTTGAGAGAAACAGACTCCTTCCTAAGCTAAGGAATATGGGTTTTATATTGCAGACAGTAGGGAGGCATTGAAGGTTTATCAGTTATGGTAGGAAAAGAGTTTGACAGCACAGCATAGCACAGCTCTGTCATTTATCTGTCATTATTGTGTAACCTCTGAGCCTCAGTTTTCTCATCTAAGGGAACTGGACTAAGTGATGCTTAAGGTGTAAAACTTTAAGTCTTTAATCTGCTGAACTTGTATTCTAGGTAGTGTTTTAGGAAGATCACTCTGACATGATTACTTTTTGCAGGATGGAAGGGGGTTGAAGGGGAAGGAGTTCACTCTAATGTATGCATGGTTATGTATTTGTGTAGCAACTGACTAAATCAATAGTCAATCAAGCACTATTAGGTCTCTCTCCCAAAGAGATTAAAAAAAAAAAGGAAAAGGACTTTTGTGTACAAAAATATTTATAGCAGTTCTTTAAGTGGTGGCAAAGAATTGGAAATTGAGGGGATGTCAATCAATTGGGGAATGGCTGAACAAGCTGTTGTATTACAATTGTGATGAAATACTATTGTGCTTTAAAAAATGACTAACAGGATGCTCTCAGAAAAAAACTGGAAAGATTTACATAAACTGATGCAAATGAAATGAATAGAACCAGAACACCATGAACAATAATAGCAACATTGTATAATGATCTACTGTGAATACCTTAGTTATTCTCAGTAATACAATGATCCAAGACAATTCTGAAAGACTTATGATGAAAGGTGGTATCCATCTCCAGAGAAAGAGTAAGAATGCAGATCAAAGACACTTTTTCTTTATTTTTCTTAAGCTTTCTTTTGCAGCATAACTGACGTGGCAACGTGTTTTGCATGGCTACACATGTATAACTTATGTCAAATTGCTTGCCTTCTCCATGAGGGGAGGGAAAGAAAGGAGGGAGAGAATTTGGAAATTAAAATTTGAAAAAAAAGTTAAAATTTTTTTACATGTAATTGGGAAAAATAAAATATTAAGTGCCCCCCTCCACACACACACCAAAGAAAAGGATCTGTGGAAGAAAGGGGTACCAGAATCATTTGGGAAGAGGAGGCTGAGATGAATTTCAATCTGCTCCAATCATATCGATATCATTTAATCACAGATACACACAATTTTTAAGTATTGAAGTCTTGAAGTATTTCTTCCCATTTCTAAAGTAAAGCAAGCAAAGAAAATGCTTGAGAAATTTTTGGCAACTCATTTCTTTACAGAAGTGAAGGACTATGAAGGAATGCAAAACATTGCCTATTCTGCCCGGTTATCAATATATTTACTGATTAATTCTTCCTTAAAGGCTTTCAAATTTTTTTAAAAAATACTTTATTTTAAGGAGTTTTTCCCTGGAAAGTAGTGGGGAAGGAATATTTTGGGAAATGAGGGTGATCTAAAAAACCATAGACATCAACAACATTTTTAAAAATAAACATTTAGTAAACTGAATTAAATGACACATTTTTAGAGTAAGGTTCATAATCATATTCACCTGGATGTTCATTAATATTCATTCTTCAAATTATCAACAGTTGTGAACATTGTCAGAAGAAGATGAGAAATATCACATACATTCTAATACATAACAATTATTTATTCATTCCTGAAATAATACATATAATATATTTTATATATATTTCATGCCCCCCCATTCAAAGACCATTGAAAATTTATATCTGAATATCACTGTCATTAAATATTAACACAGACCATCATTTTCCTGACCATAATTGAAGCAGTAATTACTTCACATGCCAATTTAGATAGTGTTATCAGGAACAAAAGGGTAAGGTCAAAGACCAAAGTCATTTATTATTCTAAGAGCTAAGTCCCTATATAACATGTGAAATACACAGGAATGTAAACTGAGAAACATTTCCAAGATGACTTTCACAAGTTATAGTGTCATAAAAATAAAGAAAGAAAAATCCATATTGATGGAAGGAATTTCATTTGTTGGAGAGATATAAACCTTACATTATTCCAAAACACAGAATTCTGAGGTAATTCTTAGGTTCATTGATTAACATATAAAACTGCACGGACTCCTGGAGATCATGGAGTCTAGCCCCTTAAGTTTCTAAGAAAGAAAAACTAAATGTGAAAGTGACTTGTCAGGTAGAAAGCAGCAGGGCCATAATTGGAATCCAGGGTCCCCTATTTCAGTAGGACAAGAATACATCCTGACCTTCTGCCTGCCTCCATTTTCTCCATCATCCTCAGCTTCCTCACCAATAAAATGAGGGACTTAGACTAGACTAGACAATCTGCTGAGGTCCCTCCCAGCTGACAGATCATTCTAACATTCTATGTTCTAGAGTCCCTTCATACTCTAACATTCTAATGCTTTTAGTAACATTTTATGTTTTCGATGATATTTAACGTCTTTGTGATATTTAATGACATTTAAGTACAACTACTATTCACATGAGGGCAAACAGCCAACCTTTTTATCAGTGTTAATAATAGATAGGGTAAATATTCAAATATAATCCAATGATGCATTTTAACATGCTCTTAAAATAAATGTTTTCATGTATTTGAGAATACTTGGATGGGCTTGGGGACTATCAATTTCTTGGCTGAACAACTGTTGAAAAACAGCATCGTGTAGACCTGAAATCAAGAGGAATTTAGGTTTGAACACCAGCTCTGATATTGACCAATTGTATAACCATGACCAAGTGACTTCACTAGTCTAAGTCTTAGTTTCTTCATCTGTACAATGGTAATAATAACACTCATCCCACCCATATCAGGGACTTCTTTGAGAAAAGTGCTATATAATGTGATACCACAACATATTATTTTTATGTATATATATATATATATATCACATCATATCATAACACACACTTAGAGCTTGAGTTCTGCCAATTCCTTTATTTTATAGGCAAGGAAACTGAGGTCTAGAGAGGGGGCATTGACTTCCCCAAGGTCATAGAAGTATTATATTAACAGAACTAAAATTCAAGGTGAGGTCCTCTGACTCAGCATTCAGCTTTTCCTTCACTCAACTACATCCTTGGTCCTTGTTGTTTTTTAACTTTGTTGCTTAGCAAAGAGTTTCAGTTTATGATACTGTGTAGCAGTACCGTCAAACACAAATAGAAACTGGGCCACTGAACAATATAAAAGGATCCCTGAGAACTGTGTGTTAACTTAGAAAACCACCTATTATCATTATCATTGTTCTATGGTATGGTTATTTTTTTTATTCAATATTTCCCAATTATATTTTAATGTCATCTAGGCAGTATTTCTGAGTGTTGTGGGCAATGAGGCTGGAATAATCAGATTGGATCTATATTATTTTTTAATTGATTCTATTTACAGTTAATTGATTTGTCCTGCCACTGCCTAAGTCACGGTTCTTTGTCTCTGAATTTAGTTTAGAATTCATTGGGCCTGTAATGAGTTAAGTTTAGAAATCCAGTTCCTTTGTTAATTACTGATATTCTCATGCCAAAGAAACTTTTACCCTTTAAGGAAGCAGATGGACTCCAGGGAGTCTGGTCTTTACACCACCAAGCTATCCTTCAAGGATGTCTGGTTTGCAATCCAAATATTGTCTACCATCTCTAACTTTGAATATGGACTCAAACATTAGTCACAGAAGGGAAAGAGAGGATTGCTGCTAGCACCTCATTCCCAATTTTCAGCTAATTCTATTGTCTCTCATGCCTCAGCTCTGTAGTCGGTCACGTTGATTTCATATTTATGATGTCAAGTTCTTTTAATCAATCCATAACTTGTTCTGTTCTTTATTCTGCACTTCCCTAAAAACTATAAAAAGGGTAGACATTCCTCACCTCAGGGTTTTAGCTTTGCCAAGGAATCTGAGACCTATTTTATTGGTAAATTCACTTTACTAATAACTTTATTGTGCCTATAACATTGTGCCTCAGTTTACCTTATTATGTCCAGCAATACATGATTGGCCTTAAAAAGAAAATCCCACCACACCACCTAAGCATCTACATCTAAGAGGGTTATCCTCTTACCTTGGTGAAGAGATAGATCTCTGGGTCACTGGAAGAGTTTCTGTCATCTTGCAAACTGTTATATCTGGAAAACAAGTTGGTGGACGTTCTGGTAGACTGTATACTGAAGCTAGTGGGAGAGGGTAATGTGTCCTCTGAGAGAATTCTGCCCCTTCCTGTATCAATCCTCTCCTTGGATTTATCCTCTGGATATATTTCTTCATCCAGTAGGTAATTTGCCATAGGCTGCTGATAAATTTCTTCAGATGTCTGGTCTGCTTCATCCGGTGCCTGGTACATTGGTTCAGGTAGCTGGTACATGTCTTTGGGAGACTCATAGACTTTTTCAGACAGTTGATGGGCATCTTCAGCCTGCTCATAGACTTCTCTATGCAGCTCATAATTTCTCTCTTCTTGCTGAGAAAAGACCATGTTGTAATCTTCATTACTGCCCCAGTAGGAAGACACAGAGTCATACTGAGCATTCCCTGGAGTCTCCAGGACATTGATGTACATAGTTTTTTCATCAGTGGTGGAACCTGGGGATAACTCATCATCACAAACCTGGTCATAAAGTTTTTCTTCATTTTCTGCTGGTTGATCAGGGACCTCATATGTCTCGTCTTTTTGGATCATGTCATAGATAGTGCTGTAGTCTTCGTCTTCCATCCTGATTTGTCTGAGCTGTCTTTCTTTAAGGGAGCCTGGAGAGGATTGGACAGAATAGTGAGAGAGGTTACCATACACACACTTTCAGAGGAAACAGCATTTGCAGAACACATATAATACCTACCAACAGCTACATATGACAGGTCTCTAACAATCATTTACATAAGGCTTTAGTCAGCAAACCACATTTCCACTGGGTGGAAGATAAAGCTAATAAAAATAGTTAACTCTTTCATTTCTAATTATACTTGCAATTAGGATGCTAGTTTTATTTTTTCTCTGCCCCACCCTTATTTCATTTTATTTTGCCCAGACCTGGGATTTCATTGGTTTAGATAACTCCTGGCAAGGAAATTCCCTCCACTCATGAGGTCAGTAACTGTTCTATAACTAACAGTCATAAGAATAATGAGAAAAATAGCTAGCATTTATATAGGGCTTCAAGGTTCACAAAATGCTCTACAAATATCTCCTCTGATCCTCACAACAACCCTGGAAGGTAGGTGCTATTATCTCCATTTTATAGATGAGGAAGCTGAGGTAGACAGAGGTTAAATGATTTGCCCAGGTTCACACAGCTAGACAGTGTCTAAGGCCAGATGTAAAATAGGGTCTTCTAGACTCCAAGCCCAGTTTTCTTTTATCCCCTGTATGACATAGCTGTCTATGATATAAACACAGATAAAATAAATATAGCATAAAGTTTGGAGAGAGGTCACTGAAAGCTCAATGACTTTGGCAAGATAACACAATCAGTCTATGTCAGAAAGCAAAAATGAACATAGGAATTTGTTGCTCTAAGACTAGCTCTCGATTCACTACATTGCTTCTAGTAGGTGTGTCCGTCTTCCTGTAACCCCCCCCTCCGCCCCCCATACACAATATCTTTATTTCCTGGGTACTTCAGGTAAACTAAAGGTTGAATTATTTTCTCAGAAGGTGCTCAAATTCAGCATATGGCCATCTTGTGGTAAACAGAGCTTCCTTCCTTATGCTACCCCTCTGCTAAATTTTGACAAAATTTGACAACCAATCTCTACTCCTAGATAGCTCTTTATAAGGGCAGGAAACCCTTTTCTGAATGAATAAATGGCTTTAAAGTATCTTTGAATGTGAGGAGCCTATGATGAATGAATTTTAACTCTTTCACATATCCAGACAGATGATAAATCGAATTTGTATTTCCTATCAGTTAGCAGCACCTTTCCCTATCAAGGTGGTTAATCATCAGGAAGATGAAAAAATGGGCACAGACCACATTAAACAAAAGGCACAAGGATTAAAAATAGGTGATTTCCTTTTCATAGACATGATCACCAAATTTCAAACTTGGTAGGGTCCTGAGAGACCCATCTCCTTATATTATAAATAAGGAAACAGAAACTCAGAGAGGTAGCCTGACTTTCCCAATAAGAGCTTATAAATCAACTAGACCAATAACATTTTTTTAATTGAGGCCATTGAGTCCCAAGGAGGACAAATGTTTTGGTCAAGGTCACAGGTAGTAAGTGATAGAGTTGGGACCCAAACTGAAATCCTCTGTCTCCAAATTCAGCCTTCCTAGATACACGTCTAGTCAGTAAGAAAGATGATAATGATAATTAGTCCTGATGTCATTTATATGATTCTTTATGTAGATTTACAGGACCTTTTGCCTACACTGAGCCAGGAACATTTGGGTTCAAGTACAACCTCTGGTTCTGTGAGCAAGGGCATATTCTCTAAGGCTATTTAAAGAAGATGCTGATTTACACTGGTGGAGGAAATTACCTCACCTGGGAGTTCGCAATATCAATGAAATCAGCGGTCTTGTCCTTATCTCTTTTGTAAACATCACATTTGATTCTTATAACAATCCAGGGAAGACAGGGAGTATAAGTATCATTATCCTCTTTTTACAGACAAGAAAATTGAAGCTCATGAGAGTTACATGACTTACCAAAGGTCACACAGACTAGAAAAGAGTAGAGCCAAGATTTGATGCTGGGCTTTCTCCAAGTCTAGAGTTGTTTTCACTATATTATGCTACTTCTCATATAGTACCCTGACTCTAACTTCTTATATAAGCACTCTCTCCTTCCTACCATTTCCTGTGGGAAATAATATTTTATGTAGCTTCAGGATTCATCAGTGAACATTTTATTGAGGAGGAATTTACTCTGTGCAGGGTGTATGTTCATCCTTCGTTGCCAAAGAAGACCATGCCATCAGAAGGAAATGACGACATGACTTGCACTTGACTTTGTTTTGAGTGAAGGAGGGCTGTGCAGGTCACCAGCCTCACTTCTCCTCCAGAGCCATCTGAATCCAGTAACCAGATATTCATCAGGATGACTGGAGATGACCCAGGATGCTGAGGATTCAGAGGCATTGCCTCTCTGCCTTTGAGGGGTCTATAGACAAAGAAGAAAAAACAAATCCTTTTTGGAGTTTTCCTCCCTGCAATAATCATTTATTATTTTGATATTTTATTAATTAATAATATTAATCATTTTGATATTTTAAATGATTAGAACAGCACCTTGTATGTATGCAAGAGATTCTGTTTGTTGACTTCTTTGTCAGTCTCCATTGCAAGGGGCTCCAAAACATCTCCCATTTTGTCCTAGGAGTTTGGGGTCTTTATATTTGTAGTCTGCATCTGATGGTTTCCTCTCTGCTAATCCTTGCTTGCCTTTGCTACCTGCCCCAAATACAACTCTTTCTTTGTTGTGCCAATACAGATGGACTTCACTAGGTAGACAGTGCAGAGAGGCAGATTTAGGCTTGATATATGAAAGAATTTCCTAGGAATCAGAACTATTCCAAAGTGGTAAGTGCCTACTATATGTCAGTCACCATACTAAGCTCTGTGGTTACAAAGAAAGATAAAAATAGTCCTTACTCTCAAAGAACTCACAGTCTAATGAGAGAGAGAGAGAGAGAGAGAGAGAGAGAGAGAGAGAGAGAGAGAGAGAGAAAGAGAGAGAGACAGAGAGAGAGACAGAGAGAGAGAGAGACAGAGAGAGAGAGCGCGAGCGAGCCCATAAACAATTATGTACAAACAAGCTATATATAGAATGAAGTGGAGAAATCAACAGAGCGAAGGCACTAGAGTTAAGGGGAACCAGGAAAGGCATAGGGTAGGTAGATGGTGCAGTGGACAGAGCCCCAAGCCTACAGTCAAGAGGACCTGAGTTCAAATTTGGTCTCAGATCCTGTGACCCTGGGCAAGTCACTTACACTGTTTGCTTCAGTTTCCATATCTATAAAATGAGTTGGAGAAGGAAATGGCAAACCCTTCTAGTATCTTTACCAAGAAAATCCCAAATGGGTTCAAGAAGACTTGGACAGAACTGACCAACAACAACAAGGAAAGGCTTCCTATAAAAGGTGAGATTTTAGCTGGGAGTTCAAGGAAGCCAAGATGTAGTGCTGAGAAGGGGGAGAATTTCAGGCATGGGAGATAGCCAGTGCATATGCACAGAGTTAGGAGATAGAGTGTCATATGATGGGAACAATAAGGAAGCTAGTGTCACTGAATCACAGAGTACATGGCAGTGTGGCACATAAGCTATATGAAGACTGGAAAAGTACAGGGGGTGGGCTGGGAAGGGCAGGTTATGAAGGTCTTTGAATGCCAAGCAGGGAATTCCATATTTGATCATGGAGGTAGGAGAGCCAGTGGAGTTTATTGAGTAAGGGGGTGACATGGTCAGGCCTAAGCTTTAGGAAGTAATGAGCAGCTGTGGACAATGGACAGAAGTGGGAGAAACTTGAGGCCAATTGGCAGCTATTGCATGAGTTTAGGTGTGAGCTGATGAGAGCCCGCAAAGGTGGTAGCAGTGTCAGAGGAGAGAAAGGGCATATATGAGATGTGTTATGAAGGTAAAATTGGAAAGAGTTGGCAGCATGTTCAATAAGGGGTGAGAGAGTGAGGAGTTGAGGATGACACCTAGTTTGTAAGCCTGGGTGACTGCTGTACCCTTGAGAAGTTAAAAGTGTAATTCATTCACTCTATTACCCAGAATCCCATACATACACTGAGGTTGGGTTCAGGTCCTCCCTTTCAAAGTTAGGTAGCTAACAGTGACCACTGGAGGCTAGGATCTTGAACACTTATCAAATTGACGTTTCCTTCATCCCTTTTCAGATCTATATTATGAATCCTTACTTTTTCACTCATTCCTTCTCCCTTCACATTGATCCTGCCCCTTCCAGTATGGTCTTTTGTTTCTTAATGCCCTTCTCAAAAGTAGCTATTGAATAAATTCATTTCTCCAACTATCTTATAAGTCAATGACACTAGTTTTCTGACCCCAATAGGTCAAGCACTAGATGGTGCAGTGGATAGAATGCTGGATTTGCAGTCAGACACAAGTGAGTTTAAATCTTGTCTCAGATACTTATTAGATTGTGTGGCATGTATATATGTAAGTCAAGTGACTTACACTCTCTTAGCTTCTGTTTTCTGGAACATAAGGGGGTTGGACTAAGTAGCTCCTAAGGTACATTCCTGGTATAAATCTCTGATTCTGTAAATGCCTAATAAAGTTTGACAACTCTGGTGTCCCTATCTTAGACTGATTCCTTCTAAAGGAAATGATATGAAAGGACCAAGAGACCCCAGCTCTACCTTTTCCACTTCTTACATCCTCATCCATCTCAGTCCTATGCCTCTCCAGTCCCTATCTTCCTTCTCTCCTTCCCTTTCACTGTGTCTTCTGGACCACTTGGTCTATTGTTAACAAATCTCCCTTCATCCTCAGAATTTATTTCTGTCACTCCTTCTATCTCTAGACACTAGCTGAAACCTGCATTTCCCCTAATGATACCACATCCCTTTGCCATCCTCTCCAATACTGGCCATTCCTTCTCTATTGCCACAGACTCACAGAGCCAAGAAGAAGAGTAGGCATGTATCTTGACTACCACTGCCTCTTCCAGATCATCCCTCTGTTACCATCACTCAGCAACCTCTTTTCTTCTGATGTTCTCACAATCTGAATAAGACCCTATGTATAGACTCTTCTTTTTATCCTCAAATGACTTTCAGATTACTCTCCTTTTTTGCTCATTGAGGCCTGCACATGATTTGTAATCTTTCTTTCAATCTCAATTCCTTTCATCATCCTTGATGATTTCAATATTTATTTTTATTATCTTTCTATCATGTGGCTTTCAAGTTCATCAGACTTCTCAACTCTTTGTCCTGCCTTCCCTCTCTGCCTCAGTCATGTAAATCAGGGCTTGGAAAATGATGATCTATTGGCCAAATCTCACCATTTAAAAACGTAAAAACCGTTCTTAGCTTTCACGCTATTAAAAAAAAATAACAGGCAGCAGGTCAAACACAGGCTATGGACCATTATTTGTTGACCTAGGACCTAAACAGTAACACCTACAACTTCATCATCTCTCAAGCTCTCCAGTGGAATACTGCAGAGATCTCTGCTCAGTCTTATGCATCATCATTAATGTGGAAAAAGGCATATATGGAGAACTTATCAAATTTGGCAAATAACACAAAGCTAGAAGAGATAGGTAATATACAGGGTGAGAATCAAGATCCAAAAAGTTCTTGACAGGTTAGAACACTGAGCTGACTCTAATAAGGATGAAATTTAATAGAGATCAAATGTAAAACAATAGACAGAGGTTCAGAAAGTTAACTTCTCAAGTATAGAATAGGGAAAGTATTATTAGACTTTCATTAATCCGAAAAAAAATTGGGGGAGGGATTCTTTACTTGACTTCATGTCTATCGTAGGCCAACAGTGTAATATGGCAGAGAGAAAAGCTCATCTGCACTTGGGATGCATTAAGAGAAACATAATTTGAATGTGTAAGAATGTGATAGCATAGGTGTGTAGTCTTCCCTAGTCAGACCACTTCTGTAGTATTGTATTTAATTCCTAGTGACATCGTGCAGGAAAACAGATGATATATTGGATAGAGAGCCAGATGTGAAGTCAAGTTGGGGTTTAGTCTTGCTTCTGAAACAAACTGACTTTATGATCCTGAGTTAGGCACAGTGAGGTGAAACTAGAGCAGCTGGGTGATGCACTGGATAGAACACTGGGCCTGGATTCAGGAAGACCCCAGTTCAAAGCCAGCCTCAGGCATTTATTAGTTGTGTGACCCTGGGCATCTCACTTAACTCTATTTGCCTCAGTTTCCTTATCTGTAAAATGAACTGGAGAAGTAAACGGCAAACCATTGTAGTATCTTTGCCAAGAAAACCCCAAGAGGAGTTACGGACAGTTGAATATAACTGAAACATGCCTGAACAACAAGAAATCACAAACTCTTAGTGCAGTAAATTTATAGTCTTAGACTATAAATTGCAGATCAAATGTAGATCTGAATGGATAAAAGTAATTCTTCCCCCCCCCCGAGAATTCTCCATAAAATTTTCTTCATAGGTCTAATCCAAAAAACTTTTTTAAAAAATTTATTTATTTTTAGTTTTCAACATTTGCTTCCATAAGTTTTAAATGTTCTCCCCCTCCCTTTCCCCTCCCTCTCCAATATGGCCTGCAATATGATATGACTCTGCTCTTACATTCCTATTAAACACATTTTCATATTAATCATGTTCCATAGAAAAATTATAACAAATGGGAGAGAACATGAGAAAGAAAAAAGAAAACAAAAAAAGAAAAGAATTGACTTCACTCTGCATTCAGACTCCATAGTTCTTTCTCTGAATGAGGATGGCATTTACCATCCTGAGTCCTTTGGAATTGTTTTAGGTCCATTCATTGCTGTGAAGGGCTAAATCTATCAAAATCAGGCATCTCACACGGTGGCTGTTTCTGTGATCAGTGGTCTCCTGGTTCTGCTCTCTTCGCTCTGCATCAGTTCATATAAATCTTTCCAGGTTTTTCTGAAGTCTGCCTGTTCATCATTTCTTAAATAGCACAATAGTATTCCATTACATTCATATACCACAACTTGTTCAGTTAATCTCCAATTGATGGGCATTCCCTCAATTTTCACTTTAGGCTACCACAAAAAGAGTTGCTGTAAATATTTTGGATACATGGGTCCTTTTCCCATAAAATAAATAAATAAACTAGAGAGCACCCAAGGAATCAGCAAGTCATTTAACTTCCCAAGGCTTTAGATCCCTATTTGAAAAATAAAAGGATGGGATTACATATCTTTTAAAGTCCTTTTCAACTCTAAAACATGATCCAGTGCTCTAATGAGGACAACCATTGTGGTGTAGGTCTTTGAGTCCATGTCACATGAGGATCAATTGAAGGAAGGAGATATTTAACCTGAAGAAGAGGAGGTGGAGAAGGAAGGCAGGGTGAGAGGAAGAAGGAAGATCATAGCTATCTTCAAACATTTGGAGGACTGTTCAGTCATTTTCAGTCATGTCCCTCATAACCCAGGGGCTGCTGAACTGTGGCAAAAGAAGCCGCCACATAGCCATGCTAATAGGATGCACTTCAGATTGGCTACCTTTTTCGCTATAGGCCCTCACTATTCTTAAATTTCTCTTCATTCCTCATGTACCCCACAATACCCCATCCCTACTCCCTCTCAGCAGATGACCTTGCCTCTTACTTTACTGAGAAAATAGAGTACATTTGCTGTGAACTCCCTCTTCTTCCCTACTTTACATTTCAACACTTCTTAATATACTTCCCCATTTTCTCTTCCTTTTCAGTCTCTGATGAAAAGGGTCATAAGATCATAAGATCACAGATCTTGAGCTGGAGTAGACCTCAGAGGCCCTTCTCTTTGCCAAGGTCAATCCCTCTCTTTGTACACTTGACCCCATCCTCTCCCATTTCCTCTGGTTCCCTGCCCCCACAATTACTCCCTGTCTCATTTTAAATTTTCCCCACACCCTGGTTCCTTCCCTGGGGCCTGCAAACACACTAAGGTTTCTCTCATCCTTTAAAATCTACACTTTGTTTCTCTTCATGTATTATCAAATGGTGTGTTCTACCTGTTTTTCAGGTCTTCATAAAAGATAAATGTAATAAAGGCAAAAGTTACAGAATAAAAAAAATTTAAAATTTAAAAATAAAGAACCTCCACTTTACTTTACCCTCCAGACTCCAATTATCTCTATCTCTAGAGCCTTCCTCTCATAGCCAAATTCTTTAAAAACAAACAAACAAACCTCCACTCTTTACCTTGGCTTCATTCAACTTCTTCAACCTTTCACTATCTGGATTTTCAAAAGTAGTAGTGTAGTTTGCCATTTCCTTTTCCAACTCATTTTACAAATAAGGAAAGTGAGTTAAGTGGCTTGCCCAGGGTCACACATCTGGTAAGTGTCTGAGGCTGGATTTGAACCCAAGAAGATGAATCTTGCCGACTCCAGGCCTAACAGTCTATCCACTGTACCACCCAGCTGCTCAAGTTGAGTCCCTTATTATCTCTCAATGAACTGTTGCAATCGCCTATCTCAAGTTTCCCCTTTCTAATCCGTCCTCCACACATCTGCCAAAGTGAATATATTCCTAAAGCACAATGCTCCAGTTCAGCAAGTTCCTGTGGTTTCTGGGATAAAAAACTGGCTCCTATTTGGCATTTCACATCTTTTACAACTGGGCCCCAGTCTACCTGTCCAGGCTTATTGTACATTACTTACTGTCATGCATTCCATGTGCCAGCCAGCTTTCCTATTGACCTACCATATGATATGCCATTTCCTGCCTCCTTTCCTTTGCCCAGCTTGTCAGTCAGACCTTCCTGAAATATATTCCCTTCTTCACCTCTGCTTCTTAGAATCTCTAGTTTCTTTCAATCCTTAGCTCAAAGGCCACCTCCTACATTCCTGATTTCCATCCTCCCAGTGACTACTCCACTTAATTGCTTTGGACGTACTTATATACTTGCCCATGTTGTGGGAAATGAGCTCCATCAGGGTAGGGACCATTTTGATTTTTGTGTCTAAATCCCTAACACCTAGCAATGAGCCCAGCACATAGTAAGCTCTTAATAAATATTTCTTGAATCAGTGAATAAATGAAGATCCTGCCGCCACCCTCTTCCTTAAGCTGCCCTTTATCCTTGTCATGACCTCTGGTCCCTTGATCCTTGTCTCTTTTACAGGTTTATCACTCCTATTCTGATGACACTTCCCTCCCTTGGCATGCTAGCCCTTTCAGAAGAACACTGTCCTACACTATTGACTCTCTTACCCCTTGTCCTTCTGCTTCTAATCTACAACTCTTGGTCACCCTTACCTTTTACCCCTACTCTAGAGCTGCTGATGATGCTAAAAGAAGTGAGAAACTTTGCTGATTGGGTATTCTCCCAAGATCTATTGTCAAAACACTGTAGGACAGTGAGAGGATCATTGATTTATAGCTGGAAAGGACCTTAGAGATCAACAAGTCCAACTCCACCATTTTACAGATGAAGAAACTGAGGTCCAGAGTGGCTAACTGACTTGCCATGGCCATAAGTAAAATCCCACCTACTACAAGAAGCCTTCCCCAACCCTTCTTAATTCTAATGCCTTCTGTCTTTTAATTATTTCTTATTTATCCTGTATTTGTATATATTGTATGCGTGTTGTCTCCCTCATTAGATTGTAAACTCCTTAAGGTCAGGAACTGTCTTTTCTTTCTTTTTGCATTCCCAGAAGTTAGCAGAGTGTCTGGCAAATAGTAGGCACTTAATAAATGTTTTTTGATTGATCAGTTGATTGAGGTGTCTATGCAAGATTTGAAGTCATGTCTCCAGGATGTCTACTCCATTGGATGCTTCCTTTAATTCAGCTCCTATTGATCCTGCAACATGCTCCCTTCTGGCAATTTCCTGTTTCAAATCATCCTCTCCTCTCATCATCCCCTCTCAGCTGGACTATCAGTGGACTTACCCAAATGTTCTCCCTAGCTCCATTGTCTTCTTTCATCAATTCATCTTTGACGTTGTTTGTTGTTGAGTAGTTTCAGTCATGCCTGTCTCCAGGATAAAATACAAACTCCTTAGCTTGTCAATTAAAGGCCTGCACAATCTGGATCCAACCTAATTCCAGCCTTATTTTACATTATTCCCATTCAGGTAATAATAATAATAATAATATAGTGCCTTAAGGTTTCAAAGTGCTTAACAAATATTATCTCGTGGTCATCATGATGATCTCACTATTACTGTCTCAATTTTACAAATGAGGAAATGAAGGCAGCCAGAGGTCAAGTGACTTGACTAGAGACAGACAGAATCTGAGGCTCAATTTTAATTCAAGTCTCTGAGTCCAGGTGCAGTACTCTGCCCACTGTACCACTTAGCTTCCTTATAATGTGCTCTACATCCTAGTCAAGCTAGATTGTTCTGTGAACTCAGTATACCACCATCCACATTCATTCATGTTGTCCACAAAACCTGAAATGTATGTTTTCCTCACCTCTGCCTTTCAAAATTCTTTATTCCTTCAAAAACCATGAAACCTTCCTTATTCCCATTGGCTGAAAAATCATCTCTCCCTTCTCACTTATTACTGGAATATTTTGTCTGAGTATCTCCTTTGCTTTAATCCAGTCAAACATGGATCATATTTTTTGGATCACATGCATTCTATTTAGATATCATTCCTTCAGGGCAGGGACTATGTAGTTTTCATCTTTCTATCTCAGGCATCTAGCACAGTGCCTTGCACATAGTAGGTGCTTCATAAATGGTTAATGAATGAGACTTGCTTACTTCCTTCATTTTAAGTTCATCCCTATAAAAAGTAGCAACATTCATTCATTTGTAACTAGTGGTCCAAAGGCCCCAAAGCCATTAGACTCACATTGACTGGGACTGATCACAAGAGCAACTCTAGAGGGCATTTTTTACCTTTGACTCATTATGGCATCATTTTGGCAGGTAGGTGGTGCAGTGGATAAAGCACTAGGCTTGGAATCAGGAAAATTTTTCTTCATGAGTCCAAATGTGGCCTTGGACACTTAGCCATGTGACCCTGCGCAAATCCCTTCACCTTGTTTGCCTCACTTTCCCCATATGTAAAATGTGCTGAAGAAGGAAATGGCAAACCATTCCAATATCTTTGCCAAGAAAACTCCAAATGAGGTCACAAAGATGTAGACACAACTGAAATACGACTGAACAACATTATGGCTCCAACAGGAATTTACTCTAGGAAAACCTCTCGATTTATCTTAGGTATAGCTCATGTCTAGGGAAAATGAACTAAAAGAACCTTCCATTCCAGTTTCCATATAAGGATTCAAAGTTAAAAATGCAAAATGAGTAGGACAGACAGCCTTTATTTTGCTCCACAGAAATGCAAGACTTACAGGAGCCCATAAACATGTAGAAAACATGATATTTAGATAAATTTCTGGGAAGCAAGGGTAATCATTTTTGGAAACTCCTAAAAAAAGTAATGACTCCTTCCCATTGGGCCTACATTGTCTGAAATACTGAAATAGTGGTTTTCAGATCTTTTATCTCCCTAATTCAAGGTTCCCAGTCACCAATCCTCTAATCACATGGGTTATATGGGCAATGGTTTTGCCAAGAGACAACACTGCTCCGAAAATCCCCTTCTCTCTCTAGAATGTTTGATTCCTGAGTTCTTAAACTTAGAACTCTCAAACTGGAAATCCCCTGGGAAAAGCAATCTCCCAAGGCTGGCACTGTCAAAGAAAACACCCCATCTTTGCCTAGAAAGTTGTATTCTATAATCTGACCGTGCAGGAGATGAAAACTTCTCTTCTTCTTCCAAGAACACATTGTCCATTAGCTGTCTTCTTGAGTAATGCATGTGTCCACTTTTACCATGTGATTGTCTTTAGAAAATCTATCAAAGCCCTAGTTGCTGCCATCTCTTGGGCTAGGGGAGTCTACTCTCAGAAGGAACTGTCTTCTCCTGCCTTGTGGATAAGCTAATGACAACATCAATGGATCACAGAGCTAAAGCTGGAAGAGACTTGACTGGGGATCAGGTCTAACCCTCTCATTTCAGTAATGAGGAACTGAAGCCAAGGAAGGTTAAGTGATTTGTTGAGGATCATACATATGAGAAACATAAGAACAAGGTATGAATCTAAGCTTCCTGTCCCCAAGGCCAGTGCTAATTCTACTGTATCACACTGCCTCCTTATGGAAGTGCTATATGTTTCCCAGTGCTGCCCAAGGCAGCCATGACCATGGGTAAGAAGGGAAGATCCCTATTCACAGGCTTGCCTTTCCCCAGAAGACAGGCCCACTTGGCCAGTCTTCTAAACAGAAAAAGAAGCCTGTCAGTTTCCTTTGTTACATCATCATAAAAAGGTGACTTCTCTGACAAGACTCCACCTTTCTCAATACCACCCTGCCAATGATCTTGGGAAGCAGCCCCAATCAGAGACAGTCAATTGAGAGTTTGGTCCTCCAAATGAGGTCCGATGAGCATACATATTCTCTGTGGGGGGTAGAGCTACTTTCCTGATCCAAAACAAAGGCTTATGCCCTCTAAGTTCATCAAATTGATCAGAAACTCCTGCTGGCCCCTGACACTGGAAATAGCAACAAGGTAAGAATGGTTCCTTTCGCATACTCATGATTGTCCTGTTGTGACAAGGGCTCTTGGGAAACAAAGCAAGTTGGGTGAAGGGAGACTTCAGCTCCACCCCTGCTGGAAAGCTGTGCCAACTTTTCTTTCACCCAAAGTTTTGCTCTTGCCTGGAAAATTATTCCAAAGTCTGGAGCCCATGATTGGAGCTAGAAGACGGGGAAGAGACAAGTCAAGGATCCTGGTCCTTTGCAGGCACTGAATTACCAGGGCTAAAGAAAAAATGCTTTCTTGGGTCTAGGTGTCCTTAACCTGTTAGTGTGACCTATCTTAGGGTTGGGGCATTGGGAAGTGGAAGCCCTTCAGTGGGGCAAAGAAGGGGAAACAATTAGAATTTTAGTTCCTTCTGGAGGGCCATATCTTCCTGGGTATGCTTCTACCTCCCTCATTCCTGGGATGTTTCTTTCCCTTGAAGTTTTGCTGCCTTAAAATTTCCTGCCAAGCAGAGTGTGTGGTGGTGGAACATTAGGGGGTGGGTGCCAGAGGATACTTAGAGGGACCAAAGGACTCCTTCTCTGCTTAGCTGCTGTTCTGAATCACGCAATGAGGAGCCCCTCTTCTTGAAGAGATGGTAATTTTATGCTTACAGGGGAAGGCAAATATCAATACCCTGTCTAAAAGAGCATTGAGCTAGAGATGGGGAGAATGTCCCTCCTGTAACATTAACTCTGGACCTCAGTTTCCTCTGAGGAACAGGGAGCGGCTGAAGTTTATTTAATAGGGGTAGTGACATGGTCAGACCTGATCTTTGGGAAGATTAATTTGGCAACTTAAAGGAGGATGGACTGGAATAGAAACAGACTTGATTCAGGGATGGGTGATTAGAAGGTTATGCCCTCTAAGTTCCAGAGGGTATATATGAGAGTTGTGTCAATGAATGGTTATAGAAGAAATATGGAGGTACAATTAATCAACAGGATTGGCAACTGATTAGATATGGAGGGTGAGTGAGAAATTGAGGATAACACTAAAGTTGTGAGCCCTGGTGACAGGCAGGATAATGGTATCCTTGACAGTTATGCGGTATTCAGGAAAAGGGGAGGGCTTGGGCAAAAACCATCTCTCTTTTGTGTTAAATACCCCTAGGTCCTTCACTGGCTTCTCATATGACATTAATCTGAGGCCCTTCCCCATCCTGGTTGTCTTCCTCTGGGCAATTTTCTTCCAAAAATGTGAGGTCTGGCTAGAGCAAAGTATAATAAATCTCTCCTGGAAGGCATGCAATCTAAGATGAGAATGTTGTTTTCGCCACTTCTGGGACATGGTTTGTACTACTTGACCCATATGCAAAAATTCCTAGTTATGGCTCCAGTCTTTGAACAAGTGGTGTTAAGGGGGTCATACACTCACTCCAGGAATGAGAATTGATTGTATAAATGCATGGAGGTAGGAGATGGCAGGACAAATTCAGAAAAGAGGTAGCAATCCAATCAGGCTGAAAGGAAGAGTCAATGAAGGGAGCAGTGTGGAAAAAATGCCCAAAAGTTGGTTTGGACCAAGATTTGCAGAACGTCTTATATGCCAACCTAAGCAGTTTGCATTTTATCCTAGTGACTAATAGGGGTGAAGTTATAATGCCTAGAAGCATTGTTTTAAATTTTTTTAAATTTTTTGTCATAAGGTAAAGGGTGAGAATGATATGAATGGGGTGACATTTATTTCCTGAAAATCTAGCCCGGCCAGGAGAGAGAAAATGACGTTTGGCTATAGTGTGAAAATGCAATCCCTGAAGGGCACATTTTACCTTGTTTGCTATGAAACCATTGTTAAGAGGAGGTTTTGCCTCACTCCTACTATGCCTTTTTCCATGCTTCTCACAACCAGCTCTGGTTTTGTTTTGAAGGTTTTCCAATGGCACAGCTCACTGCCTCTTCTGCCATTCAGTTGCTTCAGTTGTGCGCAACTCTTTGTGACCCATTTGGGGTTTTCTTGGCAAACATACTAAAGCGGTTTGCCATTTCTTTCTCCAGCTCATTTTCCAGAGGAGGAAATGGAGGCAAAGCAGGCTTAAGTAACTTGCCCAGGGTCACACAGCTATAAAGTGTCTGAGGTCAGATTTGAACTCAGGAAGAGGAGTCTTCCTGATTTCAGGCCTGGCACTCTATCCACTGCACCACCCAGCTGTACTCGCAGCCTGTCAGGTTCTTGGTCCCTAACCCTCCTAACCTCCTGAGCACGACCCCACTCTACTTTTTTTTATCGCTTTTGTGCCTATAAAACTGCTAATCTCAGATCACTTATTGGCTTCCACTCCTTGAAGTGATACAATAACTTCAGCCTTGGACTTGTAATGACCAAACCAGGGTTCGAGTTCTACTTCTGCCACTTATTGTCTATGAGACCACGGCCACGGTAATGCATTTCTGTGAGTCTCAATCTCCTTATCTAAAAATAGATACAATAACGCTTATGATGACCACCTAATAGGAAAACTTCGGCAAAGGAAAGTCTTTGGTTAGCTCTAAAGCATTGTATAAATCCGAACTACTCTTTTCTGCTCCCAAGGTGGGGAAGAAGGGCTGTAAATTAAGTAATCTGTTCCCCACCTGGCTGAGGTACCTGGACTGTCAATATCCAGCCCACTGTTCCCACTTCAGCTGTTCTCTCCTGGGCTATTGTGATAATCTCCTAATTGGTCTCCCTTCTTTTAGTCTATTCTCTCTCCAATCTATCTCTAGAACCATGGCCAGATTAGTCATACTAATCATACTAATTGGGAGAACTGATTATTTCATATCCCTGAGGCAAAATGAGGGAAATGTGGGGAGGGAATTGGGGATCTGCCCTACGACAACAACATGGTGTGGTACATTAAGTCCCCACAGGAACTGTTGTCCCCACGTCTCCCTGGTAATCATCCAGGGATGTGCTGCACATGTGCCCATGCACCATCCCTGGTTCTTATAACTGGCTCTAACCACGTAGGGGCACGAGTCAGACCCTCTGGTGTATGTGGGTCACCTCCTTTTATCACTGCTGTACCTACAGTGATACTGCTCTGCTCTCCCCTCTCCCCACAAAATCCGCCTCAGGCACGAACAGCCATGTCTCTGTTTAAATAACCATACACCCTCTGCCCCAGACTTTCAGTATTTCTCTACAGTATATGAAATAAAACATAAACTCTGTATTTTTAGCCATATGCATGTATATTTATATACACATATATATTTACGACAGACTATGTATTTAGTATCTCCCCATGCCAACCCATCCTTCATTCAGCCACCAAAATGATTTTCTTAAAATTCTGGTGTAAGTGTATCACACCCCTGTGGAAAACTCCAGTGGTTCCCTATCATCACCAGGACCAAGTACGAAATCCTCAGGCTGGGGTTCAAAGCTTTTCACAATCTAGTCCCCCTTTCTCTACATTTTTTACACTTTACATTGCCACCCCCATCCCCCTCCACCTTTACTCTTTGATCCAGTGACACTGGCCTCCTTGTTCCATTTTGGCTCCAGGCATTTCCTCTGGCTTTCATATCTGGAATATTTTCCCTTCTCATCTCAACCTATTGACTTCCCTGGCTTTCTTTACATTCCAACTAAAAGCCTGTCTTCTACAGGAAGCTTTTCCCAACTCCTTTTAATTCTAGTGCCTTCCCTTTGTTAATTGTGGTTGATGAGTCATTTTAGTCATGTCTGACTCTTTGTGACCCCTTTTGGGGTTTTCTTGGCAAAGATGGTGGAGTGGTTTACCATTTCCTTTTCTAACTCATTTTATATATGAGGAAACTGAGGCAAACAGGGTTAAGTGACTGACTCAGGGCCACACAGCTAGTGAGTGTCTGAGGCTGGATTTCAACTTAAGAAGATGAGTCTTCCTGACTCTTGGCCAGGCCCTCTGTCACCTAGCTGCTGTGCCACCTAGCTGCCCCATTCTTCATTAATTACTTCCTAGTTATCCTGTACATATGTCTTGTTTGGTTGTGGTCTCCTTAGATTGTGAGCTCCCTGAAGGCAGAGACTGTCTTTTGCCTGTTTTGTATTCCCAGCATTTAGTACGGTGCCTGATGTTACCAGGAGTAGTAGGTGCTTAATGGTGTCGTTCACCTAAGGATGAGTGATTTCATGGGGTAATGTCTTGACTTGCAAATGAATTGGATTTAACTGAGGCACAGTTGCATAGTTATCAGTCTAGCTCTCTCCTCCAGAGTCTTAGAAGTTCAGAGGCAAGACAACAGTCAAGACAATTGGTGATGACCCCAGATACAGTGGATCAAACTCTAAGTACTCCATGGCTCCTGCCTGAGCTGCCTTCATGATTATTGAAGCAAACTATTCTGATCTTCCCACTCTACCTGGCAAAGTTTTCATGGGCTTCACATTTATCATGTGTTCAGGGAGGTACTAGTATGTCTGGTGTCAGCCCTTGCACAGCTCTTTCAGGGCTGTTTATCCACCTTTGATGTCTACACCCCAGTAAAATTGTCTTGGCAGAGGGGCTAAACCAGGTTGAAAGTAACTAGGCTGAAGCTAACTGACAGGCCTCAAACCCATTGGTGAACTAGGAGGTGCTTATGCTTAATGACTGTCTTGCTGAATTTCCAAATATCATTATCCTTTGTGTACTTTTTGTCAAACAAGACTCCTCACATTTTCCCAGTTTTGGACTTCTCATAGCTGACCTGCAAACCTAATATGGACCCTATTTCCTAGCCTTTCCTTCCTGGCCTAGCTTTGCTGATACCACCTTCATGATTCCTTCCATGATTCCCTGTCCTCTGACCCATCCCCCAGTTATCCTCCCTGCTCTCTCATACTACTGTGCTTAGACCTCTCTAACGAACATAATGATGATGGTGATGATGATAACTAGCATTTATATATTGCCTACTATGTGCCTAAGCTTGTTAGGTACTGTTAATATCATCTCCATTGTACAACTGAGGAAAATGAGACAAGTGACTTGCCCAGGGTCATAGCTAGTAAATGTTCTAAGGCTGGATGTGAACTAAAATCTTCTTGACTCCAGGCCCAGTACCCTATCTACAATGTCATCTAGCACACATTTAGCATATTATAACATGAATCACAACTATCTGTGTGTTTGTCTTATAACTTCCATGATGGCAGGTCTTGTTTTATTCTTGCATCCCCCAAGGCTTTTCATGGTGCATTGTACATATTAGGTTCCCAGTGTATTTGCTAGTTGAATTGACTTCTCAAGTAAAGTAGGGACAGCTGTTGAGTAGAAGGAGCCTTCAGTAATGGGGGAACTTTGTGGAAATTGATTAGGATGAGGTGGTTGATATAACTTCATAAAGATTATAGAACTGAGAGCTAGAGGGGACCTTAAGGATCATTAGGTATAAGCCCTTCTTCTGAGGGTGAGGAGAATAAGGCGACTTGCTCATGGCCACATAGAGAATGGATCTATAATCAATTACTACTAATTTGAGATGGTAAGTTCCTATAACAGAGTCGTTTAACATAATCCAAGCTGCATCCTCTGCCTTCAAATCCAGTGTCCTTTCCAATAAATTGGGAAGGTTGATTTACATATTCAATTCCTATATATTTACATTCTATGTATATGTATAGATGTGTGTATACACATGTGTGATAAATGCACAGATGTGCATGTGTATATATGGCATTCCAAACGTCTTGGTGCAATTTTAAGCTACTAAAGTTTAAAACTGAACTAAATATTTTTGGGAGATTGTGTGTGTGTGTGTGTGTATATATACATATATATATGTATATATATACACATATATACATTATATATGTGTATATATACACACACATACATATACATCTATATACAAACATGTGTGTATATGTATATATGTGTATATATACATATACACATACACATATATGTGTATGTGTATATGTGTATATATACACACATATTATATATATATAATTTAGGCTGGGTTATCAGACAAAGAAAGGATTGTAATCTCCATATTGAAATGACTTGCTTAGCATCTCTGGCTAATACAATAATTATTAGAGAAAAAACATGGAATAATACGGTTAACATAGAAAAGGGAAGTAGAGGAGTAAGGGTATTAGGAATTCCGAGATGTCCTTTCCATCCAGAATAAGCAGAAGAGCAGGGATGCAAACCCAGGTCTGATAACTGGTCATCCAGTCTTCTTTCCACCATGACAGATAGACTGTAGTAAATTAGTGGATGTGTAGATTATTCTATTTCATTGTAAGGTGATTGAAGAGCATTGTAATACACAGGATTTGGAGTTAGAGGACCTAAGTTTGAACCTCACCTCTGCTATTTACTCCAGAGGCGACCCTGGACGAATCACATAGACTCGATGAGACTTGGTCTACTCATTTATAAAACAACAAAATTATTGATGCTCTCTGCTGTCCCTTCTGGCTATGATTCAGTATGATCACTGATCCCTGCTGTTCTCCATTGGCCCTTTTCTTCCTTCAGTGTGATGACGATGATGACGATGATGATGATGATGATGATGATGATGATGATGATGATGATTATGCTGATGATAAAAATATCTTGAATTTGTATAGGAAAATTAGGTAGTACAGTGAATAGAGAACTGGGCCTCTAGTCAGGAGGACCTGAGTTCAAATTTAGCCTCAGACATTTACTATCTGTGTGACCCTGGACAAGCCACTTAACTCTCTTTGCCTTAGTTTCCTCATCTGTAAAATGCACTGGACAAAGAAATGGCAAACAATCCAGTACCTTTGCCAGAAAAACTCCAAATGGGGACACAACTAAAAATGACTGAACGACATTCATTCAACTCTCACAATTCATAAAGTTGGGTAATGTATTATCACACATCCCCATTTTAATGATAAGGAAGCTGAGGCACAGGTTAAATGGCATAGTCCAAGTCATATAGTGAGTTTCTTCTGATAAAAGTCAGAATCAGTACCAAAATCTAACAATTCCCTGCTCATCACCCTTTCTGTTCCCCCATAGAGCTAACCTGAGGTAATGGCTCATTTTCATTTGCCACAATTATCAGAAGAGGTTTTCATGTAAATTTATACAAGTACAAGGTTTGTTTTCCATACTGCAAAGAATTCAAAGAAAAATTTCTTCTTACTCTAGAAAAGCAGACCTGCAACTAAAACTTATTACAAAATATTTGCTATAGAACTAGAATAATTAAGCTTATTTTTAATCAAAGGCAAACATCTTTTCTTTAGTGTTGAGAGAAAAGATTATTAATAACTAATATCTTGGAGAGATTCAAAAGCTTTCCCCTTCTTTCCAAATCCTGATCTGAATGTGCCTTGAAGTATTACTGAAAATAAGTTCACATTAAGTGTCCTTGATCTCTCCTTGAGTGGGGTCAGACCCCACTTTACAAGAAATTAATCCAGGGTGGGGAAGTCCATTGTGTTGAACTCAAATTTGGGTCTAGATAACCCAAGACTGGGAGTGGTCTGGTGTAGCTGGGAAAGATCTGGTATAGAGATATTTTCTAGGTCCAAGGGTGACATGATGATGGATGTCATCAGCCGCTCATTGGAAGGGTATAAAAACTGTGAGCCAGCCTGGTCTAAGAGAGAGGGTCAAATGACCATCCTTTTATTAACAACCTGCTGGCCTTATTAATAAAATGATTAAATTACCCAGAAACTATGTCTCTCAAACCTTCTTAATCATCACAATGTAAAAATTAGGTTATTGTGACCAAAAAAAATCATCACCTGGTAGCCAGCCTCCTGCAGGACCTGGTATAAAACCAGGGGGGCTCCATCCAGAACTCAAGCAGGGTATATGGCTTCTCCAGCTGGGACATCCATGGGGCTTCTCGTGCTCTGAGGGTCCATTGGCTTCCTGCGCTGCTTTGAACAAGACAAGAGAAATCTCTGAGTTACTGCGCAGCTGACATCCTTTCTTATGGTTTTGGGAACAGGTCTAAGATGCATACCTGTATCATGAGACTTAGAGATTACAATAAGACTGATCTATAGAGGACAGCTGCTCAACGGATTAGCACATGCAGCTGTAATGGATACTGCTGTATTCCCATCTACTACATGGTCTTCTCCAGATGAATGAGCTACTGCTGCAGCAATGGCCTTTGTGCTCAGTTACCTCAGTAGAGCCTGTGCGTTTCTGATTGGACATCTTGTGGTTCCATTTTCTAATGAAACATCACATCGACTTGCCTCAGAAAGCAGCAGCATCTATAGAGATATCTTATAGGGATGGTATTACATGCAGAATTTGGAATTCTGACTTTTTTTTTTTTTGCAGCAGTTGCCTATTTTCCAACACAGTTTCCATTTCCTCCTAGCTGGGCTGCAGCAAGCCAGCCACTAAGCTACATGTAATTCCTGTAAGCTCTTAAGCAATTTGAGGTTTCTGCCCTAGTCTATGCCATACTTTCAGATGTATTTGCTGGTTGGTTTGGAGTTCTGGATTTCATTCTGATATCAGCCAAATAGATGCTGGTCACATTGGATTTTGGGTTATAGTTGGAGGCTGTATTGTTGGTATAGCTTTTGCAAGGTTCGTAGATTTTATCCAAAGCATATCCGAAGCTCATCCTCCTATTACTATTTCTGTATCTACATTCTCATCCACTTGGTTCACCCTGACCTGCTTGAACAGTATTACTAATCTGCCTTTATCTAAAGGGACATCATATACCTTCTGTCACCCACAGGGACTGTTCTCGAATAGCAGCATTCCTGTCTTCTTTGAGCTTCTTGTGGAAACTGTCTACCCAGTTCCTGAAGGAATTACTCATGGAGTTGTTGCCTTTTAAGTAATATGTTCATGGGCATGCTTTTATTTTCTCTCACATTTTACCATATTTATCATACTTCTCTTGATTTAACTGATGCCTTCCTGGGTCATATTCGATCAGTCTGCTCCTCATTTTGTGCTTCAGAGAATCCTATGATACACTCTACACTGACGTTGATGTCTCAGTTTGATAGCACAGACCAGGAGGGATTTAGAGACACTGGCCATCATAAAGGCATACTAGATGTTTGCTTGGAATTGTACAACTAAATGGAGGGGGAAGAGAAGAGATTAAACTTTCAGAGGTTTTATAAGTGTACAGATTTTCATTTTTATGTTTATTCAATTATTACAAGGTGACAATAAGGCAAGACCTGAAGGGTGGTAATAGATGACTGTAAAATATATCCGTTTGGCACATAGATGCCTGATTTTGGGGATGAAAGCTTGCACTCCTTTAGAAAAAACACTCCTTCCAAACAGTTTAGTGTCCATTTTATTTACTAATGCTAAACTACTGGGTGATTAAATGTCATTATGAGAAGGAATCGAACGATGATAGTTCAATTTTTTGTACTATCCTTCTCTGAGCCACTGATCAAAATAGGAAAAATGCCATTTAACTTCTTTACAAGTCAAAAACAGGTACCAGATTTTAATTTAAAGTGGCCAACAAATGTATAAATAACAGCGATGGCCTACTTGTATGCTACTTTTTCCTAACAAAACCTTTTTTTCTCAACTTTGGGCACCTGGAGGTGCCAGAGGTCAGCCCAGCCCTGAAAACTTCCTTTAGCCTTCCTCAGACTGACTGCTCTTACTCCTTGCTTCCATGAGAAGGCAGTGTTGTCCGCTTTTCATCACTGATCCTTGGTCATCTCACTTGCTTTATTTTTTGCTTAAAGAAGGACAGAGCTCACGTGACCAACTGTAGTTATTTTACAAGTTTCAGTTTCTGAGTCTTCCATATAAACTTTTAGAGCCGGAAGTGACCTTGCTTTCCTTTGGTTAGGCATGGCTGTCACCTGTTCTAAACCCATAAAGCGACAACCACTCTCACACATTTTCAATCAGCCATTAGCTTTTACACCTATGCAAATTAAGTGATAAAAATGTCCACACTCCATTACCCCATATACTATATAAATAGTCTATACTCATATACCCCAAGGAAGTCATTGATAAAGAGAAAGTCCCTATATACAGCAAAATATTTGTATTTTGTGATAGCAAAAAAAAAAAAATGGAATGTCCCTCAAAAGGCTAAATGAACTGTGGTGTATGAATGTTATGAAATATTACTGTGCTATAACAAGTAGTAAATTATGATGTATGCAGAGATGTCTGGAAAGACTTACTTGAACAGATGCAAAGTGAAGTAAGCAGGGTCAAGAAAACAATATAAACACGACTATAACAATATAAATGGAAAGAACATCCAGCACAAAATAACTGAAAATGAATGTTCCAAAATTACAAAGAAGAAGCCTGGTCCCAAAGAAGACCTGTGAGAATACAGCTTCCCCCATCCTTTCCCATAGGTTGGGAATTAGGGGGTGGTTCATGGGTGTGGAATATTGCATATATTTTCATATTTTTTCCATTTTTTTGCTGATTTCCCTTCTTTTCTCTTTTTTTAAAATGAGCTTATTAAACTTTTTTTGAAGGGGAAGAGAACAAAGGGGGAATTTAAGCAATGTAAAGATCGTCAATAAAATTTATTTTTCAAAAAGCAAGCACCTATTGAGTGCCTGCTGTGTCCTAAATCCTGGGTATACAGACACAAAGAATGAGACAATAGTCATCCTCAAGGCTTTGGCTGTTGCCATTCTAAGGAACTTACACCTTATGTAGGAAAACAAGAAGCATGTAAGTATATATGGGGCAGCTAAGTAGTGCAGTAGAGTGCCAGAGCTGGAGGCAGGAAGATTCATCTTCCTGAGTTCAAATCTGGCCTCACACACTTACTAGCTGTGTGACCCTAGGCAAGCCATTTAATCCTCTTTGCCTCAGTTTCCTCATCTGTAAAATGAGTTGGAGAAGGTAACAACAAACTACTCCAGTATCTTTGTCAAGAAAACTCCAAATGGGAACACCAAGAGTTGGACACAACTGAGAAACGACTAAACAATAGCATAAATATATATATATATGTATACATATGCGCATACATAAATATATATGCGCATATATATACATATATACATACACACACATATAGATATGGCAGTTAGATGGCATACTGGATAGAGTGCTGAGCCTCAAGTCAAGAAGACTCTTCCTGAGTTGATATCTGGCTTCAGAAACTAGCTGTGTGACCCTGGGCAAAGTTACTTCACCCTGTTTGCCTCTCTTTCTTCATACGTAAAAGGAGCTGGAGAAGGAAAGGCCAAACCACTCCAGTATCTTTGCCAAGAAAACCCCAAATTACGAAGAGTCCGACAGAACTGAACAACAAATAAGTATACAAGAACTACACAAGAAGAGATAAATACAGGGCAGCTAGATGGAAGGGGAAGCATCAGCAAAGTCTTCCTGCAGAAGGGACTCCTTAGAACAAAGAATTTTGTGCCCGAATGAAACTAAATCCCAGTATCCAAAAAGAAAAAGGAAAAGAAGAACCATTTTGAGGCAAATACAGTTCTGCTGCAAATTTAAACATCTACCTCAGAGCTTACATAATGTAACGAAAAGAGCTCTAGCCTCTGAGTTCATAAGCCTAGCTTCAAGCCCTGGCTCTGCCAGTCTCCAACCATGTGACTTCTCTTTTCTGGGGCCTCAGTTTCCACATCTGTAAAGTGAGGAAGCTGGACAAGATGATTTCTGAGGTCCTGATCTTAGATCTTGTTAAGGATAAAAAAGACAAAAGTAAATTAATTAAGCAGAATAACTCAGTTTCCTGGGAGTTGGTTCGCTGTTACCATGAATTATAACTACTTTCTTTGATGTGTTAGACAAACTTGAACGGAGGATGACTTTTTTCCATGTCACTTAAGATGACCAGATTTTCGTCCTAGTTAAATAAAAAATAGCATTACTTCTTGCCTGGTACAGGAGTCTGGGGGAAATGATTTGCTTGGGGCACAGAAAGAGTAAGTAGATTATGGTGGGTCACATTGTCAATATGAATCAGAGGCTCCCACATCATCTTCCTGCCTGAGGCTAACCTTCTGTTCACTACAGGAGGTTTTCTTCCACATATACACATGCACATGCTTATACATGCATATTTCTTATCATCACTGTCCATTCCTCAGATGAGAACCTTATATGACTGAGCTTTTTATTTTGATATCTCTAATTTAGCTGTACAGGAGAAGGGGTAGAAGAAGGGAGCACTGTATTTAGAAAACCTCTTTAAATCACATAATTAAACATGCATTTAAATATAGCTGATGAAGAAATGTGAATGAATTTGAGTTTGCCTTCCCTGTATCTTCAGGAGTCCAAGGTAGTGTGAATAATTACAAGGTACTCTTTCCCTTCTATGTTACTTATGGAAAAATGAGTGTTTTAATAACAAATTATCTAAATTGTCCAGGTGTGCCCTCTCTGACGGTTGGGTCCTATAGTCTTAGAGAGAAGATACACAGATCAGACATAAATACATATGCGTATCTATCTATCTATCTATCTATCTATCTATCTATCTATCTATCTATCTATGCATATATACATTTATACCTCCCAGAAAAGATATTTCTTGCTAGAGCGAGACCAAAAGTGAGTTTATATTTGTTTTTATTTAAAAGAAGCATATCTCCCAGAAGCAAGACAGAGATCTCTACTCACCTGGGATTGTCTCACTTTCTGGTGTCTCTCTCTTCCTGGTAAAATGTCAGTCATTTCCTTTTCCGTTGACTTGTTCTAACCGTGTTTTTGACTCTGCTGTACCAGACAGAACTAGGTTACTGTAGCATATTGATACTGATTAACCCAGTCCTATTTCAACTAGTCATTCATAGTTTTGCCCTGTGAATTCACCAAGGTTTACTCTCACATAATCAGACTCCACCCACAAAGCATAGTTGTCTCATTTTGCCAGTTTTTATTTCCTGGATGAGAATGTTAGCCAATTTATAAATGCTGGGCATACATGACATCTTAAATACTTGTATTTTCCAAAGCACTTTCACATGAATTATTTGAGCCCTCTGAGCTAGGCAGAGGAGGTATTGAGGTATTATAATATCTATTTTACATATGAGGAAACAGATATAAAGGAGGTCCTGAAGCAAGTCAATGGTAGAATCAGCATTAGGACACACTAATCTCCTAATTCCTGGCTCTGAGGGCTTTGACAGTGGCCCCATTCCCAAAGGATGGCACTTACGCCCTACCAGCAAGTAGAGTAGATAGTTTGAGTTTAGCCATTCTTTAGCCTTGCTGGCTGAATGACTGGGGAAATCATTCAATCTCTCAGTGCCCCCAAGCATCTCATTAAAACTAGTTGCAGAGCAATTGCGGATCCCTGATAGTAGAAAGGACTTTCTCCATTGCGAGTTCTCTATTCCAATAAAAAATCATAGTTCCTGACCCCTCAAAAGAACATTGTTTAGCCTCAAACCATCAATGCCATCTAGAAATTCTTTTATTTCTCATTTATTAATTCTATCAGATTCTCCACATCACTATTACAAATCTTTCCCATTTTCCTCACTCTCCCCACCTCATCTCTGCCTTTGTTCTGAGCAGATGACTCTTTCTCCAGTGAGAAAGGCCTTCTCACTCGAGCTTCCTCAACGTGCCTCCTGCTTACCTCAAAGCATCATTTCCATCAGCCTCTCTCTTTCCTGCCCATCTAATAGTAATAACAATAATAGATGACATTTACATAGAGCTTAGTCAGCCACTGTGTCAAATGCTTTAAAATTGTATCAAATTTAATCCTCATAACAATCCTAAGAGGTAAGTGCTATTATTATCCCCATATTACAAGATGAGAAACTGAGGCAAACAGGTTAAGTGCCCAGGATCACACAACTAGGGTATATTTGAACTCAGATTTTCCTGACTCAAGGTTCAGTGCTCTAGCTACTGCTCTACCTAGCTGCCATCTTAGAGTAAGAGGGGATCTTCATTATTTCCAAGATGACTAAGCCCTCCAATGCCCTTGATCCAATCTATTTCTGCCTTCTGCAGGACCTTGTTCCATTATTCCTTCTGTCATAGCTCCAGCATCCACAGCTGGGCACACCTTTTGTAGAGATAAGAAGGCTGATCTCATTCAGTGAGGGTCAAATATGCCAATCTAGGACACAGGTTCATTCATATCTCCTCTCTGAAATACTCCATATTTTGACTCATATAGCATACTATAGGTGTGGGGAACTTGTAGCCTCAAGGCCACATGTGGTCCTCTAAGTCTTAAGTGTGGCCCTTTGACTGAATCCAAACTTCACAGAATAAATCCCCTTAATAAAAAGATTTGTTCTGTAAAAGTTGAACTTGGTCAAAAGTCTGCACCCAAGGACCTAGAGGGCCACATGTGGGCTCAAGGTCACAGGTTGCCCCCCCCCCCCCCCGGCATAATGTGTCATTGTGCTCCCCGCCCACCCCAACCCCTACAGATAGACAGGCAAAACTATATCTAGAAACTGTATTACTTAGGGGGACAAAAAGAGTTGGGAATGAAAACCAGCACACAAAGACAATCCAACCTGAGGCACAGTCACCCTAAAAGTTAGAGCAACTATTTCCCCAGAAAGTTTAACCCATATCTCCAGAGGGGTTAGAGGAAAAGGTATGGTATTTGTCTTCCAGAGTACACCAACTGATCCCTGGGAATAGTTGTAACACATAGTGGTAAAGGCCAAGAGGTGATGTATGAGGAAATAGGTCACTGAGGGAAAGAAGTACACTCCTTTCTACCCAGATGTCAGTGCCCTGGGATGAGAGCCCATTCATTCTAGGCTAGTTATATATAGGATGCAAGTTCTCCATACCCAGAGAGCCTAAATATAGCCTAGAAGCTCCTGCCTCTCCCAGAAGGTAAACAATCAAAGCCTCCTAGAAGAGGTACGGAGGACATTGGAGGGAAATGCAAAGGACTACCCCAGCAGAGATGTTCCACAAATCCCCAAATTCTTATCTTACCACTCTTCCCATACTTTCCCACTGCACCATGGATATCCACAGAGATTAGCTACTTTACTGTCTGTATACCAGGCCTGCCTGATTACTTCACTAGCCTCACTTAAAAATGTTCAGTACTCAAAGAATACATAGAAGCACCAACTACAGCCATGAAACTAAATATGACAAGAAGGGTAACAAAATTCAGATAAAAACATGGGAAAAAGTTCAGCAGTTTTATCACAAAAAACTATTTTGCTGCAACTTCGTTAAAGTTAACACACTAAATATATGTATATATATGAATATTAGAAGTTTATATTGATGCTTTTAATCAATTTTTAAAAATATTTTATAGCTCATTTGTTTTTATATCATCTTAATTTTAAAATTAATTAAAAATTACAATTTTCCCCAGAAAACTACCCCTCATATCAAAGAATTTAAAGAGAAAAAAGAACAGTTCAGCAAAACCAACATATACAATGAGTCTAAAAGTACATGTATTCATACCCATAGATCTCCCACTTTTGCAAAGAAGAGGCAAAGAGATATGTATCTTGTCACATCTTTTCTCTGTGGCCAGGCTTAGTCATTATAATTACATAATATTTTGTTTTCTTTTCAGATCTTTACATTTTCATTGTATGCATTGTACAGTTAGAGTGCTGGACCAGGATTTGGAAAGACCTGAGTTCAAATCCTGTTTCAGATACTTACTAGCTATGCCACTTTGGGCAAGTCCCTTAACTCCTGTCTGCCTCAATGACCTCAGTTCTAAAATGGGGGTCACAACAGCACCTAACTCTCAACGTTGTACTGAGAGTCAAATAAGATAATATTTGTAAAGGGCTTAGCACAATGCCTGGCACATAGTAGGTGTTTAATACATGATTGTTCCCTTCCCTTGATCTCTTGCACTGCTTCCTGGTTCTGCTTACTTCACTCTGCTTCAGTTTCTAGCTTTCTCATGCTCCTCTGAATTCCTCATATTCAGTGTTTTAAGAATCAGTGATATTCCATTATATTCATATATCACAGTTTGTTTCATACAACACAGTTCCCTCAATCAATGGGCACCTACTTTATTTTCAATTCTTTTCTAGTCCAAAAAAGTGATGCTACAAATATTTTGGTCTATATGGCAATTTTTTTCACCCTCTTTGACCTTCTTAAGGGTATTTACCTAACAGTGGAATCCATGGTTCAAAGGATATGAACATTTTAATCAGTTTTTTCAGCATAATTCCAAATTAGACCAATTCCAGTTCTAATAATACTAACAATAGTAGCTAGTATTTATATAGCGTTTTAAGGTTTTCAAAGCACTTTACAAATATTATCTCATTAGGTCCTCACAACAACCCTGGGAGGTAGGTGTTAATTCCCTACACAATTTATATATC
The DNA here is from genome assembly GCF_028372415.1 of Notamacropus eugenii. Lineage (NCBI taxonomy): Eukaryota > Metazoa > Chordata > Mammalia > Diprotodontia > Macropodidae > Notamacropus > Notamacropus eugenii. The sequence goes on from NC_092873.1 coordinate 110,229,843, forward strand.
AGACCCACATATAGAGATATTTGATGCAAGGATGTTTCCCCCAAAGGACAGTTTTCATTTCCATGCAACACCCTTGTTGCAATGATTTTGTTCATGCTACAATCACTTTGTGTTTTCATTTTTATCATTTTATTTTGCCGTCATTTATGGAGGAGGTGCTTTTGGAAGCTTTACTTTTGTTGATGCACCTATCTCTCAAGTGGAAGCTCCTGGAGGAGATAAGATTAAGTAAGCAAATGAGCTTCTGTCTCTCTTCTGAATACTAGTCATTTAGATCATAATCTCAGCACAAGTAAATAGGTGGCAGACACAGATAAGGCTACTAGCCCCAGGCTTTTTACTAATATACCTAAGCTTCAAGCTACCTGACTGGATCTTGACATATACACTGGGACACATTTCCAGCTCCTCATTGCTTGTACAGGTTCTTCTGCTCAGCTTAATTTAAGGTACAAAATGATCAACATAAAACATTTTATCAGATTCAACAAAATTGACTTGAGACCCTAAGCCCCTCCTCAAGATTCTGATCTTCCCAATTTCATGTACACTTGCACTATAGATTTGGGGGAGGGAATAAGCATTTATAAAGCACCAATTATGTACCAGTCCCTGTGCTCTTCACAAAGATCTCTTTGGATTCTCACCACAATCCTTGGAGGTAGGTAGGTGCTATTATTATGCTCATTTTATAGTTGAGAAACCTGAAAGCAAATAGAAGTTCAGGGTCACACAGTTAGTAAGGGTCTGAGGGCAGATTTGAACTCAAGTTTTCCTGACTCCAGGTCCAGTGCTTTAATCACCATGCCTCCAGCTGCCTAGAGTACTTTTACAGAATAAAATCAGAATCACAGAGACATTATTAAAACTCCTGGCTGTTCTATCAATCCTGAAGAAATTTCCACTTCCCTCTCATCTTTTCAATTAGGTATTATCTAAGTGACTTTTCAGGAGACCATATTCTTATACTCCACTTTCAAAGTTAATTGTTAATGGAGAAAGTTAATGGAGAAAAATATGAAATTGTCTCATCAATATCCCCTTGAGGACCTGATGTCTCAGTCAACAAAGAGTTCATCAGGGAATTCAGGGTCAAAGTCTGTCATTGAGGAGCAGCTAGGTGGCCCTGGAGTCAGGAGGACCCAAGTTCAAATCCAGCCTCAGAAACTTGACACTTACTAGCTGTGTGACTTTGGGTAAGTCACTTAACTCCAATTGCCTTGCCTTCTCCCCTAAAAAAAAAAAAGAGTCTCTTATTGGTCTCCTGCAGTCAATTGTGCATCATTTCCTACCCCCATCTCTATTTAGTACACTCTACTTTCCTCTATGATCAAGCTCTGGAAGATCTCTCTGATGTCCCTACCATCTAGGTATGTGAGGCTTCTGAGATCCTGATACCCAAGATAGAGGGAAGGTATCTCCTACCAAAACAGGCAAATCAACTTCCTCCTGGCACATTGCAGCTACACGTGGAACACTGTCCAAGTGATATCACTCCAGTTCTGTCTTGGTATGTTGTGTTGGGTTTTTTTTATTTTTGAAAAGAAGTCTACTCCCACTCAGTGAAACAATTAAATACCTTTTTAGCAATTATCTTTACATTAATGGTTGGAAGCAAGTTACTGCAAAACCCCTGCATTTCTTGTCCCTATCTGACTCAGTTGCCAAGTGGGAAAATACAGGAAACTTTTAAGGAAGATGTTCTGGGCTGGTGCTTCCTAAACTAGCCCTAATACTGTGTGACTATAAAGCTGACTATGTCAATAGGAGGATAATAGGAAAATCAGATGAGTAGGTTTGTGGCAATTCCAGTTAGTCTAGTTACCTGGGCAGCTTTTTCAGTGTGTCTTTGTTCACGTTCCTCTCTCAGGCATGTTTTCATTGGACTCTACCATAAATTTCTTGAGCTCTCGACCAGAAAGGCCCAAGTAGGAATGATTTTATCATAAGGTCACAGATAGTTGCATCTTTGACAATGCATCAGAACAATTCTCTAGTCGGTGTCAAGGATTTTGAGACACCATCAGTCAGAAGTCAAGGGACACAGGTAAGTAATGTTAGCCTTAGGTACTGATCCCCTTTCCTAACTGATAACGCTAGTGGGTGTGTTTGTGGTTATCCATAGATTGGATGACTAGTGATGGGTGGCCACTGAACTAACTTCTGGCATAGCAAGAATATCCTGCACCACTGACCATGGTGGTTTGAATAAGTCCACATTCTGGTGATGTTACTGTGGTCCATGCTTGCCATTGGTTCACCATTAGAACAGATACTATTAAAGGGGATGGCAGGATGGTATAGTGGATAGAGTGTTGAAATTGGAGTAGGAAGACCTAGGTGTGAATTTCATCTTTGCTTCTTACTGAGTGACTTTCACCAAGTCCCTTAGGCTCAATGGGCCTCAGTTTCCTCAATCCAAAATAAAGAGGGTGAGCTTGCTGGCCTTGAAGGTCCCTTCTAGCTCTAAATCTATAATGCTCTAGGCTACTCAGTGACCTTCCAGGTTTTTATTTGCCTTTCAACAGAAACCTGAAGATGAGTTCAACTAGTGCCCAAGAGTCAAATAGATTATATGAGAGGAGACAATCTGATCTTACAGTTTTCATTGTTGCTTATAAGGCATTAGGAAATAGGATTCAAAATAGGCCAGTTCCACTGCTAGAGGAGGGAAGCCCGTTGGTGGGCACCTCTAAACAATTTACGACAGGTATGGGGTCATTCATAGTATGCCCGTTATAACTCCTCTGACTTAAAATTCAATGATCTTTCCATTACACCATGTTACTTCTCCATACATCCTCTATAAATTAATTCTACCAACCAGGGGCCTTCTTGGAATGGGAGGGAGCAGTGTTGACAGCAACATTTCATAAAATAGATTGGCTATGAGCTTAAAGAACTGTTTATCAAAATCTTCTATGCCTGGCAATTTGGTAACTTTTAACTGTTCTGATCATAGAGTTGCATGACTTCCTAGAAGAAAGGAAGATGGAACAAACTCAGGACTGGGAAGGCTATCCAGTGTCTATGAGGTGGCAAAATAGGTCCAAGTTCATGCAGCTATAGATCAGCTGGAGAATTCATCTTTCTAACAGGTGGCAGTATTAGGATTTCCATGGACTAAACTTCTAGAATGATACCTCTGGAAAGTGAACAGTCAGTTAAGAATATGGCATATGAAAATGAAATTTGAATTTCTGAACTATAAAATAAAATGAAGAATATTGGGATTTTGGACAGGAATGGATCATGTCTATCAAAGGAATCTGTATAGGATCTTAAACTGGGAAGAAAGGGATCAGGTAGGAAATAGCTAACATTTGTATCATATTTTAAGGTTTGCAAAGTACTTGTATCTTCTCCTGGAGTTTTACAATATCCCTATGAAGTAGATACTACAAACATTATGATCCCTATTTCAAAATGAGGAAACTGAGGCACACAGAAGTTTGGTACCTTGTCCATGGTCATATAGCTAGTAACTATCAGAAGATTTAATTCAATAAACAGTAATTAAATATCTTCTATGTACCAGACATTGTGCTAAGCACTGGAGATACAAAAAGAGGCAAAAGACAAATTCCTGCCTTCAAGGAGCTTTTAATCTAATGGGGGAGATAGTGTGCAAACAAATATATACAAAGCAAGTTATATACAGGATACATAGGAAATAATTAAAAGAGGGAAAGCACTAGAATTAAGAGGGCTTAGGAAAAGTTTCCTGTAAAAGATAGGATTTTAGTTGGGAACTATGTGAATTTAGGTCTTTCTAACTCTAAACCTAGCACTCTAGCCATTATATCATGCTGCCCATCTTCTCCCACCTACTAAGCTAGATACCATAGCAAATAGAAGAATACTAGAAGTGACTTCCAGAAATTCACAAGAGACAGAATCTAACATATGAGCCAGCAATAAAACCTATGGCTTCATGCCTGCACATAAAAGAGAGGTGTTGTTGGCTTTTTTTAAAGTGATTTTGGACAAAAGGAGATGATCAAAGGATAGGATTCATGTTCTGAGGGGATACGATAGAACAATAATAATGAATTCATGGGCATAGATGATGAACTTATTTTGTTTTCTCTGTCAACAAAAACTAATATTTATGTAGTGCTTATTATGTGATAGACCCTATGCTAAGCAATTTATAATTATAATCTCATTTGATTTGATAATCCCATTGTCCAGGATAATCATCTTTGGAATGGAACAAACATGGCTAATACTCAATAACCAGTCAATACCCAAGGTATTGGTAAGAGAGCACTTTCTGTCCATGTTATGTTTTCGTCTTAAGTCCCAGAAGAATGCCATCCTATGGCAGCCAGTCAAGGAAAGATGGGAAACTCTCAAGAGCCATGGCAAATGTGAGGGTTAAGCCACTGGCAAAGCTCTTTTAAATATTGTATGTGGAGAATGGGGAAACTGCTGCATGATTTAGAGAAGGGCAAAGGTTGGCTTATCCCTTTCTGTTCTCTAACATAGCTGCCCTCATCTTCTCTCACCTGTACTATTATCACAGACTTCTGGTCAGCCTGCCTGCCCCAAGTCTGTCCCCATTCCAGTCTGTCCTCTACTCAGCTGCTGCAGTGATCTTCCTAAAGCACAGATCTGACTATGAGACCCTCCTATTCTATAAACTCCAATGGTTTCCCATTACCTCTAGGATCATATATAAAATCCTCTATTTGGCTTTTTGATCTCTTAACAATCAGATCCCTTAACTTGTCCTTAACTCCCTTTCCTCCCCCAACACATATACTGTATAATCCAGGGACACCGCACAGCACAATCTTATCTCCTGATTCAGTAGCTTTTAATTGGCTCTCCTTTATGCCAGAAATGTTTGTGTTTTCCCATCTTCACCTCCTGACTCCCAGCTTCCTTCAAGATTTACTTCAAGTCCTATGTTCTGTAAAAAGCCCTTCTCCCCTCTGTGCCACCTGCTGTTCAATCACCACCACACTGATAGTGCCTTCCCTCAAAAACTGCCTCCAATTTGCCCTCTATATATCTTTTATATACATAGTTGTTTCTTTACTATCTCTCCCCAATAAAATATAAACACCTTGAGGAGAGGAACTCATTTTTGCCTTTCTTTGTATCCCTTGCACTTTTCACAGAGCCTGGCACCTAGCAGGTACTTAGTAAATTCTTGATCACTTGATTTGACTTGGTTTTCAGAAAAGGGAAGGCAATGGAGTCAGCTACCTTTAGACAGAATTCAAACTGCTGACAAAAAAAAAAGTATTTTTAGAACAACAACTAAGCATCTAGAATAGGAAGTGATGATCATAATGAACAGCAGGGTTTTTATCAGCAGCAGGCCATGTTAGTCTAATTTCATTTCCTTTCCTGAACAAAGGCAGTAGACAAACAGATTAGGGGACAACTATAAGCATAATTAACCTAGATCTTAGCAAAATCCCTCATTCCATTCTTGTGAAAAAGATGGAGAGATGAAAAATAAATAAGATTACACCTAAACAGATTCACAATTAATTGAATGACTGGACCTCGAGAGTAGTCGCTAGGGGTTTCATGCCAATTTGGAAGGTCTCCAGTAGAGTGTCCCAGGAATGGGCATCTAGCCCTATGCTATTTAAAATTTTTATGACTGGCTTTGATAAAGGAAATGATATGTTTACCAAGTTTACCAAGTGACCCAAAGATCAGAAAGAAAACTTATGCATCAAATGATAGTCAGTATTCAAAAAGGTCTTGATAGGTTAAAATGTTGGAATAAATAGAGTAAGATGAAATTTAACAGGGTTAAACATAAAGTCTTACACTTTTATTCAAAAAAAGTAACTTCCTACATGTAAAATGGGGGAAAACAAGCCTAGGTTTTTTGGAAAAAAAAAAACCCTCAGATTTTAGCAAGCTCAATGATGAATTGATGTAATATCATCTCCAAAAATAATGTAGTCTTTAGCTGCATTAAGGAACAGAGTCTACAGCAATAGCAACATTGTGCAATGATTAATTATGATAGACTTAGGTCTTCCCAGCAAGACAATTCCAAAAGACTCAGAATGGAAAATCCTAACCACATCTAGAGAAAGAACTATTGAGTCTGAACTCAGATCAAAGCATACTATTTTCACTTTCCTTTTTCTGTTTTTTTCTTTCTCGTGATTTTCCCTCTTTGTTTTGATTCTTCTTTCACACTATGACTAACATGGAAATGTGTTTAACATGATGTTACAAGTATAACCTATATCAGATTGCTTGTTACCTGGGGAGGTGGGTGGGGAAGGAGGGAAGGAGGGAGAAAAATTTAGAATGCAAAATTTTACCAAAATGAATACTGCAAACTCTCTTTACATGTAACTGGGGAAAAAAATACTTAATTTAAGAAAAAAAAAACAATGTCTAGGAGTAGGGAGGTGATAATCCCTTTGTTCTCTGCTCTGGTCAGATCACATATAGACTAGTGGTTTTAGTTCTTGTTGCCATATTTTAAGAGGAAGAAGACCCAGAGAAGGGAAACCAGGATAGTAAAAGGCCTTGAGCATGTGTCATATAAGGATCAGTCTACTTGGGGGAGGGGAACACATTACAATTGTATTCAAGTATTTGAAGAGCTGTCATTTGAAACAGGAATCATATTTGTTCCTCTTAGCTTCCTAGGACAGAACTAAGAACAGCATTAGGTAGATGCTGCAAGGAGGCAAATTTAGGCCTCATACAGAGAAAAGTAAAATAAAATAAAATTTCCTTTTAGAGTATCCAGAAATAGAGGAGGCTGCTTCAGGAGGTAGTAGATTTCATTGAAGTCTTTGGACAGAGGCTGAATAGCCTCTTGTCAGGAATTAAATGTGGTAGAAGAGATTCATGTTCAGGTATGTTAGACTGTTTCAAAGGTCTAGAAAGTCCATTCTACTCTTAAGATTCTGTGATCTCAAGCAAGGCCAAGGGTCTTGGGATCAGGACTATGAAAGGAATATTTTAGGAAGTCAAGAGATGTTTAAATCTAGAAAAGGAGAAGCTAGTCAGAATGGAGCAGAGATGGGAGCCTTCCAGAGGACAGTCATACAAAGTTCACGTGTACCAGTACTTGCAGTGGAATGAGTGGAAGGGAAGTGGTCATTTCATCTTTTGGGGCAAGTATCAACCAACCATCCAAGGGAAGGAGATACAGAAGCAACAAGGCAAAAAAATTCTAGAAGAATAGTAAACCTATCTCTATTAGTCACACTGGAGAGGATGCTTGCTCTGACCAGGAACCAGGATCTAAGATGCACTATTTGGAAGCAAGCTCATTTCTGGGCACTTGGGCCATAATATTGCCTGTTTAGTGCATAATTAGGATATGCTGTTCCAAAGAAAGATTGTCCCTAATCAAACTATCGAGGCTGAAGCCAGGGAAAAAAACTGGGATGAAGAGTAGTACTGAAGACATACAAAGGTGAGAAGTTAATGAAGGTATACAAAATTGAGTCACTGAAGCTCAATTATCAAGCTATTATTTGAATAATCTGAAGAAAAGAGGTTACTCTTAGACGAAAATTAAATACATAAAGATGAATCAGTGTTTTTTCATTAATTTGCCTAAAGGCAGCTGCGTTTCCCATCATCTCTCAAAGACGTGATATCTAGTATGTCTGTAGTCAGTCAATAAGCATTTATTAGGCACCTACTATGTGCCATCTATTATGGTGAGCCCTGGGGATGCAAAGAAAGGTAAAAGATAATCTCTACTCTAAAGGAACTCACAGTTTAATGGAGAGAAGACACTGTGCAAGCAACTACAAAAAAAAGTTATATAAGGAATAAATTAGAGATATTCAACAGAGAGAAAGCACAAGAATGAAGGGGGACTAGGATTAATGTGGAATATTAACTGGGATATGAAAGAAGGCAAGAAAACCAGGAAGCAGAGATAAGGAGGGAGATAATCCCAGAGACAGGGAATAACCAGTGAAAATGCCCCCAGTCAAAAGATGGAATGTTTTATACAAGGAAAAGCAAAGAGGCCAATCACTAGAATTTAGAGTACATGTGGATGAATAGGAATGGTGGAAAAGTTGTGGAGAGGTATAGGTTATGAAGGGCTTTAAAAGTCAAACAGTAGATTTTATATTTGATCCTGGAGGTAATAGGTGGTTTACTGAGTAAACAGAGTGACATAGTCAGACCCATACTTTAGGAAGATCACTCTGACAGTTGAATGGAAGTGGGGAGGGACTTGAGGCAAGAAGAACAAGCAACAGGCTATTGCAATAGTCTAGGCATGAGGTGAAGAGAAGTCTGCACCAGGGTAGTAGCAGTGTTGAAGGATAGAAGGGGGCATATGTGAGATATGCTATAAAGGTAAAATTGGCAGGACTTTGCAAAAGACTGAATGGAGTAGGGGAATGGTAGAGAATGCGGATGATTATCTAGGTTGCTAGCCTGAGCAATTTAGAGGATGGTGGTGCCCTTGACAATAATAAGGAAGTTAGTAAGGGAGGAAAATGTGCCTAGAGAGGAGTGTATCAAAGAGAGGATCTGCAGAGAAAGATAAGTTCAGTTTTGGATAGATTGAATTTAAGATGTATATGGGACATCTACTTTGAGATGTCCCATTGGCAGTTTGAGATATAAGTTTAGAGGTTAGAGTTGGACAAATAGGTCTGAGAATCATCAGCATTGAGATGATAATTGAATCTAGGGGAGCAATGAAATCAACAAGTGAAATACTAGAGGGAGAAAAGACACAAGAAAAGACATCCCTGTAGAACAGCCATGATTAGCGAGCAAGTCTTAGACAAAGATCAAGCAAAGGAGATTGAGAAGGAATAGTCAAACAGGTTGGAGGATATCCAAGAGAAAGAGATGTCATGAAAACCTAGAGAGAAAAGTGTATCAAGGAGAAGAGGATGATCAACAGGGGTGGTGGCAACAGCTGTTTCTGGAGGTAAAGACCCACAGACTGTGAGGGGATTGAACAGCTGACAGTACACCCCCATACCCACTGAAAGTAGAGAACTCCTTGACAAAGAGCTCAAAAGTCAAGCAAATGGCTAGGGAAATGAGAAAAAAACTGGAAAAAGAATTAGACTACAGATTCTTACTTTGTTAACAAGGATGACCAAAATATACAAATAGAAGAAGACAACAAAGTCAAAACTCTTATATTCAAAGTCTCCAAGAAAAATATGAATTGGTCACAGGCCATGGAAGAGCTCAAAAAGGATTTTGAAAATCAAGTAAGAAAAGTAGAGGAAAAACTGGGAAGAGAAATGAGTGAGGCAAGAAAATCATGAAAAACTAATCATCTGCTTGTAAAGAGGACCCAAAAAAATACTGAGGAAAATAACACCTTTAAAAATAGACTAACCCTTTTTGGGAGGAGCCAAAATGGTGGAGTAGAAAGATACACATATGCTAGCTCTTACCCCACAGCCCATAAAATACCTGTAAAGAAGAACTCTCAACAAATTCTAGAGCAGCAAAAGCCACAGAACAATGGAGTGGAGGAGATTTCTATCCCAGAGAGACTGGAAAAACTGACAGGAAAGGTCTGTCATGCACTGGACACAGAGCAGAGCCCAGCCCTGCCTTGGCCACACAGAACCCAGAGGAGCAGATCTGAGCAGGCTTCAGGGACAGAATCTCCAGCAGCAGCGCAGATCCCTCAACCCATAGGGGCCGAAGGTCAGTGAGAGGGTCTTTTTGGCTGGCCAAGAGGGGAGCGGGGTGTCCCCATAACACAGGCCCCCTCAAGAGGCAGCAGTAGAGGCAGCAGCAGATGAGGCTCCCAAAGCAGGCAGTAGCCTACATCCATTGTTGAAGGTCTCATCAGAAAGCCCCTGAGGGAACTGAACCTGGTGTGGTGGCCCTGCCCCTACCTGAGTAGCTGATCTTAATCTCACACTGAATGGCTGCCCTGCCCTGCCTAAAGCCCCTGAGGCTTTGGAGCAGCTCATCTGAATCTCAGCCCCCAGTGCTAGCTTGGCAGAACTGGAGGCGAGGTGGGTGTGGAGAGGAAACTCAGAAGTCAAGTAACTGACTGGGAAAATGCCCCCAAAAGGGAAGAAAAATATGACATAGAAAGTTACTTTCTTGGGAAACAGGTGTCTCCTCCCATCCTTTAGGATGAGGAAGAACAAGGCATATTGTCAGAAGAAGTCAAGGCCTCTGCCTCCAAAAGGAACTTAAACTGCACTTAGGCAATAGAAGACCTTAAAAAACAAGTTAGCAGCTTACTAAAGGAGAACCAAAAAAATGCTGAGGAAAATAACAGCTTTAAAAAGAGGCTAACTCAACTGGAAAAAGAGGTCCAAAAGGCCAATGAGGAGAAGGAGGTTTTAAAAAGCAGAATTAGCCAAATGGAGAAGGTTCAAAAGCTCACTGAACAAAATAATTCGTTGAAAGAGAGAATTGAGTCCAAGGAAATGAATGACTATGAGATAAACCAAGAAGTTAGTAAACAAAACCAAAAATTTGAAAAAATAGAAGATAATGTGAAACATCTCATTGGAAAAACAACTGACCTGGAAAATAGATCCAGGAGAAATAATTTAAAAATTATTGGACTACCTGAAAGCCATGACCAAAAAAAGAGCCTAGACATTATCTTCCATGAAATTATCAAGGAAAACTACCCTGATGTTATAGAATCAGAGGGCAAAATAAATATTGAAAGAATTCACCGATTACCTCCTGAAAAAGACCCAAACAGAGAAACTCCTAGGAATACTGTGGCCAAATTTCAGAGTTCCCAGATCAAGGAGAAAATACTGCAAGTAGCTAGAAAGAAACAATTTGAGTACTGTGGAAATACAATCAGGATAACACAGGATCTGGCAGCTTCAACATTAAGGGATCAAAGGGCTTGGAATGAGATATTTCAGAGGTCAAAGGAACTGGGATTGAAACAAGAATCACCTACCCAGCAAAGCTGAATACAAAACAAGGGGAAAAAAATGGTCATTCAGTGATATAGATGACTTTCAATCATTCATGTTGAAGACAAGACCAGATCTGTATACAAAAATTTGACTTCCCAAGACAAGAATCAAGAGAAACATGAAAAGATAAACAGGAAAGAAAAATCATAAAAGACTCTCTAAAGTTGAACTGTTTACATTACTACATGGAAAGAAAATATTTTTAACTCTTTAATCTTTTCTCAGTATTTGGGTAGTTGAAGAGATTGTACATACATACACACACACACACACAGAGAAAGATAGAGTGTACAGGGTGTGTTTTATCAGAAGAGATGATATCCACACACACAAAAAAGATAAAATAAAATAAAAATTAAGGGGTGAAGAAGGAAAATTCTGGGAAGAGAAAGGGAGAAATGGAATGGGGCAGGCTATAATTCATAAAAGAGATAAGAAAAATCTTGTTCAATGGAGGAGATAAGGGAGAAGGGGAGAGGGGAAAAATAAAGCTACTCTCTCCACATGTGGATGAAGGAGGGAATAACATGCTCACTAAATGTGATATGAAAATTTATATCACACCACCAGAAAGTAGGAGAGGAGGTGACAAGTGGGGTGAGGGGAATGTTAGAAGGGAGGGCAAATGGGAGAAGGGAGTCAATAGAAATAAAGACTTTCAAGAAGAGAAAAGGTCAATTGTAGGGGAAAAAAATAAGGGGGGGTAGAGTAGGACAGAGGGCAATATAATTAGTATTACACAACATGATTATTATGGAAGTCTTTTGCAAAACAACACATATTTAGTCTATTGAATTGCTTCCCTTTTCACTGGGGCTGGGGAGGAGGGAGGGAAGGGAGAGAAGTTGGAATTCAAAGTATTAGAAATGAATGTTGAGAATTTTTATTGCATATAATCAGGAAATAAGAACCACAGGGAATGGGGTATAGAAATTTATCTTGACCCACAAGAAAAGAGAGAGGATAGGGATAAGGGAAGCATGGGGTGTGATAGAAGGGAGGATACGTTGAGGGAAGGAATTATCAGAATGCAAGGTATTAGGAAGTGGGGAGAGGGGAGTGATGGGGAGAAAAATTGGACATGTTACAAAGTGAGGTAAAAGCAATTAGTATTAAAACAATTGACTGAATTAATTACTGAGAATACATCAATGACATCTTTAGTTTGGGGAAAAGAATTTCAGTCTAAATTCCCTAGAGGAAGGTAACCTCAGGCAAAATTTGGTATTGATGGAAAAGTTAAGGTTTTAATGGTAAATTTGATTTTATGATTGCTATTTAATCAGGAACTAGAACATGTATAGAAAGGCATGTAAGCCACTTAAGACTTGCCTCAAAAGATGTTCCTTAGCCAAAGTGAAATTATAATCATATTTGAAACCTGGTTATTGGAACTTGCCATTTTTAGATGCTATGAGACTATTAAGTGACTGTTCTTCCGAGTCTAACTCCAGGTATGGGTAGCAAGAAAGGTGGTCTGAGCCTCCAATCTATGATGCCAGTAATCCACTGGTATGAACTGCAAAAGGTGAACTCATGGGAAGGGTGGGAGAGCAGCTGTTCAGCCTGGGATGAGGTAGGATTCTCCTGACTCAATTTCCCCATTGACACCTGGCAGACTTTAAGCCTGACTGAATGCAAGTGGATAATCTAATCCTGCCTGGAATTGACATGAAGTTGGGGAGATGCTGTATCCCTGCAATGTCCCTACTCTTGGTGGCAATTTTCTATAGTCAAAAGGTTTGTAAGCTTAATACCAGATCTATTCAATTATAGATTATTGGTAGGGGAACATCCAAGGTTAAGTCTAAAATTAAGCTATTAAACATAGGACTTTAGACCAACAGCAAGAAGCTAGGGTCCTTTAATTCTTAGTAATACTGTGGAGACAATTAGGTCAAGAGCTTGTGAAGTTAGCAACATAAATATTACTTGTGTCTCAGCTGATTAATGTTTAAAAAAAAAATTTATTTTGTGGTCCATATTTTAAACACTTTAAAAATAAGTATTACCTGACCAAAAGTTTGAATTGCTTTATCTGTTATAAACTGTGTTAAAAATAAAAAAATAAAAATAGATTAACCCAAATAGCAAAAGAGATCCAAAAAGACAATGAGGAGAAGAATGCTTTAAAAAGCAGAACTGGCCAGATGGAAAAGGAGGTCCAAAAGTTCACTGAAGAAAATAATTCCTTAAAGATTAGAATGGAGCACATGGAAGCTAATGACTTTATGAAAAATTAAAAAATTCTAAAACAACACCAAAGGAATGAAAAAAAATAACAGACAATGTGAAATATCTCATTGGAAAAACAACTGACCTAGAAAATAGATCTAGGAGAGATAATTTAAAAATTATTAGACTACCTGTAAGCCACGATCAAAAAAAAGAGCCTAGACATATTCTTTTAAGAAATTATCAAGGAAAACTGCCCTGGTATTATAGAACCAGAGGGTAAAATAGATATTGAAAAAATCAACCAATTGCTTCATAAAAGAGACTCCAAAAGGAAAACTCCTAGGAATATTGTAACCAAATTCCAGAGCTCCCATGTCAAGGAGAAAAATATTGCAAGCAGTCAGAAAGAAACAATTTGAGTATTGGGGAAACACAATCAGGATAACACAAGGTCTAGCACCTTCTACATTAAGGGATCTGAGGGCTTGCAATATGATATCCCAGAGGTCAAAGGAGCTAGGATTAAGACCAAGAATCACCTACTCAGCAAAACTGAGTATAATACTCCAGGGGAAGAAATAGTTATTCAATGAAATAGAGGACTTTCAATCATTCTTGATGAAAACACAAAAGCTGAATAGAAAATCTGACTTTCAAACACAAGAATCAAGAGAAGCATGAAAAGGTAAACAGGAAAGGGAACTCATAAGGGACTTACGAAAGTTGAACTGTTTACATTCCTACATGGAAAGATCATATTTATAACTCTTGAGACTTTTCTCAGTATTTGGGTAGTTGGACGGATTATATACTCATAAACAGAGGGTACAGGGTGAGTTGAATAGAAAGGGATGATATCTAAAAAGTAAAATTAAGAGGTGAGAGAGGAATATATTGGAAGAAGGGGAAAGGGAGAAATAGAAGGGTAAATTATCTCTCACATAAAAAAGGCAAGAGAAAGCTTTTTCCATGGTGGGGAAGAGGTGGGAGGTGAGAGATAAAGAGTGAACCTTATTTTCATTGCAATTGCCTTAAGGAGGGAATAACATGCACACTCAATTTGGTATGAAAATTTATCTTACACAAGAAAGGGGGGGGAAGGGACTAAGCGGAGGGTGTGTGTAGAGGAGATGATAGAAGGGAGGGCAAAAGGAAGGAGAGGTAATTAGAAGTAAACACTTTTGAGGAGGGACAGGGTCAAAAGAGAGAATAGAATAACTAGGGGGCAGGATAGCATGGAGGGAAATACAGTTAGTCTTTCACATCATGACTGTTATGGAAGTCATGACTTTTGTTTTGTTTTGCATGACTACACATGTATAACCTATATCTATATCAAACTGCATGCCTTCTCAGTGGGGAAGAGTAGGGAGGGAGGAAAGGGGAGAAGTTGGAACTCAAAGTTTTAAAAATGAATGTTCAAAATTGTTTTTACATGCAACTCGGAAATAAGACATACAGGCAATAGGGTATAGAAATATATCTTTCCCTACAAGAAAATAGAGGGGAAGGGGATGAAAGTAAAGAGGGGTGTGATAGAAGGGAGGGCAGATTGCGTGAAGGAGTAATCAGAATGCAAGCTGTCTTGGGGTGGGTGGAAGGGAGACATGGGTAGAAAATTTGGAACTCAAAATCTTGAGGAAGTGAATGTTGAAAACTAAAAATAAACAAATAAATTTTTTAAAAATCCACTTTTTTATTGTTCTTAGTTTTTCTCCCCAGCCTCAGCCCTTTCCTAGCTTTCAAATTCTATTTTATAGAACTGTAATACATCCTTACATTCAAAGTCTTTCACCTGGTTTCATTTCTACCTTCTTTTTGTTTCTTTTTACAAATCCTAAATTGGGTTACTTAGTTTCTCAAGCAAATATCCATGTTGGTCTCTTTGGCTAAATTCCATTTTTTTCTCCTTAGGAGAATTATATACCTACCTGACTTCAGAATTTCTTTCTTGAGCATCTCCCATCCTTCCTGAGCTAATACTCCCTATAGAATCTTAATTCATGAGATCCTATCTATGGTTCCTTTGAACACATTGGAATCTGCTTTCCCCAAATGTAAGGTATATGTGTAGCCTATGTATAGATTTCTTCTCCCTCTCTGTCACAAACTGTAGGGGAAAGTGAAACTTCCTCCCAGGATTCCCACCATTCCCACTCCAGTAATCAGTAGCTTTCTGTTCGAATTAGATTCAGAATAGAATTTTCCTTGTTAGATCCTCCACCTTTAGAGTTGGATATTTTCATAAGCATCATGAGTTTCTGTAACCTCAAAAAGCATTAAAATACATTACAACTATAGTGGGCCATGGGATTGATCAGGGTATACCTGATTAATTGAGTCTTCCCAGACCACTTAAGATTGCAGAACAAAAGAGGAAGCTAACAGAGATAATGATGTGTTAAGGATTTTACCCTTTTCAAACTCAGAGTAGTCAGTTTACAACTTATATAGGCCATTCCCCTTTTAGATTTGGATCATTTTTTTGTAAAGGGTAGGAGACCTTTAGTGGCTTGTTGGGGGTGTAAGCTCAGTTTTCATGTGGACAGTCTCAGGCAGGTAAAAGTGAGGACCTCTAAACCTCAGAGTTCTCATGAGGCCCCCCAGGGAACAGCTGGGGATTGAGGCGTGAAACATGGGCTATCTCGTGCATTTCCACCTCTTCTCAGTGGGAAACTTGCTGGGGAGAGCATCCCACCCTTGAGATTGGGCCGTGGTCTGAGCACACCTGTTGTTAATTAGCTAGGGGCTGAGAGCACACACGGTATTCACGTGCAAACTATGCGTGGGAGAGCTTAAGTAGGGACAGGAAAGCCTGAAGGCTCTCTTCTGGATGCAGGGTCCCCTCCGGGGGCTCTTCGTGCTGAAGGGCCCTTGGAGGGAAGAGGGTCCTTCCCCTCTTCTACTCCCATCCTCTTGCTATATGATCCTTGCCCCTTGGGAGGAGGAGGATTCCTCTCTCCTGAGGAAGAATTCACCCTGCATATGGATATGTAACTAAGACCCTGAATAAAGCCTAACCCTTGTTTGACTCTGGAAAGTCTCTTCTCTCAACACATTTTATCAGGCTGATCACCGAAGACCTGTGAAAGGTAAGAAGGCTTGGGTAGCTCATCGGCCTCTAGGCCAAACGGTGGCTCACATTATGAGGAATCTATGTGTAGATTATGAAAAATGTAAAACCAGGAATGGCCCATTCACAGCTTGTCAAGTCTTTAAGTACAGTATAAATTCTTATCTGAATTAGGTAATTTGTGTGGTCTGGTCAAAGAAGTGAGTAAATTAGAGGACTTTTCAAAGTCACTACTACTATCATGACACCTGGATCTTCACTCTATCTAAATTCAGATAATAAATGGACAATGAAATGCTAATTGTGTTCATTAAGGATACTTACTAATATATTTAAAGAGTAAAATTTATAGGAATGTTCAAAGGAATGGAAATTCAAGTCTTTAGTATTTGATTTGCAATCTAATTAAGGGTGATTTGTTAATTTGTGGACAGGAATTAGTTTTCTTTCGGCAAGGTGTGATTTTGTTTTAAAACATTTTTTTCCTGTCCAAGTCCTCATACTTCTGATCTTCTCCATTTAGCAGAATATTGTTTATTATAGATTAGGTGTATGTGTGTTCCTCCTTCGTTGCTGAAGAAGAACATGCCATCAGAGAAATGATGACATGACTTACACTTGATTTTGTTTTGAGTGAGGGAGGGCTGTGCAAGTCATCAGCCTCACTTCTCCTCCAGAGCCATCTGAATTCAGTGACCAGATATTCATCAGGATGACTGGAGATGACCCAGGATGAAGCAATTAGGGATAAATGACTTGCCCAAGGTAACACAGCTAGTGAGTGTCAAGTGTCTGAGGTAAGATTTGAATTCAGGTCCTCCTGACTCCTGCCCTGGTGCTTTATCCACTGCACCACCTGGCTGCCCCTATAGATTAGGTAATGAGAAGAGAAAGAACTGGACTTTTAAAAAAATCTTACTGAATATTTTTTAAAAATTCTTACCACTGCTCCTCCACACAAGTCTTTCTCCAACAGTAGTATATCATGGCATGTAAGTGATTCTAGCTTAAGGAGTATAGGACATGGAGCAAGAGAAAATTGATTGCAAGTCCTGCCTCTGACTGCTAATAGTGGTAGAAATGTGAATGACCATTTAGCTTCTTTGAGCCTCAGTTTCTTTACCTGGTTCAATGTAGATGATAAAATGCCTATATTACCAATTTCACAGAGTTGTTCAGTGAAAAATTGGGATAATGAATGAATAAATTAATGAATCAAGGACAAAGTGTTCACTAAGTGTTGACTAAAGCTGATTTTGAGAATCCCTGCTATGTAGGAGCTCACATTTACATTTGAGAAATGAGGAATATAAAACAAGTAAACTGTAAGGCAGATGGAAAGGCCTGGAAGTCTTAAGGGTTCAGAGCCTGTGCAAATGGCAAGGCCCAAGGGTCCTCAGGATATATCAACAGGTTAAAAGGCAGTACCTGAGACACTGGAGGGCACAGTGGCAGGTTAGAAGGCAAGGCTTACAGATACTCCATCATACCAGAAACATTGAGTTGATGAGTTGTTGCTCATTCAAGTACTGTGAACAGCCATTAATCTCCATTAAGTGGAGATTAATGAGAAAAGTGGGTCTAGAGTCTAAGTAGAATTAGTGTTCTGAGTAATCCCCTCCTGGAGAAAGAATCAGAGAAGGTGGTATTAGTGTTGAGCCAAGAAGGAAAAGGTGAAAGAGGAATTGGCAGGAAGGTTCAAGAATAATGGGACCTAGCATCATTTGCTCCATCAGACCCTCCAGTGCCCAAGGGTAGCCTGGAATAGGGAAGGGAAAGAGGAAATTTTCCCTGGTAGCTTCACAACCATGTGAAGTATGTCAGCTGTTATCATTTTAAACATTTGTAATAATTGCTGACATTTGTGTAGTATTTTAAGGTATGGAAAATATTTTCAGTATATTATTTGATTCTCTGAGGCAGGTGCCATCATTATCCCCATTTCACAGATTAGGAAAATGAAGCTCAGAGACATTAAATGATTTGCTCAGGGTCATACAGCTAATAAACCTCTGAACCCAGATCTTTATGATTCCTCAGTCCAGCAGGATATTCACTAGGTAGCCTGCTTCTCAAATACCAATAGAACACAATCTTGTGGATCTCACTGAACTGGAAAAGCAGGCATATTGGTCACTAAATGATCAGCCGAACTCACCTGAAAGTTGGCAACCAAAGAGAGGATGGTGCTTTTTTTGTGTGTTTTTTTAGCCATACCTAATAATAAAAATTATCTCATAGGAGATGGAAAAGTTGTGATATGAGTCAGTGGTAAGTGGATTTATGGTGTAGAAATCAAGGAGTGCTTGAATTAAATTATCAGCCACTGTCAAGGAGTAATGCTTTTAAAGATCCCTCCCAAACACTGCCTTGAAGTATGAGATTCCCAATGCCATACTGCCTTCCTAAAATGAGGTGGGGGTGGGACTAAGGACAAGAATGAATGAATGATACAAGTATTGAGTCCCTACTATATGCCAGGCACTGTGCTAGGCAGTGGGGATACAAATACAAATGTGAGGCAGTTCTTCCCCTTAAGGAATTTATATTCTAATAGGAAACGGGGTGACAACACTTACAGGGGAGTGGTAGCTAGGGGAGGGAGTATCAGTCTCTTGAGGCATTGGGATGGTGAGTAGAGCCTTGGGTTTGCTCTTTCCAAAAGCAACTGTAGTATTGATAAGAGCAATCCCAGAGCAAGAGATGGAGGGAAGGACTCAATGGAAACTGAAAAGCTGAAGTCAAGATATCTCGAGTACACAGTGGTATGTGTAGCATGATTTAAGGCTAGCCGCAATGGATGAGTCTTCCTAAAGAGTGAATTTGCATTTACTCATCAATCAGGAGACAAATGCTGAAAAAACATAGAGAGGCTGGGAGCATGTGCATAAGGTCTAGATCGTAGGAGAGAAGGGAGGAGGGGAAGATTTCAGCAATAATGGATTATCAGGTCATATGGTATTTGAAACATTCGGAATTTGGCTAAGATAGCGTAAGTGGTATGCAGCCCACTTTTTAGACAATCCTTTACATAGAACAAGAGACTGGAATGGCATGAGTATTCATGGTTGAATATTTATTAATAATGAAAAGTATTCTCTAAATCGAAAGTCAGTGTGGAATAGTGGATAGATAGCTAGCCTCATAGTTATGAAGTCTTGGTTTCAAGTGACATTTCTCACACATACCCACATACCAACTATCTGATCTTGGGCAACTTAACCTTTCAGTGCCCTAGATAATTCTCCAAGGCAGCAGTTCTTGGTTCAGGAACATCTAGGAGTTGATGAGACTCTTTCAGGGAGTCTATAAGGGCAAGAATATTTTCATAATAATACCATGACATTTTAATTTTTAGTATGGTACATATCAATAAATATTACACACATAAACCCACTATTTGAGGGGTTCTCAATAATTTTAAGAGTGTAAAGGGGTCACAAGACCAAAAACTTTGAAAATCACTGCTCTTAGAGCAGTGTACAATTGTACAATAGTCACCAGTCTGCATTGCTAGAGGCAGTTTCCACATTAGGGAGGTACCTGCATAGATGCAATCACATTTCTGAACCAAAGGTAATTCTCTAATATCTTTTTTCTGCTCATATACTAACTCTAGTTGCCTCAGGATGGGAGTGGGGCAGGACAAACAGGCAACAGAATTAGAATCTGGGTGGTTTTAGCTCTCCCATAGAGGGATTAGATTCCATTTCTGCAAATAATTCAATGATTCCATTCATTAGGACAAAGATTATTTATCCAGGACAATAATAAACAGCACATTTATTCAATGTCAGAGAAAGAACAACTTTATAGGCCACAGAAGGGTCCAGTATTCCTCTTCCTACTTTGTGTCTACAACAAAGATTAGTTATTGTAGAAAGGCAGACTCAAACTTCCTATAAAGATAAGCTTCCTAACAATTCGATCAGGGGTTCTCAACTTCTTTGTGTGTTATGGACCCCCCTTTGACAGTCTGGTGAAACCTATGAACCCTTTCTCAGAAAAATACTTTTAAATATTGAAGGAAATAATAAATTTCAGTTAAAGGTTAGTGAAAATAAAAATGTAATACACCTGCAAAGTTCATGGCCCCCTTGAAATCTATCTCATCAAGCACCCAGGACACCATAGCATTTCCCCCAAAGTGTAGTCTCAAGTATTGAGTTTTCTAGTCACTGGAGATAATTAAAGGAAGACTAAATGACTAGCCATTAGACATATTGTAGAGGGTACGAGATTGGTCAGATTCTGGGATTTGGTGAGAGCACTGAACTGAGTCAGAAGACCTGAGACATTTATCAAATATCAATTATAGATTCCTATAGAGGCAGTGGGAAAGTCACTAACCTCTGTTTGCCTGTTTCCTCAACTGTAAAACAAAGATAACAATAGCACCTGTCTCTCTGTTATGAGGATCAGGTGAGACAATATATGTAAAAGGAAGAAAGAAAGGAAGAAAGAAAAAAAGCACTTAGCACAGTGCCTTACACTATATAAATGATCATTCCCTCCTGTCTCCTATTCTAGCTTTTTAGGCACTCTACTAAGGACTGTGGACCAAATGCCTTCCTCACAAAGAGCTTAAATGCCATCTAGGGAAACAAATTGTACATAAATAGATATAAAATATGTACAAAGTAAATAGGAGGTGATGTTGGTAGGGGGAGCAACTATCAGAAGAAAAAAAACTTGAGCAATATAGCTAGGAATGGAAGTTAGCGTTCCATGGTGAAAAAACTTTAAGGACAAACAGGGGACTTTGTAGTTGAGTCATTAGGGAGCCACTGAAGCCTCTTTAGCAGGGGAATGACATGTTCAGATTGTACTTTAGGAATATCAATATGAAAGGTGAGCACAGAATGGATTGGAGAGGGGAGACAAGTCAGGAGACTGCTGCAATAATGCAGGTGGGAATGATGAGGGTCCAAACTATGGTTGCTGTAGGAGTGGAAAGAAGGGTGCAGATGGGAGAGATGCTGTGGAGGTAGAATTAACAAGACTTGGCAACTAACTGGATAGGGTAGAGTGAGAGAAGGTGAAGAAAGGAAAATGACTTAGGCTGTAAATCTGAATGATTAGGATGGTGGCACTTTTGAGAGACATGTGGAAGTCACAATATCTGGGCTTCTCTTCAAAGTGGGCTAATGAAATGAGTTGCATTCGATGACCTCTAGGCTCCCTTATATCCTTAAATTGCTAGAACTAGAATTAGCTATCTACAAAATGTAATAGACTTAAAAATTATTAGCTAGAAGAGGCAGCTAGGTGTTATGATGGACAGAGAGCTGGACCTAGAGTCAGGAAGAACAGACTGTAAATCCAGCCTCAGACACTTACCAGCTGTGTGACCTTGAGGAAATCACTTAATCTCTGTCTGCCTCAGTTTCCTCAGCTGCAAAATGGGGATAATAATAGCACCTACTGGGATTATTTTGAGAATCAAATGAGGTAATAATTGTAAAGTACTTAACAAAGGGTCAGATAGTAAATGCTTAATAAAGCCTTTCTCCCTCTCTCCTTTCCTTCCTTCCTTCCTTCCTTCCTTCCTTCCTTTCTTCCTTCCTTCCATTACAAGGGAGAATTCCTAGGACTTTGGGCAATTCTAGGAACTCACTCATTTCTCTTTGTCCTATCTGATGAAGCACTTAGCTGAAATTTAATATGCTGAAATATCTTAGTGAGCTTTAGGGTACTACTTGGTAGAATTCATTTTAAGGAAAAATAAGAATTAAATTCTATAAAAGTTTCAGGGATAAATAACACTGAAATCACTTTTCTGCCAAAGACTAATAGACCTATTGTTTTAGTGTAATGAAGCAATGCAGCTAGTTTGAAAATAATCTCAGAATAAAGGGAAAAAAATAGGTATGCAGTTTGTCTCTTGTTAACCCTTCCTTGACCATAAAAATGGAATACTTGTTTAAAATGAGGGGCAACTTGAAAATAGCTAAAATTTAATTTAAGAAAAAGAAAAGATGACTTAAACCAGAGTGGTCCATGAGTAGGGACCCCTTTCTCCACCCCTACCTACCCCTTGTAGCCAGACTCTGTTCTGTATAATAGGGATAGATATTTACAATTACAGGAAGAGAAGGAGGTGACTAGGGATTGGGGATGTCCTTTGAAAGGCTGAAATTAATTGTTTAGGTAAATTAGAAGCAAGACCACCAAAAAAATTAAAAAGAAACCATGCATTTGTAAGCTTTTAGAAAACCAAAAAGGTAACAGTATTGCAATTAATTGGGGTTGTTTAAAATTTTGTGCTAAATTGCAAAGGAGAAATTCCATGGAATAAAGATGAGCTTTGGGGGGCGGAGCCAAGATGGCGGAGTAGAAAGACGCACATACACATAGCTCCAAACCCACAACCCATAGAACATCTGTAAAAAGTAACTCACAGCGAATTCTGGAGCAGTAGAGGCCACAGAACAGTGGAGCGAAGGAGATTTCTGTTCCAGAGGGACCTGCAAACTTCTCCCAAAAGGTCCTTCGCGCCGAGGACTGGGCGCCGGGACTGGGAACCGAGCACGGCCCTGCTGCGCCCGAGGCACCAAGAAGAGCAGATCCGAGCAGGCTTCAGGGACAGGATCTCCAGTGGCTGTGCAGGTCCCTCCACCCACCGGTGACGGGGGTCGGTGAGAGGGTCTCTTTGGCAGGTCGAGAGGGGAGTGGGGTGCCCCCATAACTCAGGCCCCCTTGGGAAGCAGCAGCTGAGGCAGCGGCAGACCAGGGCTCCCCAAGGGGGCAGGAACCTGGATCCATTGTTGAAGGTCTCTGCATAAACCCCCTGAGGGAACTGAGCCTGAGAGGCGGCCCTGCCCCCACCTGAGCATCTGAACTTAATCTCACACTGAATAGCAGCCCCGCCCCCGCGGAAGCCCTGAGGCTGGGAAGCAGCATTTGAATCTCAGACCCCAAGCGCTGGCTGGGAGGATCAGGAGGCGAGGTGGGTGTGAGGAGAATATTCAGAGGTCAAGTCACTGGCTGGGAAAATGCCCAGAAAAGGGAAAAGAAATAAGACTATAGAAGGTTACTTTCTTGGTGAACAGGCATTTCCGCCCTTCCTTTCTGATGAGGAAGAACAATGCTTACCATCAGGCAAAGACATGGAAGTCAAGGCTTCTGTATCCCACCCCACCCAATGGGCTCAGGTCATGGAAGAGCTCAAAAAGAATTTTGAAAATCAAGTTAGAGAGGTAGAGGAAAAGCTGGGAAGAGAAATGAGAGACATGCAGTCAAAGCATGAACAGCAGGTCAGCACCCTGCTAAAGGAGACCCAAAAAAATGCTGAAGAAAATAACACCTTGAAATATAGGCTAACTCAACTGGCAAAAGAGGTTCAAAAAGCCAATGAGGAGAAGAATGCTTTCAAAAGCAGAATTAGCCAAATGGAAAAGGAGATTCAAAAGCT
Source organism: Notamacropus eugenii (assembly GCF_028372415.1). Classification (NCBI taxonomy): domain Eukaryota; kingdom Metazoa; phylum Chordata; class Mammalia; order Diprotodontia; family Macropodidae; genus Notamacropus; species Notamacropus eugenii. The sequence goes on from NC_092873.1 coordinate 110,253,412, forward strand.
CACTGAAGAAAATAGTTCTTTCAAAATTAGAATGGAACAGATGGAGGCTAATGACTTTATGAGAAACCAAGAAATCACAAAACAAAACCAAAAGAATGAAAAAATGGAAGATAATGTGAAATATCTCATTGGAAAAACAATTGACCTGGAAAATAGATCCAGGAGAGACAATTTAAAAATTATGGGACTACCTGAAAGCCATGATCAAAAAAAGAGCCTAGACATCATCTTTCATGAAATTATCAAGGAAAACTGCCCTGAGATTCTAGAACCAGAGGGCAAAATAAATATTCAAGGAATCCAATAAAGATGAGCTTTTCAATGGTTTGGGATATGACTGGGAAGTACAGTATTCTGTCCCTGAAAAACAATTCTAGGGGTATATTCCCATCTTTAGAATCTCTTGCGCTCCAAAGCAAGGACATGGGAATTGGAGGTTGCTGCTTGAAATCTCTCCTTATTTTTCACCTAGGGATGCTGAAAAAGGAAAGAGAGGGTGTGGCTCTTTCACAAAAGGAATTCATGAGGCTTCTTGAGTGATGTTTGAAAGAAATTTTTTTTTTTAAATCATACTAAGGTGAAAGTGCCACTTGGAATCTTTGAAAATGAGCTAATTGTTAACTCTGGGCTGTCAATTTTAAAGCACAGGTGACTGATTGATAGTCCTGGAAAACTGAGATTTTGATTTTGTAGTTATAAATGCATATTTAATTTGATGGAGATTAAGTCTATACCAGGTTTAAATGTGATTACTATAAAATAACAAAGATGATCAAATTAATGATTTTCTATTTATGAAAATTTGGAAATGCATTCAACTAAATTGATATCATTTGTCTTATATTATGATATTGGGCAAAACATTGTGTCCAAAATGCTGTTAAAAACTAACTTCTCTTTTAATCTAATTGTTGCTAGATTATGAATTAAGCAATTAAAAGAATAAAAGTGGATATTTGAAAAGTGTTCAATATTTTAAAAATTAATTTATTAATTTATTTTCAGTTTTCAACATGCACTTCCACAAGATTTTGAATTCCAAATTTTCTCCATTTCTCCCCTCCTCCTACCCCAGGACAGCATACACCTCAACCACCCTTTTTCCCAATCTGCCCTCCCTTCTATCACCCCTCCTTCTCTCATCCCCCTCTCCTCTATTTTCCTGTAGGCCAAAATAGATTTCTATACCCCATTGCCTATACAATTTATTTCCCAGTTGCATGAAAAAACAATTGTTAACATTCATTTTTAAAGCATTGAGTTCCACATTCTCTCCCTTCCTCCCTCCCCACCCACCCTCATTGAGAAAGTAAGCAGTTCAATATAGGTCATACATGTGTGGCCATGCAAAACACTTTCATAACAGTCATGTTGCGAAAGACTAACCACATTTCCCTTTCTCCTGTCCTGCCCTCCATTTATTTCATTCTCCCCCTTTATCTGTTCCCCTACAATAGTGTTTGCTTCTGATTACCCCTTCCCCCAATCTGCTGTCCCTTCTATTATCTTCTGTCTCCTGTCCCCTTCCCTCTTCCTTCCTGCAGGGTAAAATAGATTTCCATACCCAAATGAATTTTTGGAATTCCTTCCTTAAGCCAAATCTGATGAGAATAAGGCTCACTCATTCCCTTTCACCTCCCTCCTCTTCCCCTCCATTTTAAAAACTCTTTCTTGCCTCTTTCATGTGAGATGATTTACTACATTCTACCTCTTCCTTTCTCTTTTACCCAGTACATTCCTCTCAATAGACCCTTACTGCTGGCCTTCCAGATTGTCTTGGGCTGGAAATCTGTTTCATTCTGTCATTTTGTGGCTTCTGCTGTTCTAGAATTTGTTTAGAGTCAGGTATTTTGAGGGGTTTGGGAGCAGAGCTCAGGAAGGTCTCTGCTTCTACTCTACCATCTTGACTCTGCTCACCTGAAGTGAGGAAAAGTGCTCAATATTTAATGGGGTATATTTTTAAAAAATAGATAATAATTTCCTGTTTGTGTAATTTATAAATTTACTATAATAATGAGTGAGTTTTCATTTGAAAATTTTTGACTAGCACTTATAAAAAATATGAAAATGTATAGGGTGGTTTAATGCATTAATATTAGTCAACTATCAGGCATTCACTATATATGTGAAACCCTAGAATGTGGTTAGTTTTAATTTCTAAATGAAGGATAAATGAAATACAACTGTTAGAAATGAGAAAATTAATAATATTCAAAACCTAATCTGTGGTTAGTAAAATTTTACTATTTGATGTAAAAACTCTTGGGACTCATGAGGTACAAGCTCAAGCCAAGACCTTTTTCCCTTGGATCCGGAGGGCTTTTGTCCCATTTGTCTGAAGGCCCCCTAAAGTCTGGCCTTTGGGGGGTGCCTTGGATTCCCCTTCCATTTCTCCCAGGTCGGATACTCCCGATCTTCTATTTAGCATTATTTTGATATTCCTCCCTTTGATCCTATTACCAGCCACTCCCATCAAGATCCTCCCTAGATCTATCTGTATTTACCCCAGGGTACCAGTGATTCCCATACTGCCCCATCAAGACCATTCCTGGGGCCCTAGACTAGTTGATGGCATTTGGATTCTTCCCTCAGTCTTTTTCTGTATTTAAGGTTCATCTTGCCTCCATGAAGGCTCTCAGATTCAATCCAGCTCAGACTCTGTCTAGCTGAGATTCTATCTGGCCCACTTGTGAATACAAGCATTACAAATGCTTAGGGTCCTTAAGGGTCAGCCCAATATGGCGAATCTTTAATAAACTTTGTTTTTCTTTGGCTTTAAGAAGGCTTGCATTGAATTCATTCGAGCAGAACCTGGCGTGTCAGTATTTTGGAGTCCCTAGCATCAACAGGACTATAATTTCCTATTGTTTTGAGTTTTGATTATAGGGATGACTGTCTTAACTGTCATGCAGCTAATAACAGTCCACCAGTCAAGAGAAAATAGCATGTGCTGCAGTCTGAGAACTGCTACTGGTGGAGGTCTGTCCCTGGAAAAATTTGCAGGGATGATGTTGGCATGGCTCAAGATAGGAGTCTCTTGACTTAATTTCCCCATAGTGCTATTTCCTTTCTGAACAGATATTTCCCTAGCTGCTTAATCCTGAGTTTGGCTTTTGATACTCTGTGACTGTATGATTGGCTGTCAGATATGAAATGTCTGGAATCAAACAGAGCTAATGGAGTTTTTTCCTTGTTATGGTATATGTCAAGTCAGACTGTGCCCTTGAGGGAACAGTCTTGACATTGTTAGAACTATGTCTCTCCTTTTCCTCTCATAACAAATTTCGATAATAAGGGCAAGTGAGCAGTAGAAGTAAATGAAATTAGTCTGGGATAGGTTGGGTCTGAGGGGTTTCTAGGAGATCCAGTTTGAAATATCCAATAGGCAATTGGTGATGTGAGAGTTGGCCTCGGAGTGGTTATTATGAAGTAAAGGATAAAAAGTTAAATAAGAATACCAACCTAGAAGAGGCTGAATATGAAAGTTGGGAGAGGATTTCAGTGGAATAATTCTGTCTTTGGTACTTACAGTGTTCTATAGCCTCCTTTTTAGGAGTCAGGTGGAAGATTAAGAATATAGAATGAAGTAGAGGCTTTCAGATGAGGCCACTTCGTGGTTGGTTTTGTTTAACTTTTTTTTTTAATCATTTTAAGAAATGAAGGGTTCAGTGCACAGATAGGGAGAGGTTCTAAGACATGAACAAAACTTTGAAAAAGTTTTATTGTCATTTTAAAGCTGCTGGACTTGCTTTGACTACATGTGAATGCTACTACTATCATAGATTTAGAAATCCAACTCCCTCATTTTACAGATGAGGAAACTAACGCCCAAAGAGGATGTATCCAAGTTGATAACTAGCAAAGTATTCACACCCAAGTCCTTTGGCTCCAAATTCAGTGCTCTTGTAACTGAACTATACTGGAAGAATAAAGGATTGCTTCTTGTTCCAAATTAGCTCTGATATGGGAAAACATAATTTCACACTGAACTGGAACTGATTTGTAAAGGGCAAAAAAAAAAAAAATGCTTTGGACTTAGTTTGATACTTTTACAACCTCTGTAGGTTACCCTTGCCTACCTGGTCTGTAAAAGCAAACTGGGGAATTCAGAGGATTCCTATTACATTGTCTTGCTGATTTATATCTATCTTGAGTTTGCATTATAAAACTAGTCTTCACCTCAATGTAAAAGGGCATCCACAATGTGAATATTACCTTGGTGTTAGTCGCATCTTTTTTGTGATCCATACAGGCTAATAATTCTATTGGTATGGGGGTGGAGGTGAGGGTGGGGTGGTATAGGACCTTTCCCTGTGTAGAAACTCTATTCATGTAGACAGCAAGTCACCTCCATAGAACTTTTAGAAGTCAAATTATGCCCATGGTCACATAGCCAGTTTGAATCAGAGGCAGGACCTGGATACAGAATTTCCTGACTTTCAGGCCACTCCTCTTTCCACTAATTCATATAAGTCCTCAAGACACATTTATTCTTTAAGACCTTCTCAGATTGATATCAATAGAATAGAGACTGTATTTATAAGACTATGGAAAGTAAACTTAGCTTGTTGTCTAAATATTCTGATGTCAACTATAAGGATATCATGTTCTTCTCTAATACATTGTTGAAGGGGCTGTGAAAGCCTTCCTGTTATTCTGGACAGCAGTTTGTTATCATGCCCCCAAAGCAATTAACTATGCATACTCTTTGATCCACAATCCACTACTAAGTCTGCGCTCCAAAGAGATGAAAGAGATAGAGAATCCACATGCCTAAAAATATTTATAGCAGCTTGTTTTGTGGTGGCAAAGAATTGGAAATTGAACAGATGTCTATCAATTGGGGAATGACTAAATATGTTATATGAATGTGATGGAATACTATTGTGCTACAAGAAATGATGAACAGGATGGTTTCACAAAACCTGAGAATACTTGAATGAATTGATGCAAAGTGAAGTTAGCAGAACCAGGAGAACAATTTATAAAATGGTAACAGTGGAGGGGAAGCGAGGTGGCTCAATGGATGGTACACTGGCCCTGGAGTCAGGAGGATCTGAGTTCATAATCCAGCCTCAGACATTTACTGGCTATGTGACCCTGGGCAAGTCACTTTACCCCATTGCCTAAAAAAATGTTAATAACGTAAAGATAGTCAACTTTAAAAAACCTGTTAACTCTTATCAACACAATTCTAAAGGATGCTATCTACCTCCAGATAGAGAGCTGATGGACTCAAAATGCAAACTAAAGCATATTCTCTTTCTTTCTTTTTGGACATGGTTAATGTGGGAAATTGTTTTACATGCATGTTTCGCATACTTGTAATGGATTTTATTTTCCTTGTCTTCTCAATGGGTGAAAGAAGGGAAAGGATAAGAGAGAAAACTCAGAACTAAAAATAAAACTGAATTAACAAAAGATAACATACTATTATTATGCGGTTTTATGATAATTTAGACTACACTTTTAAATGATCTTTAGATTAATAAATCTCTTATCCAAAGCGACTTTTGTCAGTCTCTTTAAGCAAATGTCTGATTAAGCAGAGTTTGTAACTTTCATTACCTGTAGAGGTCATGAAACATGAGCTCTGTTGATCTGGAGTAAAGAGAAGCAAACCAAAGGTATAAAAGCCAGTTCTCCTTAGAAACACCCTTTCTATGATCTATCATTAAAACCTAGGAAATATGAGCCAGAACACTTCAAATCATGTTCATTGCCATGTTCCACATAAAGATTGGTATACCTTTCTAGCGATAAACATACCTTGTTATTGTTTTAAAATTATGTTTCATTGACAGCTAGGTAGTACAGTAAATTGAGTGCTGAATCAGGAAGAACTAGTTTAAATCTAGACTCGCCTACTAGCTGTGTGACCCTAGGCAAATCACTTTACCTGCCTCAATTTCCTCATCTGTATAAAAGGGGATTCTTAAAAAAAACTATTTCCCAAGGTTGTTGTGAGGATCAAATGAGATATTTGTAAAGTGCTTTGCAAACCCTAAAGAGTTATATAAATGCTAGCTATTATGTGTGTTCGTCCTTTATTGCTAAAGAAGACCATGCCATCAGAGAAATAATGGCATGACTTGCACTTGACTTTGTTTTGAATGAGGGAGGGCTGTGCAGGTCACCAGCCTCACTTCTCCTCCAGAGCCATCTGAATCCAGTGACCATATATTCATCAGGATGACTGGAGATGACCCAGGATGAGGCAATTGGGGTTAAGTGACTTGCCCAAGGTCACACAGCTAGTGAGTGTCAAGTGTCTCTTGAATGACTGACAGTTATGGTGTGCACCAAGGATGGAACTGATGCAGCAGGAGAAACAACACTCCACCCTGATAACACTAATGGCTTGGGTGCTCAGGAGTCATTTTTCCTGGAGTCTTAACCTTGACTCAGTTGGATAAATTCCCCCATTCCCAGCTTCCATGGAACTTCCAATAGTTTGGTTGAAATCTGAAATTTCCTTTAACCTAGCTTTTGGGGTAGGGACCAAGTCTTGTTAGGTTGCTCCACATTACATAGGTCCCCTCAAGGTAAGGATTGATCTAGGAAAATTAGCTATGAGTTGATCAGAAACTAAAAGTAGAAATCCAGCTAACAAGACTGCTGCCTCATATGTCAAGTCGTTACCAACTTGATGATCACAAGTATTGACAGTGCTGCTGTCAGTTAACTAAAGATGGCCCCAAATTATATTGGCCATGATGTGACTCTTTTGACCAAAGTTACTTTATCTTAAAACCAAATTAAGTTTAAAGGCCAACAAAACATCTAACCAGAAATAGGAATGTTTTCATCATTTGTTTGTGAGGTGGCAGAACTACTTCAGCATCACCTTCTCCTTCCCTAGCAGGGGCTAATTTCCTCTACCCCACCCTCCCTCTTGCTCAACAGCCCCAGCCTGTCTTTCTCCTCTAACCTTTGCTTCTCCTCTACCCTATTCCTTTCCCCTGGGGCAGCTAGGTGGTGCAGTGGATAGAGCACCAGTGCTGGAATCAGGAGGACCTGAGCTAGCTATTATAAATGCTATCTCAAAGCAGAATTGTGAAGTAGGTAAAGTTTGTTCTCAGTACCCTGTATCTATCTCAGTGAAACTCCATTTTTATTTAAATTCAACCTTCAGGTATCTGCCACCACAACAACATGTAGCCCTAGGACCCCTGGACTGGTTATACTTAATACTCTGCTTTGCCTTGTCTGATTCTCAGATCCACCCAGACTTCACCATAATTCAGCTGCCTTCTCTCCCTGGGGAGTCCTTCAGTGCTTAGGGCCTTTCTACCCTGCAATAGCCTCCACCATACAGGCCTTATTCTCCTGTTAGGGAGTTCTTTCCTCCTCATGGGATCTCCATTCTTAGGACAGGCCCTCTCTTCTGTGCTTTTGACTCTCCTGGACTCAGCCATAATAACTCAGCAATCCTTTCACCCCGGAATGGACAATAGCTCCTTTAGCCTATTGGTGAGGTCCTTCCAGGGACCCCAATTTTGTAGACAGGCCCAGGCTGACCATGTTTGATTCCCCTTTGCACCGTTCTGATTTTGACACCACTACCTGTGCCAGTACCTTTTCTTCACCTCCTTCTAAGTTCCTTTTTATGTGCTGTCTTTTCCCATTAGAATCTAAGCTCCCTGAAGGCAGAGGATGCCTACTTATATCCCTAGTTCTTAGCAAAATAAGTACACCATCATCAGCGTATTTATATACAGTAGTGCTTACTTCATGCCAGGCACTGTGCTGTGTTTTATAATCATCTCATTTGACCCTCACAATAGTCCTGGAGGGGTAGGTACTATTATTGTCTCCATATTACAGATAAGGAAACTGAGGCAAACAGAGGTTAAGTGACTTGCCCAGGATCTCACAGGGAGTAAGCATTCTTCTCCTCATTGGCTTTCTGGATCTCTTTTGCCATTTGGCTTAGTCTATTTTTTAAGGTATTTTCTTAAGCATTTTTGGGGTCCCCTTTAGCAAGCAGTTGATTCATGATATTCTTGTATTACTCTCATTTTTCTTCCCAATTTTTCCTTTACTTCTCTTGATTTTCAAAATCCTTTTTGAGCTCTTCCATGGCCCGAGACCAATTCGTATTTTTCTTGGAGGTTTTGGATGTAGCAGTTTTGACTTTGTTGTCTCCTTCTGGTTTTATGTTTTGAGCTTCCTTGTCACCAAAGTAAGATTCTATAGGCTGATTTTTTTTTCCTGTTTTTGCTCATTTCCCCAGTCAATTACTTGACTTTTGAGCTCTTTGTCAAGGTAGTTCTTTGCTTCCAGTAGAGGTGGGAAAGGTATACTGTCAGCTACTTGATCCCTCCACAATACATGAGCCTAGAGCTCTAGAAGCAGCCACTGCTGCCCCTGTGCTGCAGCTCCCAAGAGTTCCTCCACTGCCCTGAGGCGGGGGCTAGGCTAGACCACTCTAGTCTCTCACACAGGTCTGACAGGCTTTTTCCACTGACTTTCCAATATGTCCTTGGCATTTTGGGGTCACGAAGTCTGGAAACCACCATAGGTGTCAGTGATTCAGCACCTCCCCCCCCCTCCCATGAGGCCTGCTCAGTTCTCATCTGTGTCAGAGTGGCCCACTCTGGACTTCGCTCTGCTCCCAGCTTCCTATTGACCTTCTAGGCTGTCTTAGGCTGGAGATTTGCTTCACTCCATCATTATGTGGGTTCTACAGTTCCAGAACTTGTTTAGAGTCATTTTTTACAGGTATTTGACAAGTCTCTGCTTTTACTCTACCATCTTGGCTCTGTCCCCCCAAAACATAAATTTTATGCCAAAGATAAAGCAAGTTCAATTTTCTCCAGTGGGTTTCAAGCTAAAATAAAATCGGATCCCTGCAGGAGGCATATTGACTTAGAAAACCACAAATTAACATGTTGTATTAATTTTAATTTATTAAGTATTTTTCCCAATTACATTTTAATAGTTTGGGCCTCACTCAGGAGTTTCCTGGCCACAACCACAAGTTTGACACCTCTGGTCTAAGACATGTAGAATCCAGAAGGTTAGAAAAGTCATGAGCTGACACCTACCCTGAGTTCATTCAATATCTCTCTCTCACCTCCCACACTACAGGTAACAAGGTTGTTCTAGTCAACCCAAGAATCTAAGGAATTTACCTGTGGTTTGCAACAAAATATACTCCCCTCCCTCTTCCCAGTGCTGTAGATACTCTAGCTCTAGGCTGTGGGCATTTTCTCTGGCTGTTTCAATAGACATCCAGTACTGTGAAAGTGCTTCCAGAGCAGAAGTTTGCTGGGGACTGTGGAAGAGTCAGTACTTAGGTGGACAGGGATCTGTGCTGAAAAAGATCTCTGCAGGACAGCCAAAAAACAGGGGAAAAGGAGCAGAACATATTTCAAGTAGGCTTGAAATAGAGCTCAACATTGCACCCCACTCATCCCTTTTCCTAGAGCCTAGAAATCTACAGAAATTGACCAAAAGCTCCAGCGTTGCAAAGTTCTGAACTGTCAGTACCAGGCCAGAGAACTGAGAAACAAATTGAGTGGGGCAGGACACTGGGACAGGGCACTATGTGTGGAAGATATATGGGTGTGGGTGTTATACAGCATTCTACTAAGTCTGAGGGAAACAGCTCAGCATCCAACTGAGGCCAGTTCAGTCGACCCAAAAGTCACTTGAGGCAAAGATCTTGAATTGCTGAATTCATGGGGGAAACTGAGATGCTTTGAGATTCAGCCCCAAAGAAACCCCCATCAGAGGGGAGAGAGAGTGCAAACAAGAGGAAAATAAGGGTGGGGGGGCTGAAATTACCAAAAATCTCAGAAAAAAAGAAAACTGAAAGACCTTGAACACAAACAGGTAAATCAATGTGGAAAACACTAAAACAGAAGAAAATATGTCTAGTAAACCAGGTCAGGCATCTGTAAACAACCACTGCAAAACAAAGAAAAACAATAGAACACTTGATGAGACAGAGGACCCTGTGGAATGTGTGGTGAACATGGAACCACAACACACTGCTCCTGAGTGCTTCAAAAGTGAATGAGAATTATGAGAGCAGAATTTAAGACCTGATAATGGGCGGAATGAAACAACTGGCAAGTCTCACCAAAGAAATACAACAAAACAATAGGCTGAGAATTCAAATACACTGAAATGAAGAATAATCTAGAAGAGGAAATAATAACACTAAAAGAAAATATGCTTACTGTCCAAACAAAACATACTGATCTTGAAGACTGGATGTGTGGAAACAACCCAAATATCATAAGTCTCTCGGAACAAGACAGGACAAAAATCCTTAAGACCATAATGCAAAACTTCTAAATGTGCACAAGAACACTGGAGTAACTCCAGGCCCAGCATTCTAACCACTGTACTACTTTGCTGCCTTTTTATATAGGATATCTAACAGTACATCCAGTATTGCAAACCCATAGACTACTTTTCAAAGATGGGAGGTGAATTTTCTCAACTTGTATTTCATTTAGATGTTAAGGAAGAAAATATATGTATGTCTATGCCCTGTGCTATGCCCTGTGATCGGTACTTCTTGCTTTTCTGGCCTCCATGCTATTTCTTGAGCAAGACATTCTATCTCCAGTATCTAAGTATTTTCATTGGCTGTCTCCCATGCCTGGAAATTTCTCCCACCTTCTCTCTCTCCTGGCCTCCTACAAGTCCCAGCTAAAAATCCTACCGCCTACAAGAAGCCTTTCCAAATGTCCCTGCTAATGCTTTCACTGTTATTACCTCCAATTTCTCCTGTTTTTAATGTGTTTGTACACAGCTGTTTGGATGTTGTTTTGCCTGTTAGGCTCCAGAGCAGGAATTTCTTTGTATCCCCAATGCTTAGCACAGCAACTATCAGATAGTAGACACTTAATGACAGAAGAAACATTTACTAATGTTTAAATTTTTGTAATTAATTTTATGCCTGTTTACTTCATAGCACAAAAGGTAATCAATTACTAAAAACCCAAACCATGCTTTTATTTCCATTTCTCCTCTCTTGACTTCCTATACTGAACACTGGATGGTCTTCGAAACATTAAAGGTTTGCATACAGAACTGCGCCTGTGAATGCCAGGGGAAGTTCCTGTTTCCTCTTTGACTTGCCACTACACCTACCCATCACAGCAGAGAATGTTTTCTGCCAACTGTTTAAAACTGAGTAATACATTGCTTAGGACACAGTGTTCCTAAGGTGTTCCTAAAGGAGAAAAAGCAACAGCAGAATTTATATATGACAAGTCAGTCCTACCTCACTATAAGCACTTTCTGCTTATTAAAGTTTTTCTGTCTTGGTTCTGGCCCAACACGTCAGAAAATCTTTGGATTTTTAAAATGGCAGAGAACCCTAGAGGTATTAAAATTCACTGTTTCCAACTACTGGCTCATGGGGGAAAAAAACAACTTTTAACAAGCTCACAAATGTTGATTACCAAAGGCTCTTTTAAAACCTAATCAAAAAACAAACAAACCTGACTATTCCTTTTCCTCCTTTCTCCCTAGGTCACCTTTCTCTGTTCTTAACAAGCTTACAAAATGTTACCAAAGGTTCTTCTTAAAACCTAATTAAAAAAAAAAACTACTCTTTTCCTCCTTTCTTCCTAGGTCTCTTCCCTCTGTTCTTAACAAGTCCACAAAATATTTATTAACAAAGGCTCTTCTCAAAACCTAATGTTTCAAAAGGAAAAAAAAAAAACAACTCACTAGTCCTTTTCCTCTTCTTTCCCCACCTCTCTCTGTCCTTAACAAGTTCACAAAATGTTGATTACCAAAGGCTCTATTTAACCCTCTTAAAAAGAAAAAAAAAATCTGACTACTCCTTCTCAAGTCTCATCTCTCTTATCCTTAAGTTCACAAAATGACTTTTACCAAAGGCTCTTCTTAAAACCTAATTTTTAAAAAGGAAAAACATTCCTTCTTTCTCTCCAGGCCACCTTTCTCTGTCCTTAACAAGCCCACGAAATGCTTGTTCCCAAAGGGTCCTAAAACCTAATTTAAAAAAAAAACCTATTCCTTTCCCTCCTTTCTCCCCAGGTGTCATTTCTGTCCCTAACAAGTCCACAAAACATTTCCAAAATCTCTTCTGAAAGCCTAATTTTTAAGAAGAAAAAGCCAAAACAGACGCCTCCTTTTCCTCCCCCCTCTGTCCCATCTCTCCGTCCTGGGTCTCCTCGAGGCTCCAGGAGCGGTGGAATGATCTCAGGTGAGAGCGCCGGCTACCTGCGGGCTGGAGCCCGCTCCTCTAGCCTCAACCCTCTCGCTTCACACGTGAAGAAACTGAGGCCCGGGGCGGGAAAGTGACTTGTCCAAAAGGGGGCACAGAGATACTTCTTGTATCCAATTACCCGGCCCCGCCCCCGGCTCTGGCACCCCACCCGCCAGGTGTGCTCCTCTCCAGGTGAAGCCCCGCGCTCGCTTCCCTCCGATGCCCGGGAGGCAGGGCTGGGGACGGTGTGAAGGAAGGGCCGCGGGGAAGCTCCGAGGGAGCGGTCTGTGGCAAGGACAAGCCCACGGTGTGGATCGAGGCGGACACAGAGGCTCATTCCCCTGGGACCTCTCTCTCCTCGCCCCTTTTCTTTCCTTTGGCCCCCGGAGCAGGGAGGTCCCGAAACCCTGCAGCCCAAGCTCCGCTCACCGAGGAGAACTCTATCCGTCCTCTAAGCCGGCGTTTCACCTCAATCACCTGTGTTCTGGGAGCATCCTGGGGCCGACCAATCAGAAGGCGGGTCCCATCCCACCCTTGCCCCGACGGCCAATCGTCGGGCGTGTCTCAAACAGCTCCGCCACACCCTTTTCCCCATTATTGCCCAACACGGCCCATCCCCCTTCCCCATCCCCTCCCCCATCCCCACCCCCCCACGGCCGGTCAGAACCGCCCGGCAACCACCCTGCCACCCCCCCCTTTTCCTCGCCGGGCGACGGCTGCTCCGGGCGGTTAGAACCGCGACCCGGACGCCCGCTACAGCTGCGCAGGCGCCGTGGGGGGGACCGCCACCGCCCCAGCCACCACACACCCTGCTTCCCAGGGCACCTCCCGGCCGGGGTCGCGAGGCTCCGCTCTCCGAGGCGCGGGCGGCGGGTGAGTCCTCGCCGTTCTGGGTCGCCTTTACCCCGAGTCACGGTCGGGGGCGTTGGGAAACGGGAGGAGCAGACACTAAGTCGGGAGACCTGAGGCGGGTAGCGGGCAAGGGAGGAGGAAGGGCAGCCGCGGGGCCGGAGGGGCGAGGGGCGAGGGGCGGGGGGCGGGGGGTCTGACCAGGGGACGGGGCTGGAGGAAGAAGGGCTAAAGGGACGGAGGGAGAGGGAGGGAGCTGGGGACGGAGGGGAGGGGGAGGGAGCTGGGGACGGAGGGGAGGGGGAGAAGGAGGGAGCTGGGAAAGGGGGAATGAGAGGATGGAGATGGGGGCTGGAGGTTGGGGAGCCTTAGAGAACGTGGGATGGAAGGGAGCCGGAATTTCAGGGGAGAAAAGGTGCCCGTATTGAGGAAGGGGGCTGGTGGCTCGTCCCCTGCGGGGAGCGATGGGGTTTTGGTGTGTGACCTCCTAAAGAGTTACGGGGAAGGCAAAGACTAAGTTCAGGGAGGATGTGGTACAAAATGGGCAGAGTGGGCAGAAATTAGATAGTCATGTGAGCTTGTTTGCTTTAGCTTGGGACCCTCAAGATGTTAAGTGGAGGTATATGATGCTCCCACACCTGGGTGGGCATCGATTTCACGAAATAACATGAAGTCAGAGCAGCTGTTCTTTCTGGGCCTTAGACACAATAATAGGTTATTAATAAAGGCTTGAGTTGAATTTAACAAAGGGATCAATGGACCTTGGGGAAACCAAGGTACCCTTTGAGCCTAAGTCTATTCCTCATAAAATGAAATGAGATTAGACTATGTCAGGGGTGGGACTGACTTCAGTTAAAAGGCATAACTTAAGGCTTCTAGAAGGCCACATGGGGCCTCAAAGCTGCAGGCTCCCCCCACTCCTGGACTAGATAGTCTCTGAGTTGCTTACCAGCTTTAAATACTGTCATGTGGTCTGGAAAGGCAAAGACTTAAGTGGAAAATGTAGTAGGAGGGGAAAGTGTTGAAGGCATCTTCTGACTTGATATGATCTGGGTTTATGCTTGTTTATATGGTTTATTTTAAGCACACAACTTTTTCTCCTCCCAAATCAGACAACAGTAATTAATAAAGCCTCTAGTATGTTTTAGGTGCTGGGGACCTCACCACAGACACTTGACACTCACTAGCTGTGTGACCTTGGGCAAGTCATTTAACCCCAATTGCCTCATCCTGGGTCATCTCCAGTCATCTTGATGAATATCTGGTCACTGGATTCAGATGGCTCTGGAGGAGAAGTGAGGCTGGTGACCTGCACAGCCCTCCCTCACTCAAAGCAAAGTCAAATGCAAGTCATGTCATTATTTCTCTGATGGCATGGTCTTCTTTGGCAATGAAGGACACCCACACCCACACCCACACCCACACCCACACGCATACACACACACACACACACACACACACACACACACACACACACACACACACACACACACACACACACACACACACACACACACACACACACACCCCAAAGTTCCTTACCTTAGTGTGAATTCCACTAACCATAGTAGAAAAGTCCTAGATATATTGTCAAATGTTTAAGTTCTAATCACTTAGGGTATCTGGAATAATTTAAAATCATAGAATCATATGACTTTTTAAACACTTAGAAGGACCTTAAAGATCATTTACTTTGCCTTCCTTATCTTGAACACAAGATTGCTTTTTCTTAACATGCTGACAAGGTCGCTGTGAGAAACAGCCAAAAAGTTGCATACCCACAGTGAGTAAATATTTTTAAACCAGGAGAGAAAATCATCTATATTTTTAGGCAAATAAGACTCCATTTAAAATTTCTCACTTAAATTAAGGACCCCATTCTAAGCAAGATATTAAAAGGTATTTGTAGAACTAATATGATATTTTAAATTTTATTGCAGGTAATAATATATGAATAGTGATACCTTTCTTTAGATGATGAATATTCAGATGCCAGCTTCAAAAGGGCTAGAATTTCTTTAAGAGTGAAAAATAACTGGAGGAGATAGTGTAATGATATTTTTGACTTCTCCAAGAGGATAACCTTGTGATATCGTCTGGGCTTCTAGATACACTGGGAAATAACAAAGGTCACTCTGCCTGCTTCTCTAAAATTTTCTTTTTGTATAGAGATTGAACATCTTGCATTTGCTTCCCAGTTCTTTAATTTTGTCATTATAAGGAGTAGGAAAGTCCTTCCATCAGTGCAGATTTACACTTGGCATTGCAATTTATGTGTTAGAAAGTTGTTTGGAGCCCTGTGTGGTTCAGTGACTTCACAGGGTCAGGTAACAAGGTACATGTTAGAGGCAGAACTTTTAAAGTTAGGGTCTTCTAGACTAGAGGGCCAGCTCATCATCATCTTTATATCCCAATGCTTGGGGAAACTACTTGGAAACATTTTTATGGGAGTTTGTTTGGGAGTTATAGAATGAGACAGAAAGAAAGTGATCAGGCCACAATGCTAAAAGTGGTACTCATGTACTGAGCCCCCTCTTTTGGAATACACACCCGTTGTTTGCACCAAAACCTCATTGTGACATTATTGTCTGTGATGTATAGGAGAAAAAAAATCACTCCTAATCAGAAATTCTAGATTATAATCTAACTTGACTCATTGTGAAGGGCCTTGAGTTGAGGATGTGCTAGAGATATTGTTGTTACTGTGTTTTGTCCCTAAACAGGTCCTGTGATGTGAGTCCTGAGAATGGCATTGAAGTAAGACTTCCTTGCACTTGGACAAAGTCAGCTGGGTAAATATATATATCTGTAAACCCATCGTGCTTCTATTTAGAATGTTCATAGAATCATAATGGAGAGCTGGTGGGAGACCCAGTAATATTCTGTTCCCTAAATATACATACTCTAACTTACTTCAAATGATCTTCATATAACATGGATTTAAGAAGGCCCTTCACAGCTATTAACATTTATATAGCACTTACTGTATGCCAGATCTTGTCAGTAGTTCTTTTACAAATATTGTATCATTTCATCTTTCCAACATCCTCTGCCCTGGGGTTTATCTGTTATTATCTTCATTTTACAGTTGAGGAACACTGAGGCAAATATTGTGTTAAGTGAATTGCTAGTAAGTGTCTGAGGCCAGATTAGAACTCATGAAGAAGAGTTTCCCTGACTCCAGGCCTGGCACTCTATCCACTGTGCCACTTAGCTGCCTCTTTTCCCATTTACAACAGTCAGAAAAGTATAGCTTTAGTGTAAATGAGTGTGAATACCAGATTAGAGAACTGTTTGTGTAGATAACTTTCAGTGGTGACATCTAGATCACTTTGTACCCTCTCAAGCAGCTTCCAACATATAAACTTTAGAAGTTTCTACTTTTAACTGTGTGCTTTTAGTTTTTTAGCTGTTCAGTAGTCCTGAAATTTTGACCAATCTTTGATACACATTAAAAATTTTGAAACATCTATCAAGATCAGAATAAATAAGCAACTTTTCTTTCTAGAGAGGGGCTCAAAATTTCAGATTTCTTTCAGTAGTATGAATTTTGTTGTTCAGTCTTTTTCAGTTGTCTGACTCTTCATGAACCCATTTGAGCTTTTCCTGGCAAAGATATTGGAGTGGGTTACCATTTGCTTCTCTGGCTCCTTTTACAGATGCAGAACTGAGGCAACCAGGATTAAGTGACTTGCCCAGGGTCACACTGTGCTAGTATATATCTGAGGCTGGATTTGAACTTAAGAAGATGAGTCTTCCTGACTTCAGACCCAGCACTCTATTCACTCTGGGCCACCTAACTGCCCAATAGTATAAATACATTGATCAAATAAAAGTATTCTTTCAAATAATTTTTCATCACTTAAAAATTTATGTGCTTTCAACCAGTAGAGGAGTGGCAGTGCTGATTTTGTTTTGCTGTATGTTTTCTTTGAGATGAGTAAAAATGTTAAAAACTAGTGTAAATACTCTATAATTTGCAGTGCTGCTCTACAGTATTGTTGATTACTTGGTTTTACTTAATTTTTTAGATTTTGGGGCTGATTGTTATTAATTATATATAATTCAGTATAGTGGATTTGCCAGAAGATGGCAGCACTTCAGGAGAAAGTTAAATCCATTAAAATGCCATCAGATTGACATTCATCATCATGAAAATATCACACTGCTTTCTAATGCTTTTCAATCATTTTTAATACTTTTTCCTTTTGTCTGTTTTAAAAAATATTGCCTCTTTGTTTTTCTAATGATAATACATAGTTCCTAAAGAAATAAAGAGGTTTGCATCCATGACACAAGAAACGTCAAGAACCCCAGAACTATGATGTCTTCTTCTAGCTTTAAAAATTAAAATAGTTTTTAAGCATTTTTCTGTCATGCCTGGCAAAATTTATGAATCCTTCAGAATAATAATGTTTCTAGATGCATAAAATGAAAATACATAGGATTACAAAGAAAACTAATTATAATGAAATATAGTTATCAAAATTTTAAGTTCATCAACTCTGGGTTAAAAATTTCTTGTCTGTTTGTTGTTCAGTCATTTCAGTCATATTTGACCCTTTGTCACCCCATTCGAGATTTACTTTGCAAAGATACTGGAGTGGTTTGCCATTTCCTTCTCCAGTGGATCCAATTTGTCAGGGAATCAGGGTTTGTGACTTGACCAGGGTCACACAGCTAAGAAGTATCTGAGGCTAGATTTTGAACTCAGGTCTTCCATACTCCAGGCTTGTTGTTCTGTTCACTAAGCCACTGGCTACCTCTGTATCTTGTCCTACACCATCCTTTTACTTTAAATATTGAGAGCCAGATCTTTGACCAAGTTACATAGCTTTAAATCTATGACATCTGATGCCATGTTCCTTCTTCATTCTCTGTATGTTTAGTAGTTTAAATAACTTATATTGAGGAATCTTTGTGGAATGTATATAGGTTGTATTAATGCCTTGTGTCCTTTCCCTTCCTTAGTTATTAGTAATTGTTAGTGTGTGATAGGGCCTTTTTGAGGTGCTTGACCCTGTTCTTTTTGTTAAGAGAGGTAATCTTAGGTTAATTGGAGTTGAGCTGTGGGAATCTTCCAAGATTGAAGGATCTTCATGGAAAAGATTTTTTTTCAGAATTTCTAGTTAGTACCTGGTGCAAAGCCAGTTGGTGACTCAAATTTAGTAGCTTTTATTAAGCACCTGAATACTTACCACTATACCAGGTGCTCTAAGTGAAGTAAAAAATAGAGCCCTCTGCCCTGAAGTAACTTCATCTCAATTGGATGCAAGAGAAATATAGAATTTAAAAATTACACTTTGATATTACTGAAAATACATACACATGTATACAGGTAGCTTAATAGCTGAGGGAGGAGCATAGGCAGTACTAGAAAGGTGGTGTAATAAAGTGAGTGGGGCTGGGCATCTGCTACCTTAGGGGCAGGGCACTGACTGGAAAGCAGAGACATTTCACCTTTGAGGATTAGCATAGGGAAAAGGCCAGATGTGTTCTTAACAATGAGGAATCCAAACTGGAGAGAGCATATAGAGGGGAGTAGTAACGTTTAGGAACAGTAGTAGGGTGCAACTGATGATGAGAAGGGGCCATGGGATATTTGAGTGAGTATCGAATTGGGAGCCAGGACACCCATGTTTGGATCTTGCCTCAGATACTTGAGTTAGCTGTGTGATCACAGGTAAGTTGCTCAACTTCTCAGGGCCCTCGATTTTTTTCTCTGTTAAAGGAAGAGTAATTGATATACTACATACTTAAAAGTGTTATTCTAAGAAAAGTGCCTTGTAAGCTACAAAATTCTATAAAAATGTGATGATGATGATGACTTATGTACCTTTAATGCTAGGCAGGAGAATATAAGAATTGATACAAAAGGCTATTAGGGGCACCACTGAAGTTTTGTGAATAAGAATTAGGTTCAAAGGTCCCTTCTAACTAGCTATGTGAACCCAGGCAAATCCTTTAACCTCTTTAAGACTGTTTCCTTATTTGTAAAATGAGAGGGTGGAATTAAATGGTCTCTGAGGTTCATTTCAGCTCAAAATCTATTATCTTTCAATGCATGGTGAATATAATGTTTGAGAAATTATCGTAGAAGGATGTTTTTGATGCTCAGGAGTAGAGACAAACTGAAAGCAGAGAAACCAATGAGGATGTTATTCTGGTAATGTTTTATTTGAACTAAAGTGTTCAAAGTGGAAAAAAATGGAAAAGAAGAAGGGTCAAGTCCTAAGAGGAAGGATTGACAAGTTAACAACTACCTAAAATATAGAGATAAAAAGAGAAAGGGAGTAAAGTTAACTCTGAAGTTGTGAGCCTGAAAGAGAGGAATGATAAATGTGTCATTGACAATGATGAGAGAGCTGAGAGAGAGGGTGCTTTCTGGAGTGGAGGAATATGGTTCATGTTAATGTGGAAAATATTAAATCAGAGTTCTTGAGGATGGTGTACCTGCTGCAAACACAGTCTTATATGCCTTCTTAAGTTTACCTGCAGCAGACTGTAGTGAGCAAATTAGGAGTAGATTTAGGAGAAAACATTGAATGAAGAAAATTCTTTTGCACAGTATTTACTCATTTACCTCTACTTCCCCTGGCTCTGAGATATGTCTTTCAGGAAGTGTAAAGAGTCATTTAAGCAAGAAATGTATTTTCCTCCACCATCCCAACACTATAGACTCTCAAAAAATTAAATTAAGAGCAGTAAAGTATAAAAACAATTGTTAAACATTTTTGTTTTCTTGGATACTCAATTTATACTATATCATCTGTTTTTGTCAAACCTTCACAGCAGCTCCTTCTAACAGCAGCAGATAAACTGGGGCAACCAGGTACAAGATAATAATTTGGGGGTGGGGGAGAGGGATTTTTTCCCCCTCTTTAAACGATGAAGGAAGAAAACAGTGGAAATGTTCAAGTAAGCACAGTAATTTTTTTGTTTTCAATTTTATTATTGCTGAATTGAATCCATTTTAAAATATGATCTCCAATAATTTTTTAACTTAAAAAAATCAGTTATTAACTGCTGAACTGAATATTTTTATATTTTTAGGTAGATTGGCTATTGCCTTTTGGAACGATGTCCACAATGAAGTTAGTATTGACACTTCTGTTTTCTGGAATTATAACTAGCTGCAGAGGTAATTCTACATATAATTTGGTGCCTCGATTACTCTTGGTATCCTTTGATGGCTTCAGGGCTGACTATCTAAAGAAGTATGAACTTCCTCATCTTCGTAATTTTGTCGAAGATGGTGTCTTGGTGGAGCATGTTAAGAACGTTTTTATCACAAAAACTTTTCCAAATCACTACAGCATAGTGACAGGCCTGTATGAAGAAAACCATGGCATCGTGGCTAACTCAATGTATGATGCAGAAACACAAAAAAGTTTTTCAGAATCTAAAGACAAAGATCCTTTTTGGTGGAATGAAGCAACCCCTATTTGGGTAACCAACGAACTTGAGGAAAACAGAACGAGTGCTGCTGCTATGTGGCCTGGAACTGATGTGGCTATCCACAATACAACGCCTTCCTATTTTATGAATTATAATCCTTCAGTAACATTTGATGAGAGATTAGATAATCTTACCAAATGGCTGAACAACTCAGATCCTTTGGTTACCTTTGCAACACTTTATTGGGAAGAACCAGATGCAAGTGGACACAAATATGGACCTGATGATAAAAAGCAAATGAGTGCTGTATTGAAACAAGTAGATAAGCACATTGGTCGCCTTGTCCAGAAACTCAAGACCTTGGGATTGTGGGAAAGCCTTAATGTGATTATTACAAGTGATCATGGGATGACCCAGTGTTCTAAGGATAAATTGATAAAATTGGATGCCTGCATTGATCGTTCAAACTACACTATAGTAGACACGACCCCAGTTGCTGCAATATTGCCTAAAGAAAGTATGTATATATTTAGACAGGAATAAAGCTGTTGTTCTGTTGGGGGAGGGAGGAATGTAAAAAGTTGCATTTGGGGTTTTTAGCAAATCTGTCTCTAATTTAGGCAGATCCATACTCTTGCAGTTAAGGAAGTATAAAAATGCTGGCTTGGATGTTTTAAGTGACTGGATATATATCCAGGGTGGCAGTTTAGTTACATAATTATGCCTTATTTTTTTGTCATTGAAGTAGAGACGGTCCACAGATAATTTAAAAGCCATTTGTTTTAGCTTTTAGAATATATGTTTACATTTGCCCTATGTTTACTTCCGAATTAAATTTCCTTTTTAAGTGAGTTTAAAATTAGTTTGCCATCTAAGTTGGCAGAAGCTAATATGTTGCATAGGCATTTTAAAAAATTGTTACAGATAATCCACAAAGTCATTAAAAGAGCAGTGATTTTATAGTTAAAGTATCGGAACATAATCACATAATGATTATTATTACTCTGTCTTTTAAGGAATATAGATGAGTTAGGCAGTGTTCGTGGTTTGGAAACTATTCCACAAGTATTCAGGTGTCAGAGATTGCTAGTGGGAGTGAGTACAAAATAGCTTATGCAAATTCTAGGCAGAATACTTTTTTCTTCTCAAAGTCAACCTTATGAATTATGAACCCTAATGAAAAAAGAGAAAATAAAAAGAATTATCAGAATCTACTATATGCAATCATCTGTTAATGAATTTAAAGTAAAAGTATGTTTATGGGCACAAATTCATAACATCTCAAATAACAAGAAATAGTCATTTTTAACAGTTTTAGAATGTAAAGTTGAACAAAGCATAAATGAAATAAAAGAAGGGGAAAAGAAAAATTCTGACCAAACAGGTGTACAAATGAATTCCATCAAACCTTGAAAGGTCTTTACTACAAAAATTATCAATAATTGAAAGTGTTCTACTAAGCTCCTTTTCTGAAACATATGATTCTAATACCAAAACGAAGAGGAATAAAGCAAAGAGAACTGTAGATCAATATCAGCAATGAATATTGATGCAAAAATTTTAAATAAGATTCTAGCCAATAGACTACTATTACACACACACAAATACACAAACATACATGCATACACAATTATTCATTACAACCAAGTTAGCTTTGTGCCATTTTCAACATGGGAAAGCATTTAGGATAATTAGTCATGTTAAAAACAGCTGCATGAATATATCAACAGATATAAAGAAATCCCACTTTGACTTAATGTAGCACTTAGTACTGCTAAAAAGCATAGGTATGGAAGGACCTTTTTTTTTTTTTTTTAATATGATAGAAAGTACAGCTTTAAAACCAAAAGTTAGGCAATCCTTTCAATGAAGAACTATTCAAAGCTTTCCTATTAAATGGAGAGGTAAGGCAAAAATGCCCCTTTTATTTGACCAAGTTCTAGCAATGCTAGCAGTAGAAGTAGTGAGATAGGAGGAGCAAGACAGCATAGAAAGGAGACAAACTGTCACTATTAAAGAAGACATGATGGTTTACTTAGAAAACCCCAGAAAATCATTAAAGAAACTAATTGGGTGATTAATAGTTTCAGAAAAGTATTAGGATACAAGGGAAATCCACCAAAAGACAAAAATGACAAGGTGATTGCTTTAATCCTTATCGCGTTTTTCTTTTGCAATATTTTCATTGACTAATGTTTCATTTATTTCCTTTTTCTCCCAGATCAAACATATGTTTTTAAAAAACTAGAACACTGCAGTACTCACATGAAAGTCTATCTTAAAGATGATATTCCTGGAAGATTTCATTACCAACACAGTGCACGAATTCAGCCAATCCTTTTGGTTGCAGATGAAGGCTGGACAATTGTGCTTAATGAATCATTTAAATGTAAGTGCTTTTTCTGCTTGCTTGGTAAGGATGCAAATCACATTTTCAGATGTAGAAATGCTTCTGTGTTACTTATTTGAGACATTTCTCACATTCAAAATTGGTAGAATTTTGTCAGGTGTTTCATAATTATGGCATTTCTGAGGTCTCTTCTAGTGCTAAATCTGCCTCAGTAGGTGTCACAACATCTGTTCAGTCTGTTAATGAGATCTTAGATTTTTATACAATCTTAACAAATTCACAACAGATTGTCACAGATTTTAAGCAGCAAATTAGAAGTAGAGCACAACAGCAGCAAGAAGTAACTGGTAGCTTTTTTGTAAGGGAAGAAATAGACTTTTAAAAATAGACATGTGAACTTGAAGAGCATGGAAGTCTGAGGCCATTTAGTGTAGGGTCTAGTAATCCTGTGGATCTGAGTAGGCTTGATGATATTATTATAGCATAGTACAAAAATTGATTTCTAAATGACTTATGATTTTCATTTTGAACCTCATTACATTATGTTTAGTGCAATCCTGTTTAGAAAATGAAAAGTACTTACAAATTTCTTCTTCTGTAGGTCTGCCCTTCTCCCTTTATTTAAATTTTTAATTGCCTTTTTTCATTATGTACCTGTCATTTGTGATATACCCTTGTAACAAAGAAAAAAGCATTAATCATAATCAACTTTGAATTGTCATCTTTGAATAATGTATGTAGTGACCCATATTCTTAGGTTCCCACCTCTCCAGTGAAGAGATGGAGGTACTGCTACCTAACACATTTAAATTTCCATCAGAAATAGTTAGTTACATGGGGGTAACCTGAAAGTATTTGGAAAAAATTATGTATGGGACCTCCCTCCCAAAGTCAGATAAATATCATCACTATGCTAAGAAAATGTTATTACTATGCTAATGTGGAAACAAGGAAATTCTGTTTTCCACAGTCCTAGGTGATAAGGTTTGCCACCTAGCATGGACAGGTTAGAGGTCAGAAACTAATGCATAGGCTCAGTGAGCTGTGTGAAGAAAAGTCTATCAGAGAGGAGAACATAAAGTCACATGGCCAGGGGATGGTATCGCGGGAGATCCAAAGTTCAGAAAACAGTATAAGAAGCTCCATTTTTCTGAATGTGTTGTAGTAGTCCTGTAACCTTACTAGGGAGACTACCTGGCCATTCAGGGGGAATGGACATAAAGATTAATAAAGGCTTTCCTGATTATATTTTTCACTGTTGGGTGCTTGTTAGATGGCTCACTTCTAACACTTAAGAAAATAATTTGGTATATCATAAAATTTCAGGAAAAGCATTCTTCAACCCGTAGTTGGTGGACATGAAACAATGAAAGTTGTGCTAAAACTCGTGTGATTGAAGAAAGTCTGGTCCTGGTCCTATTGAATCAGCAATCAAATATTAAAAATGAATTTGATATAGTTTTAGAAATGTTAGGTGCATTTTATACTAACAAATATAATCATCTCATTATGTAGATGATGCTACCTAAAGGATTTTTTGCAACATATTATGAGTTAAGCACTGTAATGCCTGAAAATACATACTAATTTTCATTTAATTAGGCCAATATTTTTTAAAATCAGACTGTTACTACAGACCTTAGCTTATTATACTTCTAATGGTTATTCATATGCCATAGCTTCATGTCTCTGTTCCCAAAAAGGTTTTTTTAAAAATAAGTTTTAATTGTATATTTCTGAAATTTTTGTAGAAAGTTGCATTAATGGGGGGGGGGGGCCGGGGCAGGAGTAGGCTTTACTAATCAAATGACTCCTGATCATGAAATCATTATTCCTGCAGTATTTATTGATAGTCTGAATTTGACTGGGAGCCACTGTTTGTAATTCTTAGTCCATGTTGTTGCCTCATGGACCTTAGCTAATCATTTCTGCTTTCTCAAAGTCTGCATTCCCTTTATGCTCTTACTCCTTTATTTTGTTTCCCTTGCTGTTCATACTCACAATTTGCCACCCCAAGCACTCTTTGTAGGAGGCCTTGGGAAATTGTGAGGATGAGTGGCAGAACCTTAGAAGGGAGTTTGTCTGGAGACTATGAGGAAAGTGAGAGGGAAATGTAGTTGAAACTTGAAGGTGGTGGGGGTTGAGTTCGATTCAAGGGAATGAATGGGATAGAGGAAGAGAGCTGGCTCAGCCATAATCCTGAAACCTTGATTTTTGAATCTCTGCACAAAATGATTTGTTTAATCAGAGGTCATACATGAGTCTACTGTGCTTATATTGGAAACTTTTTTTTAATATATATTTTGGTACCAAAAAAGAAAATCTACTTACTAACACAGGTTTTTGCTTTCTTTTTTCCAGTAGGTGACCATGGTTATGATAATGAATTGCCAAGCATGCATCCATTCCTGGCTGCCCATGGCCCTGCTTTTCACAAAGGCTATAAGCACAGCACAATTAACATTGTAGATATTTATCCTATGATGTGTCACATCCTGGGATTAAAACCACATCCAAACAATGGAACCTTTAGTAACACTAAATGTTTATTAGCTGATCAATGGTGCATAAATCTCCCAGAAGCTATCGGAATAGTAATGGGTGCCCTTCTGGTGTTAACTGCTGTGACCGGCCTCATCGTTATCATGAAAAACAAACTGTCTGTTCCACGCCCGTTTTCCCGACTTCAGCTACAAGAAGAAGATGATGATCCATTGATTGGATAGCCTGTGCAAAGTTTTGACTTTGTGTCTTGAAGCAGTCATTTGAGTTAGTCATCAAATGTAGGAGAATTATGCTGAATGGTATATCAGCAAAAGGTACACTTTGAAAGAATTACAAAGGAGTTAGACCAAACACGTTCACAGTTGTTTTTATACATCTTTCGGTGTGTTAGCAAATATAAACTACTCTGACTGACCATAGATAAGTTTGTTAGACAAGCCAAAAAGTGATCTCCTTTGCAAACCAGAAAAATCTGTTGTGCAGAATTATTTATGCCACTTTTTGTTTTTGCAAGTATTGCACCTCCAGATACCAAAAATTTAGCAATTATCTAGGTCTCTAGTGAATTTTTTTTATTTGTACATGAAACAAAATTCTTCATGCAGTTCTTGCACATTCATGTATCAGGGAGAAAAGAGATTCTATATTTTTGTATTAACCTTTAATAAGACCCTTGCCCTCAGGTAATATGTACATGTGGTGAAATGCTGCCTTTGACATAGAGTTAGGAGATAGGAAAGCAGAGATCCAATTTAAGAAGCATTGATTCTTAGGAAAGGTAATCGAAGTTAAATTTTTGCAAGCCAAGTGTGTGTGTCACCATTCTTGAGAAATATTTCTAATTTTATGACTTACTCTTTTGGGGTCTTCTTGATGAATTGTATCTGATTAGAAAAGTAGGAGAAAGTTACATATTTTATGAAAACCTTTTCTGCCTGAGTTACAGATTTGGTTGTCTATATGGCACCTGAGCATTTTTTTTTTTTTAAGCGAGAACCCAACAACCTGACTTTAACTTTAAGTCTGTGGACTTTCAAATAATCCTTGGGATTAACCTCTTAGGAAGATTTTATTTTTGCACTTAAATTTAAGTTATTTTACACTTAAACTTTTGCACTTAAACATTCTATATTTGTAACTCATGAATTAAAATTATACTTATTTTTTTAATCACTGGTTTTGGTTACTATTGCTAACTTTCTCATGTTATTTACTTTACCACATGATATCCTGTTACTAGGAAACACATTAAGTATTAGATTTAAGAAGTACTTTCTCTCCCCTTTGAACATTCTTGGTGGCTCAACTTTCTAGGCAGTTACATAGTTCAAAGAACTAAGTACTGAGATTTAGGACCTTTTTGCCTTGTTTGTGTGTCATCTTTGAAGAATAAAAATTACTTACACTGTGATTTTTATTCACATTGTGACAATGCTGAGTGTCCCAAATAACTTTATTGACCTTATTTTCAGTTCTTATTTATATCACAGAAGCATTGTTTCTCATGTTTTGACTGGCTTAAAGCCAAAGATTGATGGTGAAGAAGTGTGCTTCTCTGTCCAAGGGTGGCACTTCCTAATGCTAATTGAGAATTTTAAGATTCTTATAAGGAAGTTAACACATTGCATTCTCAGTAACTATTTAGTGGAAAAATTTTGTCTCTAAAGTTAGAGGAATGCCTGAGATAAGTGGTTAATACAACTTGTGATCTTTAAAAAGTTAGTAGTGTGAAATATTGAATAGCTGAGCTTATAAACATCATTATCTAAGTGAGTTAACTTTTGATTATTTGTGATGATGGAATACAGCATTCTTATTGATTGGCAGACTGAATCAATCTGTGTAGTCAACTCTGGCCTCTATTCTGGTAGCAGAATTCTTTGACTAATCAGGTTGATTGACCTCTACAAAGAGTCCCAGTCCAATTCTGCAGACATAACTTAAGGGTGATTAATGTTCATGCAGGTAAAGGGAATATTGACTATCGAGAGCACATGAACAAACAGATTATTTTAGGATTATTTATTTACCTTTCTGACAAATATTTGTATCTGAGGGGTACTAGTTTATTTTTGTGGATTACTGTAAGCATTACCACAATCCAGACTAGAAACTTACCTGTAGAACAAAATCAATCCAAGAATATAATTGCAAAATATTTTCAGAACTTTAAAATCTGGGCAATTCGACTGTTTTTAGAGCAAGTGACTAAAATGGTAGTTAACTGTTTTATAGTAATTGGCGCAGAAGTTGGCCCTTACAATCAGTAGGCTTATTGATCTTCAAAAAGTTTTCATGACTTCTTTCTGAAAATCTCAGCTTTCTAAAATGTAGCATGTGTTTTGTTAATGAGTTATGTAAAACAAGAATATACATTTATCTGTTAAATTCCAACAAGATTGGATTCTTTTTTGTTTTTGTTAATATTTATTTTTCTGGGGAAAGAACAGTACTTAAAATGAAAAGTTTATTATTAAATTATACTTTGAGTTGATTTACAGTATGAAAATTTTAGTCTGCCACTCTAGAAAATAAGCCAGGAGCTGCTGTAATACACTGGAAAATATCTAGTAAACTTAACCTTATAAAATTGCTGTACATTTTGGTAAGCATTTCAAATATTTGATTGGTAAGGCTGATTATCTTTTTGTATACAACTTAAAAATGAAATCTTTATTACTGGAGATTTAACAGTTTCCAACATTGTCAATTGAAGGTAGTAAGAGTTTTAACTTTTTCAGTTAAGAATGAAACTGATAGAAGGTATCTTCAGTACATGGGGACAGTTCTGCTGTTCCCATGAACAGCTGAAAACAACCCACTCATATGATATTCCTTGTAGTGATCTGCTCATTATAAGAACTTGAATATCAAGTTACTTAGGACACTGGAGAGTTGAAAGTGTTTTTTCATGCTTTTTGTTTGCCAGTATCTGGTAAGATCTAAAACCTGGGGATGGGGGGGGGGGGGGGGCGCAGGGAGGAGGGAAAGGGGTAGTTGTTTAAGGGAAAAGGATGATTAGAAATGTTTATTCATTTTCTCCTCATATAATACTGTGTGTGAATAAAGTGTAAATGTGATAAAGTATGCATTTAAAAATGTAGTGCCTTAAGTTTTAAGTAAAATATTTATATTTTAATTTTGTTTTGATTTCTATGGAGAGATTTCTGCATATACCTTTGAAAAAAAGCCACCTCACCAATGAAAATAATCTTCAGATTCTCTACTCTGTTTATTCGAAGTGTAAGCTTTACTAAGAGGTAGCAGTGTTGTGGTGAAAGAACGTTGGACTTCAGTTAAGTCTGGTCTCAAGCCCTTGTTCTGCCACTAGCAATATGTGGTGTGTCCATTGCCTATCACTTAAACTTACTAAACCTCACTTTGCTAATCTATACAGTGGTCATGCATTGTGAGGGTAAAGTGCTTTGTAAACTTCTACACCCTTGTAATAATGAATGAAAAAGTATTAAGTACTTAACTCTGAGCTACCTGCTTGGGAGATAAATAGAAGAGTAAGACATCCCATAAGTGCTGTCTCCATGAGAGTAGGGGAAGTTTCAACCACAAATCCTATGGTCTTTAGATGCATCAACAAAGCAGATGCTAATGCATATCTTTAATGTAATTTCCATTAACATAATCCCATTTTTCTGCGAACAATTTTGACATTACCAGTATGTTGGTGGGTACAAAGATCTTTTCTGGGTCTTCAATAGCTGTGGTTATTGAAGTAATTGCAAAGTTGCATCTCCACCTAGGTTGTTTTCCAGAATGATAAACAAAAGCAGGACTGGTAGATTTGAGAGATGCTGCCACCCCAGAGGCTCTTAAATTACTTCCTTTGCCATTGATGGCCATTGATGTAGTAGTATTTGTAGGGTATAGTAGTGGCTCAGAAGGTAAGGTGCCTTCTCCAGGGACTGCTTCCCTCCATGATCACTGTGGGGCCTGAGGCAGAAGCAGGATCAAGGCTCTGGGGAGTGGTTGCTTTTTGTAAGGGGCTTAGGTTCAGGGTGGTAGATGTCTCCATTAGGATTGGAGAGATGGTGATCAAGGGTAGGAATGGTGATTTTTGAGCTGGCCTTGCCTCTGTTTCCCTCAAGGGTACCTTGCTGCTTCAGCAAGACTGGCTTAGCTGCCCCAGTGGTGGGGATGGTAGATGGTGGTTGGCTTTTTCTTCACAATGGTTGCTTCCCTGGTTGATGACTTCAAGGTCCTGGATGGAAGAAGAACCAGTGGTCTGGAGGGCACTACTATTCCTAATCCAGAGAATTCGCCACTTAGCCAGGAGGAGTCACCTTAAGGAGAGTGACCCCACCCTCTTGGCTGACTCAGTTCCCATATATCATGTTAGCTCTTACTACAAAATGAATTAGGGCTGAACCTATTTTTTGTTTTGCTCTAATGTTGCTGCTGTATCTCTTTTAAGTGACCTTAAATTTTTTTTTTAACATTTTAATTCTTGGAAAGTTTAACATCTATGTGTGTGTGTGTGTGTGTCTGTATATTGCTGATGTTATTTGCTTCTCTATTTACATATGATTTGGTGTTAATTTCAAGAATTTAACTAGAAGAATTTTGATTTCATATTTCAAACAATATTTTAAGTACTTTACTGGTGAAACTAAATTTTTAAAATAGACTTTATTTTAGGCCTATTGGCTTTTTCAGCTTTACCCTCTACCTCATTGTCCAAGGGATGCTGTGAATTTGGAAAGCCCAATAATACTGGACCCTGCAGCTTTTCCAAATGTGATATCTATTTCTAGCATAAAGTCATGCAAAAGTAAGCAAAATATTTCTACCAGCACTTTCTGTGATGACAAAGAACCAGAAGCAAAGTAGGTGTCGATTGGGAAAAAGCTAAATGAATTATGGTACATGAATGTCGTGGAAAATCACTGGACTGTAAAAAATGATGATGAATACAGTGTGGAAAGATAGGAACTTTAAGGCAAGCAGAACTAAAGAAACACCCATGTGCAGTCACTACAACAACGTAAATGGAACAACCACAAAAGCAACTGAAAGGGAATGCTGCCAAATTTCTAAAATGGAAGCATGACTCCAAAGAAGGGATGTAAGAAGACCTCTCCCCTGCCGCACTTGCAGATGTTGTCAGAGATCCATGTTGTGAAATGTTGCATATGTTTTCAGACTTTCTCAATGTATTGATTGATTTTGCTGATTTTTTCTCTTTTTTTCTTCTTTAAAAAATTCTTTGTTATATACTCTGTAAGGTAGTAGGGGAGGGATTTGTTCTTATTTATTCTTTTTCAGTCGTGTCCAACTCTTTGTTGCCCCACTTAAGGTTTCCTGGCAAAGATAATGGAGTAGTTTGCCATGTCCTTCTCCAGCTCATTTTCCAGATGAGGAAACTGAGGGCTAATAATTAAGTGACTTGCTCAGGGTCACAGAGTAAGTGTCTGAGGTCAGATTTGAACATGAGAAGAAGAGTCTTCCTGACCCCAGAGCTATCACTCTATTCACTGCACCACCTAACTGCTCTGGGATACTGGGAGAATATGAAAAAACAAATTGCAATACTTATTTTATAAAGACATGAAAAGCTTCGTGGAGTTGGAAGAATAATTATATGGAGGCATATAATCAAGACTCAGAGGTTGACTGGGTGTACTCACTGGACATAAGATATGTCAGGCCAGATGCCTCGTGATTGGCCTCTCCCCACCTGAGACACCCCATAGCAAAACAGCCAAAAAAAGTCATTTCTTTTGGTTCCAGCATACCTTTTAAATCATTGATTGTAATTGTCATTTGATGATGCAATATTTGAAACGAAACAAGTTAATTTACAAATATTCCTGGATAAAGTATATTTATCAACAATCTAATAAAATTAAACTCACCTGAAAACTGCAGGTAAAGAAACTTAAATGATTACATTGGTTGAATATTAAGACTTGAGAATGGTAGCCATGTAGTTTTTAAATGACTGCAATTGAATGACTTGCATTCTGCATTATATATATATATATATATATATATATATATATATATATATATATATATATATAATGATTTAGCAAAGAGATTAGCTAACAATTTCTTGCAAGACCTTGCTTTAATAATCAGCAAGGATTTTCATCACTTTCAAATGAATTGCAGTCCAGCTCAACTAACACTCAGAAAGATCAAAAATTAATCAAGCAATAAAAGCTTTGGAAAATTTAAAGATTAGTATTATCCTCGTTCTCAAATTGAAGATCATATTCAGATAAGTTTAAAAATTCCCTTTAATAAGAATAAATTTAGTGCTTTTCCTAAGAAAGTGTTACTTAAAAAATAAAATTCAGCACATAATTATATCAGTAATGAAAACACTTAATTTTTATTAGTACCATTTTGCCTTATGAAGAATTAACTTCACTGTGGATAGCTGGTGGAAAAAGTTTTATCACTTAAGTGAAATTTTAAAACATGAAACCGATTTGAATGCTTTTGGGGATTTTATAGATTATAATGCGGAATCAATATTCTAATCTCTGCAGCTATACTGGAAGATGAACAGATAGCATCATAGTCAGAAATGCTGAAACCTAAAGATGTTTCTGTTTAGTAAACATGATTTATAATGAAAGTGAGAAGTAATTTAACAATAGGTCACATATTAGATAAAATGACAAATTTATTTGAAAAATAGCAGATTAGGATATCAAATTATGGTTGAATTGCTGCCATAGGTTGGCTAAAGATACAAGAGTTTAGCAAAAATCAAAGTATTCCATGATATTCAGTTGGCTATATGTAATTTACAGTAGAGTATAGTATATTTTATTTGTAAATCATGTGTTTCACATTCCTTTATCTGTAAAATTTATAATATATGGGTGTGTGTGTGTGTGTGTGTGTGTGTGTGTGTGTGTGTGTGTGTGTGTACATACATTTCCTGGAGTTAGGAAGACGCTGAATTCAACTCTGGCTTCAGACACTTACTAGCTTGTGTGACCCTGGGCAAATCACAGTTTTTTCCTCATTTCCTTAGTTTCTTCATTTGAAAAATGGGGATAAAAATAGCATCTCCCAAGTGGTTATAAGAAACAAATGCGATAATATTTATAAAACATTTAACACATTGCTTGGCACACAGTAGTGCTATATAAATATTATTTATTACCATTTTTATATACATAATTTTTTTGAGAATCAGTAAACACCAGCACACCATTTGTTAGAATTAAAGATCTGGGAGTCATCTGATGACCAAGCCTGTGGGATCCTATGAGTTCACTAAGAGAAAACAGAAACAATTTGGAGGGCCCAGGACAGAGTTTTAGGGTAAAGCCACAGTTAGGAGGTAGGACATGAATGCTAGTTGAATAAAAGAGACTAAAGAGGGAAGAATCAGACAGAAGAACAAGAAAAAAACAATGTCACAAAAAATAGAGAATATTCAGGAGAAAGTGGTCAAGCATCAAGAAATGATGAGGATTGAGAAAAAGTCATTCGATTCGACAAATATACAGTTTAGTACAAAAGCCCATTGCTAGCGTGTACTACTTCACGGCATTTGTAATCTCAGCAGCTAGTGTGGGACTTGTAGCATAGTAGATATTTAAAAATGCTTGTTGGATGGGGAAGGGGGGAGCAGAGATAAAATGGCAGAGTAGAAAGATGGTCCTTCTGTAACTTTCCCCCCCATAGCCCATAAAATACCTGGAAAAAATGACTCTAAACAAATTCTGGAGCAGCCAAAGCCATGAAGTGACAGTGAGGGAGATTTCCAGCCTAAGACAGCCTGGAAGGCCAACAGGAAAGTTTTATTGTTCTGGGCTCGGAAGGAAGCACAGTCCAGCCTTGGCTACATGGCACAGCATGGATAGGACTGGCACAGGCTCCAGGGCACAGAATCATGGGCAGCAGCTGTAGTTCCCAGATTCTTCAACCCACAAACACCAAAGACAGCTTCAAAGGTCAGTGAGAAAACTCTTTCATCTGGGGGAGAAAGGAGCAGGGTCCAGTCCTAGTGCTGGGCCCAGGGCAGTGGCAGCCACTGAGAGAATCAAGCAGCTGATCTGGATGTTAGCCCTGAGTGGCAGCTCTGGGGTGAGGAAGAGCACTGGCCTGGTGGAGCTGGAGGCAGTTGTTGAGAGGGAACCCTACTCGCAGATCCTGGGCAGAAAAGATTGTGGTTGCTCCCAGATTAGAGTGCAGGCCAGGAGAGGACTAAACTCCTCTCCCTTGACTGTGCCACCTTGAAGGAACTGAGAACTTAAAGGTCCCTAGAGTATACCCTCCACTTGACAAAGGACTCAAAAGTCAAGTAACTGGCTGGGAAAATGCCCATAAAATGGAAAAAAAAAGACTATAGAAGGTTACTTTGTTGGTGAACAGGTATTTTCTTTCATGCTTTCAGACAAAGCATACCATTAGAGGAAGACTTAAAAGGCTTCTACATCCAAAACCTCCAAAATAAATATGCAATGGTCTCAGGCCATGGAAGCACTCAAAAAGGATTTTGAAAATCAAGTAAGAAGAGGTGGAGGGAAAATTGGGAAGAGAAATGAGAGTGATGCAAGAAAATCATGAAAAAAGCGAGTCAATAGATTGCTAAAGGAGACTCAGAAAAGTGCTGAAGAAAATAACACCTTTAAAAATAGACTAACCCAAATGGCAAAAGAGGTCCAAAAAGCCAATGAGGAGAAAAATGCTTTAAAAAGCAGAATTAGTCAAATGGAAAAAGAGAGGTTCAAAAGCTCACTGAAGAAAATAGTTCTTTAAAAGTTAGAATGGAGCAGATAGAAGCTAATGACTATGAGAAACCAAGAAATTACAAAATGAAACCAAAAGGATGAAAAAATAGAAGAAAATGTGAAATATTTCATTGGAAAAACAACTGACCTGGAAAATAGACCCAGGAGAGACAAGTTGAAAATTATGGGGCTACCTGAAAGCCATGATGAAAAAAAGAGCCTAGACATCTTTCATGAAATTATCAGAGAAAACTGCCCTGATATTCTAGAACCAGAGGGAAAAAATAAATGTTGAAAGAATCCACCAATCACCTGATACAGATCTGAAAAGAAAACCTCCTAGGAATATCGTAGCCAAATTTCAGAGTTTCCAGCTTAAGGAGAAAATATTGCAAATAGCCAGAAAGAAACAATTTGAGTATTGTGGAAATACAATCAAAATAACACAGGATCTAGCAGCTTCTACATTAAGGGATCAAAGGGCATGGAATATGATATTCCAGAAGTCAAAGGAACTAGACTTAAAACCAAAAATCACCCACCCAGCAAAACTCAGTACAATACTTTGGGGGGAAAATGGCTATTCAATGAAATAGAGAACTTTCAAGCATTTTTGATGAAAAGACCAGAGCTGAATAGAAAATTTGACTTTCAAACACAAGAATCAAGAGAAGCATGAAAAGGTAAATAGGAAAGAGAAATCACAAGGGACTTACTAAAGTTGAACTGTTTACATTCCTACATGGAAAGATATATATATATAATAACTCGAGACTTTTCTCAGTATTTGAGTAGTTGGAGGGATTATATACATATAGACAGCACAGAGTGAGTTGAATAGGAAGGGATGGCATCTAAAAAATAAAATTAAGGGGTGTGATAGGAATATATTGGGAGGAGAAAGGGAGAAATGGAATGGGGCAAATTATCTCATAAAAAAGTCAAGGAAAAACTTTTTCAATGGAGGGGAAAAAGGGGAAGTGAGAGAGGAAAAGTGAAGCTTACTCTCACCACATTTGCCTCAAGGAGGGAAGAACATGCACACTCAATTTGGTATGAAAATCTATCTTACACTATAGGAAAGTAGGGGAGAAGAGAAGTGGGGTGTGGATGGAATGATAGAAGGGAGGGTAAATGAGAAGAGGGAGTAATTAGAAGTAAACACTTTTGGGGAGGCATAAGGTCAAAAGAGAGACTAGAATAAATGGGGGGCAGGATAGGATGGAGGGAAATATACTATTATGGAAGTCTTTTGCATAACTACACATGTATAACCTATATTGAATTGCTTGCCTTCTTAGTGGGGATGAATGGGGAGGGAGGAAGGGGGAGAGATTGAAACTCAGAGCTTTAGGAATGAATCTTGAGAGTTGTTTTTTGCATGCAACTGGGAAATGAGAAATACAAGTAATGTGTATAGAAATCTATCTTGCCCTAAAACCAGAGGGAGAGACAGGAGGCAACATGTGACAGACAAGTCAAAACACCACCACCACCTTGACCACCATTTCTTGGACGTTGTTCTTGAGAGACGGTTGTTAAATTTTCAATGTCACAGTCAGGACTTGGTTTTGTAGATTGTCTAGACCCTGATGGGAACAACCAAATAGCCCTGGGAGCAGTGACATTAAATAAAGACATGAAAGAAGGCTTTAATATCTGAATTGCCATTGCACCCTAAGGACCATGGGACTTTTCCATCTGGCTTGCACCTGAAACCTTCCATATGTATTGTCCATACCATTAGAATGTGAGCCCCTTGAGAATAGTATTGTTTCATTTTTATCTTTTATCTCCAACACTAAGCACAGTACCTGGTATGTAACATATTTAATAAGTACTTTTTGATTGATTCACATGAGAAAATGTAGTCAGCCAGAGTCCTGAAGAAAGCAACTAAAAAATGGAACCCGTGTTTGAAAGGTTTTTTTTTTCCATTCTTGCTTTGCCTTTTGCCCAGAACTCTCAAGCTCAAGAAATCCTACAGCCTCAATCTCCCTGCTGAATTAGCCCACATTCACCTTGATTCATTTTCGAACATTATCTTTCCTGTAAAAGTAGAAAGTCAGATATTTAGAAATGAACAATTAGAGATGTATATTAGAATCTTAATTTTAATGGAATTATTACAAGGTTGATTTTTCTTCATTATTAAATAATGTTTGCTACACCTTACTGTTTACTGTATTAGCAACTTCTAGAATGGGGGAAAACTGGCTTCATGATGAATATACAAGAGAAAAAAAACAAAGCCTTGGGTATTTTACCTTCAAAGCCATCACATTCCAATTGTATCATCCACATAGTAACATCCCAACATTATAGGAAAATGGAAAGTCAACATGGAGGCATATATTTTCTGAGATGGTAGACCCAGGTTCTACATTTTTTGAGGTTAAATATCAGTATCATTTTTCACAAATTAAAGAGGCTTATAAACAGGTATTCAGTCTAGGTACCATCATTCATTTATTATGTAAAACAACTCTGGTGTTAATAAGCATTAGTAATGCTATTATCTAACAAATGATCTGTTCACATTATTTGAGAAAGCATTAAAGTGCAGTTATCGTCATATGCTATGTAACTTTTTACAAAATGTCTTATTTCTTACAACTTTTGAGTACGTAATCATAGCATATGTTTTTGTTAATCATTAGTACAAAGCTGTATCAAGTTATATGCAAAGATTTTCTATGGGCTACATTTTTGACCTACCTTAGAGAATTTGTCTACTAAGAGAAATGACATAATTTCCCATTATTTAAGAGAAAAAAACAAAACCTTTCTTTCCCAATATTCACTCTTCTCTCTGAGAGGCCTTTTAAGCCCTTAAAGAAATGCCTTAGAGGATATTTTTGTGCTAAGATACAATTGGGAATGAGAGGGGCTAGGATGACATTTGATACATCACAAGTACTACATAGGGATAAAAAGCTATTTATTCCTTAGACTAATTCACCCATAATCCTCTCCATCCCCAGCACCTAGCAAAGCACCTTACATATACTGCAGAAATCCACTTAATGTCTTGATTTAATGAAATAAGTAATCCCAAACCCTCCATGTTTTAGAAGTTGCAGTGTTTTTAAAAAAACTTTAAATTGCTGGTCCATTTATCTCAAGCAAGTACTTACTGAGCATATAACTCTAAGCTTAAATTTAATTCTTGCCAGTTACTGACTTATGTATGCCTAGCACTTTAACATGTATTCTGAGGTGGTCTTTAAGACAATCTTCCTCACTTTATATGGTTGCTTTTTTTGGTTTGTTTTTAGGGTCTGATAAAGAAAATTATTTGATCAATACTGATTGTAATGTTAGGGCATAGGAACCAGACCTGTGATTTCTCTGATAAAAGGAACTATCTAATAAAGAAATGCTCTCAAGCATTGCACAATTAATGATCTTGGAGAGTGAATAATTTTGAAGCTATTGAAGAGCGAAATGACCAAAACCAGGAGAATCATTTTCTACCATGACAATTCTAAAAAAGACAACTTTATAAGCTGTAAGAACTATGATCTGTACAATGACTGTTCATGATTCCAGAGGATCAATAATGAAATTCACCATCCATTAAAGCTGATAGCTTGTGGGGTGTAGAATGATCCATAGATATATTTTTGTATATAGCTATTGACGGGATTTGTTTTGCTTGACTATGAATATTTGGTATAAGAAAACTGCTTTTTTTTTTAGTGGGTTAGAAATGGGAGAGAGAAAAAATAGGTTTCTGCTTTTTTTTAATTAATAGAAGAAGGGTGATAGAGATATAAATTGTTGCACGTATTTTTCAGATAAGGTCATTGTAATATTTTTACTTGAGTTTTTTAAAGTTATTATTTCAGTTGACCAAAAAAAGAAGTGTCTGAGAGGTATAGTGAATTGCCTTGGGTCACCCAGCCAGTACACATTAGAAGCAGATCTTGAATTCAGGTCTTTTGGGCTCCAAGGCCAGCTCCCTATCCACTATACCACCCTGACTCTTAGACATAGCAGTAGTATAGCATAACTTTACTGATTATATTATATCCTTTGTGTAGGTGTTGTATAAACACCTAGATGAAAGGTGCTTATATAGGTCGCATCCTATTTTAGGAAGGGAAAGGTCCTACTTTTGCCCTATTAGGTTTTAACAGCGTTAACAGTAATTTTTTTTAAAGAATCAGATATTAGATACTCCAAGAATGATATGAAAAAGTTGTAATGCCAGAATACTTAACTCCCCTTGGCATATCTACATATTTCAGTTAAGTAATAGAGACTACAATGAACTTGATGTTGGCAATATGAAGGTAATCAGAGTGAGACTATTAAATAGGAAGTGGTAAAAAGTAGTTTATAATGGAAATAGATGCTTTTAAAGTAACCTTGCCGGCTGCTCTTTCATATGGAATATTCTCTAAAAGTGTAATGAGAATCAAGTGCTTTAGAAAGCCTATGATGAGTTGCATCCATAGAGGTAACTGCTTCTGGTTTTTTTTTTTGGTATAAAGGAGGTCTAGTTAGTCAAGAACAGTTTTCACTTAATCTAGGTCCCCTAACTTTTAAGGAGATGTATTTCATAATTATGAAGCAACCTCTGCATCTCTCTTATAGGCAAAGACCTCACACCCCCTTCTTATAACAGGAAAAATGCAGTGTCTACCTGCATTCTCTTTTTCATCAGTTGACTAAATGTTAGGACTCAGTAGTCTATAAAGTGCATTGACATTTTTAAAATTTACATTTTAAAAAATAAAACTCATTTTCTTTTAAGAATAATCAAAAGTGAGGTATCTATAAGGATTAAAAGTCATCACATGTCTAAGACGTCTCCAGTTCATCTAACATTGTTTATTAATCTCCTCCAAGGCTAAAGAGTAAAGTTAAGACATGCTCTTAGTTAGGTTTTTAATTTCATGCAGGTAAGTGGCACTGTGAACTTTTGTCCAAGTTTGTGTATGTGCATGTATGTGTATGTGTAGTATGTGTGTGTGTAAAAGTACTGTATGTCCTTTCTATGCAAATTCTGAAGTTGGTTTCCTGGAATCAGACTTTTTCTTTTTTTAAACAACAAATAACTACAAAAGTGTCCTTTCTTAAGCAATCTTAGGACCACAGCAAGGGCTGAGCTATTTCAGCATTCCGCTGTTGTATGGTGGGCATTTGACTGCGAGTTAAATGTTTTACAAATACTAGAAGAAACACAATCACTATCACGCTACCAAGGAAGATTCCCACAAAGTAGGCATATGACGGCAGCTTATAAATCCTTAGGTTCACAGTGCTCTGTGGAGTCGTCGTATTACGTGGAATCACCTTGGGGACTGTTTCAGAAAGCAGTTCCTCTATGTTTGCCAGTGACCCATTGTGTGGCATTGGAGAAATGTGAAGAATATGGCACAGCAATGGGTACAAGTCTGTTGAGTTCATGGAGTCCTTTGAAACATTCTTCTTGAAAGCAGGACCATGGGCCAAGAACAGTGGATGCATATCAGAAAATTCATTATCATAGCCATGATTACCTACTGCAAAATACAAAGTAGATGAGTTAGCCAACTGCATAACATTTGGTTTTTCATATTTTGTGGTTAAATACAAATGTGGTTGAGTTTTAAAAGTAATTTTTTTTTGCACAGAAGTCATAAAAATGCACTGAAGTTTGCTTTAATAAATGGAAAGTCAAATAGGATCTCTCTAGACCACATACTATGAACTCTATAGGCAATCTTCAATTAAATTCTTTGGAATTTACTATTCAACTCTACTCAGATTATCAACTTACCACAGGATAATAATAGTATTTATATAGCACCTACTCTGTGTTAAGTACTTTACAAATAATTATTCCATTGATTCTTACAACAGCCCTGGGAGGTAGGTGCTATTACTATCCCCATTTTATAGATGAGGAAAGTGAGACAAACTCATTCTCCTGAGTTCAAATCTGACCTCAGTTGCTTATTAGCTGTGTGACCCTGGGCAAGTCATTTGACCCTGTTTGCCTCAGTTTCCTCATCTGTAAAATGGGCTGGATAAGAAAATGGCAACTCCAGTATCTTTGCAAAGAAAACCCCAAATGGGATCACACAGAGTTGGACTTGACTGAAATGAATCAACGGTCTTTAGAAGGAAGGCACTGGGGGTGAGAAAGAGGGAGACCAGGGAAGGGCTCATGCAGAAAGTGACTTTTTTAAGGAAGTCTTTAAAGAAGCCAAGAAACCTAAGAGGTAAAGATGAAGAGGCAGAGCATTCCAGGCATGAGGGGACAAGCTAGCTGGCACCAAGGCATGTAGTTGAGAGGAACAGTAAGAAAGCCAGTAAACTAGACTGTAGAGTTCATGTAGGGGAGTAAAGAATAGTGGGGAAGTAAGAAGGAGACAGGTTATAAAGAACTTTAAATGCCAAAGAGAGAATTTTATATGTGATCCTGGACATAATAGGAAGCCATTGACATTTATTGAATGTCTGTATGTTGGGGTTGACATGATCAGACTCCCCCACTTGAGGAAAATCACTGGCAGCTAAGTGGAGGGTGGATTAGAATGGGGAGAGACTACAGCTGGATCCTGTCAGAAAACAGAGTAAATTGTTTCCTTTAAGAAGGTTGTCAACTTTCAGGATACAAAGGCTTGCTTAACTATTAGTAGAGAATACTGATTAGTTTGTTATTATTCAGTCATCTCAGTCATATCCCACTCTTCATGACCTGATGTGGGGTTTTCTTGGCAGAGATACTGGAGTGCTTTGCCATTTCCTTCTCCAGCTCCTTTTACAGATAAGGAAACTGAGGCAAACAGGTTAAGTGACTTGCCCAGGGTCATATAGCTGGTAAGGGTCTGATGTCAGATTTGAACTCAAGAAGATGAGACTTCCTGACTCCAGACTTGACCCTATCTGTCATACCCCCGGCTAAGTGATTAGTTATCCAACCAACAATTAATCCCCAATGATGGAATAGGTGTTAATAAAAATTATACTGAAGTAATAATATACCACGAAATACTTACACATGAATGTATTGGATCTATTCTGTATAATGGTCCATCCTTTGTCAGCCATTATTAAAATGGGTTGAATTCTGTGATGGTGCTTGTAATGCAATCTTTCTGGAATGTCTTCCTTTTTGTAAACAGTCAGGTTAGGATGAGCATTACTCAATGCTGCATAAATCTTATCAAATTTACCTGGAGGAGAGTAGAGAAATATAAGGAACTGAAACCAGATTGTAAATTTAAGCAACAGCTTTCTCCAAGAGAAATAAAAAAGCTCTTTTGAACATTGAGAATCACAATTTTAAAATAATCATTTTTAATTTTTTAAAAATATTTTTTAAATAAACTGACAGGGCTCTTAGAAGTCATCTAGTCTAACTCTTTCATTTTACAAATGAAGAAACTGAGGCCCAGACAGGGAAAGGAACTTTCCTGGGGTCATACAGGGAGTAAATAAAGTAACTAAGCAACATTTCCAAAACACAGAAGAACTACCATGGCGAAAAGCAACTGACCAAATGCAACAATTTTTATTTCGTCTTCTTATGTGGAGAAATTCTCCCTGGCTCCTCCACAATCCTCCACCTCCCAGTCATGTGTCCCCATGGCAGGGAGACCAAAGAGTTTGTTCTTTGTTTATAAGTAAACTCATTTTAAAGAATTAATAAACTGGGGGTGCTGATTCATATGACAGGACTTGAAACCTCAAGTTAAGGAATTTTCCACTTGGAATGCATTATGCATTATTAATGGCATTTACTAGGGAAATAAAGGATTACAGTGTAATTGTGAGTCTGTAAGACCATTGGTCAGACATGGCTAATACTCAAGCAAAAGCAGGAAAGAAGGTAATTTTTGGTAGAAAAAAATGTGGAATTAGGGGATCTACTGAAAGCTAAAGAAAAGCTAAGTGTCTAGGGGAGGGAGGTGGCAAAGTGCTTCCGAATTCTAACCATGATATTAAACCACACACTTTGACCATAACATTCAAAAAGATACAGATCAAGACACCACTTCCCCCATTTCCTCACCATGTTTTCCTTAGGGATTTTTCTTTCTTTCTTTATCTCCTGAGGAAGCATAGGAATTTTTGGAATGCAAGCCAATGGGAAAATGAAATTTGTTTTCTCAATCATATTTCCCATAAAGTCACTCTTCAGCAAAATAACTGATACCTGGATGCAAGTCCAGTTTCTAAAAATGCAGATAAAAGAATTTATTTTATTGTTTGGTGTTTCAGTCAGTTAACAAGCATTTATCAAGCTCTTACTATGTGTCTACATTCTCCAGTAACAACTGGGCAGCTAAGTGGCGCAGTGGATAGAAGGATGGGCCTGGAATCAGGAAGACCTGAGTTCAGATTAGGCCTCAGACACTTACTTGCTGTGACCCTAGGCAAGTCACTTAACCCTGTTTGCCTCAGTTTCATCATCTGTAAAACAAACTGGAGAAGGAAATGGCAAACCATTCCAGTATCTCTGCCAAGAAAACCCCAAATGAGGTCATGAAGAGTTGGACACACCTTAAAGGCTGTACTACAATAACAAAGTGAGACAGTGTAGAGTTTTGAGAACTATATAAGAAGGACAGCATTTTGGATCGGGGTAAGCCTGGAAAGGTAGGAAGAGAAAGAGTAAGATAGTCTAATCAGACTCAGTAGGGTCCAGTTAAAGTCATTTAACCTCTATTTGGTTCAGTTTCTTCAACTTTCAAATGAGGATAATAATGGCACTTACCTTCCAGGGTTGCTGTGAGGATCAAATGAGATTGTACACACACATATACACACATACACACACATTATACACACACATACATATACGTATATTTATTTGTGCCTGGCATATAGTAGGGGCACCTGGCACACAGTAAGTGCTTAATAAATGCTTGTTTCCTTCCCTCCTTTCTATGACATAGCTTGGTATATTAAAATGAGATCAGAAGTGTTTATCTAAGCTTTCTAGTTTGGTTACAGACATCAAGCTATGTTAAGACAAAAGGAACAAAGACAAAAACGTTCTCTCTTAAAATTACCAAGTGGGTCTTTACCTTTTTTTGGCAAAATGCCTCTAACTGGGGAATGGTCTACCAGGAAGTAATCATTTGGATTGACATATTGGTCGAGTTCTATGATCTTTTCCCCAGAACACTGTGTCATCCCGTGATCACTTGTGATAATGAGGTTCACAGTATCCCACAACTTTTCTTTCTTCAGCTCTTGGATGAGGTATCGTACCTTACTGTCAATGTCAGCAATGACAGAATCCATGAGTGGATTGTCAGGACCTAAACTATGGCCCATCTCATCGGGATCCTCCCAGTAAAGAAGACCAAGATTTATGGGTTTCTTTAACTTAAACCATTCAATAATTCTTGCAACTCTGTCTTCAAATGAAACAGACTCATTGTAAGGCATATAATAAGTAGGAAATTCTTCATGTATTTTCACATCTGTCCCAGGCCACATAGCGGCACCAGTGTCATGACCTACTAGTTGATTTGTAATCCATATTGGAACTGCATCTTCCCAAAATTCTGAATCGTAGATCTTCATGTCCTCTAAGGAGAAGGTTTCATTCTGGGTAGAATCATACATGTCATTGGCAATTAAGCCATGACTTTCTGGGTAGAGACCAGTCACCAAAGTATAGTGATTAGGATAAGTTGTTGTAACAAAAACATTAGTAACTTTCTTGACATGGACACCATGCTCCATGATATAATCAAAATGGGGTGTGGGGACTCTGTAGATATAATCCCAACGAAATCCATCGAAAGAAACAAGCAGAACTTTCTGCTCATCTTCTTGGTGAGAAAATGTGATTGAAAACATTAATGCAG
Source organism: Notamacropus eugenii (assembly GCF_028372415.1). Lineage (NCBI taxonomy): Eukaryota > Metazoa > Chordata > Mammalia > Diprotodontia > Macropodidae > Notamacropus > Notamacropus eugenii. The sequence goes on from NC_092873.1 coordinate 110,297,248, forward strand.
AGAGTGTGAAAAACATATGGCAGAATTTTGAATCCATTTTCAAAAAACAATCTGTGGAGTAAGCACAAGCATGTTAGCATCAGTTGTTCTCAAAACATTATAGTAACTCTCAGTGATTACACATCTCCATCCCCATAAATGGTTAAGAAGGGTTCATTTTTTCAATCATGGACTGTGATGAAGCATAGAAGAGCACACTTCTGTATTTACTATGAATCAAACTATATCTACACTTAGGAGGCCCTTAACTACAGTAAAAATTACTTTTTCTTTTTAGCATTTTTATACAAGAACTCCTTTAAATAGTTAACTCCTTTAGATCGTGAAAGATAAAAGTTTGCTTTACAAATCTTTTCTAGAGCACATCTGCTAGAGCAAGGGATATTCTACATATGCATACATAAACATACATTTTATGAATAAAGTCAGGCATCTTGGTATCAGTGCATTAACTGCACTTTTATGTGCACTTCTATTCCTGAAGCCTACTGTGTTGAGTTTCTAATATTTTTTTAAATTTAAATTAAATTAAAATAATACTAAATAAACATTTAAATTAATAAATTCTAATAATTTATAATAAATAAAATAGTAACATAAATATAATATAATGTATAACTATATATAAAATATATAAATATAATGAATATATGAAATATAAAAAATATAAAAAAATAATAAAATAAAATTAATTAATTTAGAATAAAATAAATTGAATTGATAATAAATAAAATAATATGAATATATAAGTATAATATATAAAATATTTAAATAGAATAAATATAAAACTATAAATAAATACAATAAATAAATTTAGAATAAAATAAATTGAATTAATAAATAAAATTTATAATAAGTAAAATAATATAAATATAATATATAAAATATTTAAATATAGTGAATATAAAAATATAAATAAATAAAAATTTAATTTAAATTTTAAATTTAAATTTTTAAAGTTCTGTCTTCATCAGAGAGTATGTTGTTGTTTGTTGTTTTTCTTCAGTCATGTCTGACTCTTCATGACCCCATTTGAGGTTTTCCTGGCAGAGATATTGGTTTGTCATTTCCTTTTCCAACTTATTGTACAGAGGGGGAACTGAGGCAAGCAGGGTTAACAACTAGTAAGTGTCTGAGACCAGATTTGAACTTAGGAAGATTAGTCTTCCTGAGTCCAGGCCTAGCACTCAATCTACTGACTAGCTAGGCACAGGAAAATGAACAGATGAGCCTCAGAAACTCAAACACATTTATAAAATGGAGTCTGCTTTTCATTTATTTACTAGAGGAAATAGAATTAAGGCACTAATTCTCACTTAAAACACCTTTTGAATAAGAAACAGAAAATGGAAAAACGAACCTGGGATTGTTTTTGCCTGCTGTGGACGTTATCCAGCACTTAGCCTTTAGCAGATATATAAGTAGATATGTCTTTCCTCAGGATAGGCCCCACATTCAGTTTAAAAGAGATTTAATCAATGTAAAGATCTCTTCTCTACAAGTATTTTACTATTTAAGAAAATAAATAGCAACGTCTCAATTATCCAATCTACTAAGCAAAATGGTCAGATATACCCTTCAAGTATATCTCATTTTAATAATAAAAAAAATAAGTAAAAAAGGTTTGCCCACAAAGGAAGGATTATTTGTGATTTTTTTCTTCCTTAACCAATCCTTTGCTGGATATATTTTTAACAGCACAAGAACTGGATCAATCCTAGCTTTCTGCCTACTGATACTGGAATTTGATTTGTAAATTGCTTCTAAAGCAGACAAAGAATATGTTAAAAATGAGAAATTGTTCTCTTCAGACTCTGGAACTTTAAGGACCCTTGTCCCTGCATCAGGGATAAGGAGAGGCACCATGACCTCTTTTTGTAAAGGGAACTCCCTCTGCTAATGAATGTTGGTAACTGCCCAGAAACTTGTAGTCCTGGAGACAGGACTAGAGCACTGCCAGGTCAATCACACAACATACTTACAGTCATTCAGTCTCAGTGTTGGAAGGGGTTTCATAATTTATCAAGGCCAATCTATATTCAAATGAGGATAGAGGGCTGGACCTGGAGTCAGGAAGACGTGTCTTTCTGAGTTCATCACTGGGCAAGTCACTTAACCCTCTTTGCCTCAGTTTCCTCATCTGGAAAATGAGCTGGAGAAGGAAATGGCAAACCCCTCCAATATCTTTGGCAGGAAAATCCCAAATGGGGTCACCAAGAGTTGGACATGAGTGAAAACAACTGAACAATACTCCAGTAGGAATCCCCCTCTAAAATACCTTGAACAACTACTCATCCTGTCTCTCTGAAGGTATTGAGAAATAAGGAACTCATGACCTACTGAGGCAGCGCACCCTTCTTTTGAACAACTCTAATTGCAAGGATGTTTTCTCATTATATCTGCCTAGAATATGCTTCTCCACAATTTCCATCTAGACTTCCATCAGACCCTACTGAGTTTGACTAGCCTTCTTCTTTTAGGGTCCAAGTAAATCCTTCTCCAACCAGACACTTCAGATCCTTGAAGACAAGTAATTGTATCCTTGCTTTTTATTCTCCAAGCTAAAGACCCCCAGTTTCTTGGTTTTCAGTGTTCAATTTTATCCTAGTTACATACCTATAGACATACATCAGCCTTCAACATCCTTCTTAAAATGTGGTATCTCGAAGTGAATACTATAATCAGGATATGTCTAACTAGAGCAGAGGATCATAGGATTCCTCCCTGCCTTGATCTGGACACTCTGTATACATTGTACTGGACTTGAAGTTAGGATGTTAGGGATTCAAATCTCACCCTCAAATCTTATGAGCCATATGACCAAAAGCAAGTCATTTAACCTCTCTGAGGCTCAGTTTCCTCTTTTGTAAAGTGCATATAATACCTGAACCTACCTTATGTTTCAGCTGCCTTTTTACCCTGAAATTTCCCTCAGGGCCTGAGGCCTTCTCACAGTGTAACCACCTTCTCTCTCTCCAGAGTCCTTTCTCCTTTTCCCAAGTTCCTGACCATTTTGGAGCTAGGCCCAGGCCAGTCATGCTTCATTCCCTTCCTGGCTCTGTTTCTGACTCTCTGGATTTCCCCACTTTCACTCTCCACCCTCATCTCCCCCTATTTTTTAGCTTCCTTTAATGTGTTGTTTCCTCACATTAAAATGTGAGCTCTATGTGTATATAATACAGGACATAAGCAGGGTCTCTCTTCTTGCTTGTATTTGTATTTTTAGCACTAATACAATGCTTAGAATATACTAAGTACTTAATAAAGGGTCAGTTAGGTGGCAAAGTGGATAGAGCTCCAGGTCCAGGAGTTAGGAAGACATGAGTTCGAATCCAGCCTGAAATACCTACTAGCTGGGTGACCCTGGGCAAGTTACTTTACCCTGCTTGCCTCAGTTTCCTCATCTGTAAAATGAGCTAGAGAAGGAATGGCAAACCACTTGAGTATCTTTGCCAAGGAAGCCCTAAATGAGGTCACAGAGTCGGACACAACTGATCAGTGACAAGAAATACTTAATAAATAAATATTTGTTGCCTGCCTGACAGACTTGTAGAGTTCAAATAATACAATGAAGGAAAAGCTTCTGTGGCTACTATTAGAATGTAAATTCCTTAACGAGTAAAGACAGTTTTTTTGTTTTTTTTTTGTATCTGTATCTGCAGTAGCAAAGTGCTTAGCACATATTAGGCATTTAATAATGATGGATTTAGTTTGATCTCATGCCACTTATTTGGATCAAGCTCAAAGTCTCCTAAAACTCCCAGATTGTCTTCTTATGAACTATCTAGCCAAGTCTTCCTTATCCTGAGGTTATGTGATTGATTTTTTTGAGTTCAGAGTAGAAGAATTTAGATGTATTCCTATTATTTTCAGCTTATTAGATTTGGTCTAGATCTGGGACTTGAACCCAGTTATTCTGACTCCAAATCTAGTTTTCTTCCCACTGTACCAAATATTCATTATAACATTCAACATGTGTTTCTCAGGGGAAAAAAAAAATTTTGCCCAATATGCCAAGTCCAAACTTTTTGTTAGGCAAGAAGTCTGAAAACAATCATAAACCTTCTGTGTGTACTATGGGACATCAGTAGGATTCTAATTATTGGGCACTATATTCATCTAATCTGGCAATTCACTTTTTTGGGGGGACAGGGGGGTTGTTGCCCTGTGGACCATATGAACTTTCCCATTCCTGGAGTCATCTGACATCAACACTTATAACTTCAAGAATCCTCTTCTTGCTTCCTCCTTTGACCTAGTTGTTTACAACGTCTAATAGAGATCAACCATAAACACCCCACTTCTCTAATAAATGCTATACCTAGTAAACTGTATCATCTGAAAATTTCTCAAGTTTACAAGACAAACTTCCAAGTCTACAACTATTTATGCTATCTATTATTATTACTATTATTATTAGATGAGGAGCAGTAGAAAGAAGGTCATTTTGACTGGATTACAATAATAAAGCTGGAAAGGTTGGGTAGGTGCAGGTTATAAAGGGCTCATCTCACAAACTAACAAGGGGTTACCATTACTCAAATGGATCCTGCTAGTAAGAAACTTTCAATATTATGTAATCAATCCTTGCTAAGTACCTTTTTTAAATTGAAATTTTATCTTTAGTTGTAAATTCTCACCTTCCCCCACCCATTGAAAAGGCAAGAAATACGATCTTGTTAAACATTTAAAGTGGAAATGTAGAGACAACCAATACCTTCCCCCAAATGATTGTATCTCGTTGTGCAACTTAATGATATGATATAGTAGAGTGAAAACTAGATCTGGCAATCAGCAGGACATGAGTTCAAATCCCAGTTCTGCCATTATTGCTTGTTTGGCCTTGAGTTAGGCATATAATCACTTTGAGGTCATATCCTAATGTATCAAATGAGGAGGTTATGATGGGGTACAGGCTCTGGGAATCCCCTTGAATCTTTCCACTTGACCTGATGTTCACCTGAGTCCACAAGTCTTTCATTATGCTTTGTCCAGTTGCCCCTGGCTATTTCCCACCCTTGATCCTATTAAAATATCTATGACCAAATCTGTTACCTTAAAATTAGCCAATACCTCCATGGTCTGTTCCCTTCAAGACCCTCCCTAAACCCCTTCTCTAGTTATCCCAGACTACTAGACCACCCCTAAATCCCTCCTACCATCTTTCTGTATATAACACCCATTCCACTTCTCCGAAGGTGCTCAGATTCAATCTAGTGCAGATTCTATCTGGCCTGCTTGTCAATACAAGCTTCACAAATGCTTAGGCTCCTTAAGAGTCTACCCAATAGGGCGAATCTTTAGTAAACTTTGTTTCTCTTTGACTGAAAGAAGACTTGAGTCAAATTCATTTGGGTAGGATCAGGCATGTTGGTATTTTGAGGTCCCAAGCACCCCCAACCTCAACATTTAGACTTGATGACTTCTAGGGAAGGAGAAGGGAACAATTTATGAAACACCTATGGTGGGCAGCTAGGTGGTGCCAGGGGACAGAGTGCCAGGCCTGGAGTCAGGAAAATTCATCTTCCTGAGTTCAAATCTGGCCTCACATACTTAGTAGCTGTGTGATACTGGCAAATCACTTCACACTGTTTGTCTCAGTTTCCTCATCTATAAAATGAGCTGGAGAAGGAAATGGCAAACCACTCCATTAATTTGCCAAGAAAACCCCAAATGAGGTTGGACAAGCTTGAACAACAATAAACAAGGTGTGCCAGGCTCTGTGCTAAGACCTTTACAAATATTTGATCTTTACAACAACCCTGTGAGGTAGGTACTATTGTTATCCCTATTTTATGATTAAGGAAACTGAGAAAGGCTAAATGACTTGCCTAGACTTACACAACTAGTTAGCATGTGAAGGTGGATTGGGACTCAGGTCTTCCTGACTCCAGGTCCAGCACTCTGTGCACTGAACCATCACCTTGCCTCTCTGCCTACCCCAACTACTCAATCTATTTTCCTTAGGGATCAAGAAACCTCATCTGGTTAATAAGTTCTCAATTCCCTAAGGTTACCTACTTCTAGTGTCCCTCCCAGCTCTACACCTATGAAGAGGACAAGGTTCACCAAGCTTCAGTAAGCATTTATAAGTGAGAAATCAAATTACAAAGTACTCCCAAATCATCTTCTACCTAACCACCTTTATTGAGGAAGTATTCTTCCTTCAGAATCGTTCAGTGAATTGCTTTGTTCCTCTTTCCTTTGGTTGTTACTGAATATACCCATCAAATTATGCACAGAACAAAAATTCTGTTTTCCTAATTTAGTTTTTGAAGTGCATGTCAATGTTAGAATTGAGAGCTTCATAGTCACGCACTGACTCATTCTTATACGCTGCACATTTTTGCATTTTTGGCTAGTTCCTGCTCTCCATCTTCTCTTCTCCCATCCCGGCCTTCCCTAACGTGATAGAGTTGGGGGAGGATCAAATTGAACCTCCATTATGAATCTCATAGCTAAAATTGGTTATGAAACACCTCTGATTTTCCTCTAACTTGTTGCGGAAGTCAGAAATGCTGGGCAAGGAGGAGGAGCTTTTGTTTCCGCTGACCAGCAAAACAAGTTAGAGAAAGGTTACATATTTCTGTTTTTTTAAATAGCTTTCTAGTGTTCTGTAACAGGAACTGCCACATCAGTGACATCAGCCAAGCCTGTTCCACTAAAAAGGGAAGCAGGGGGTGGGAAGGAGACAAAGCAGAGCTTCTTTCTGTTTCACTAGCTATGGTGCCAAAAGAAATTCAATGTTGTCGTGTCCTAGATCCCAGTTTTCTTAACCCTCAAGGGAACACTCCAAGTAAAGAGGTGGACTTAGGGAGGTCGGGGTAACGAAAGGCCCACGGGTGGGCAGGAGGGGGAGGAGAAATTTAGGTTTGGCTTACAGAGGAAATGAAAAGGGACTAAGAACCAGGACCTAGGTGTCTTTGAGGAGTTGAGGGGTGGCGCTAGTAACCCCAGTTACTTAATCTGTCTTCGTTTAGGAGCAAATAGTCCGCACTGGGTGATGAATTCTCGTTTCCCCAACATCACGCACAGGTATTATATAAGGTGTGTGTTAACACGGTGAGTTCTGTTAGGGTGTGCCCGAGAGTGCGTGTATGTTTACACACCCTGTGGGTTGCGTGTGCATTCGCGTTCCTGTGCAGGATGCATTCCATATATGTGTGAATATGCATGAGCATGCATGCACGTAATCGAATCTTAATGTGCGTGAATGTATGAGCATGCAGACACAGTGTAAGTTCCCCAGGGAAAGAAGAGGAATCGTCGCCCCCTCCCGAACCACATTCCCTCTCCCGGGGCTCTAAATCTCAGATCTCAACTTTGAGGGGGAATGAGAGGGGTCAGGGGCTCTTTTCCCGCCCCAGCAGACCAGGGATCCCAGGGAGTGGGGGTGGGGGCGGGGTGGTGAAGAAAGGCATTCGGGGGACGGCAAAGACCCGCAGCCCGCTCACCTGCTGGTTTCCCGACGCTCTGCACAGCCCCTGACCCGTCCAGACCCACCTTCCCCAAGGCTTAAAGGAAGGAGCTGTCCGAAGTGGCCAGACTTTCTGTCAATCAGTCGAAAGAGGGAAGGGTGGGGGTGGGAGCTCTGGAGAAAGAACTTGGGCAGGACTTAGGAGGTGGAACCAGGGTGGGGTCAGGGGTGGGAGCCCCCAAATATTGGCCAATGTGAAGCATGGCTCCTCCTTGTCGCCACTTCCCCCTCCTAGCGTCCGCTGGCCTGGGGAGCTGCTAGTTCTGCAGTTTGTCGCCTTGACAGTGCGTGGTCGAGGTAGACAATAGTAAACAATTCTGCCGACGTTGGCGGGGCTAATTCTCTTGAGGCATGTGATTCGAGGACTGTCTTTTCTCTTGACTTAAGCTTTAACTATATTTATTAAAACATACTTCTGATGAGTTTAAGGGGGTGACAGCAGCGGACAAATTTGATTCTTGTCCTCCCCCCTCCAACCCTGTCCGGAACCCTTGGGCTCCAACTCTACTTTTGAAAAAAGAGTGACTAACAAAGTAGCTTACGTCAGATAGACCCCTGCTTGTATTTGTGGAGGGCAGGAACTATTCAACTGTGTCAATGAATCTCCAGATCCTGAACCATCCATAGTCGATGTTCAATGATGAATTTATTCCTTCCATTTCTGTGTTCTCCAGCCTCTCCCCCCACAACAATTCTTCAATTTCTCCCTTTCTACTGTCTTTAATTTCTTGCTACCTGGAAATATATCTACTGGCTCATTACTCATTATCTGGAAACACTTGTTTTTCTTATCTCTAAAAAAACCTCACTTAACCCTCTCATTACCTCAAGTTAGTATCCTATACCTCTCCTCCTTTTCACAGCCAAACTCCTAGAAAAAGAAAAACTTTCTATTGTCTTTGCTTCCATTTCTTCTCCTCTCACTGCTTCTTAACATCTTGTCATCTAGTTTCTGATTTCTTCACATTTAAAAGTACTCTCTCTGAAGTTACCACTGATCTTAATAGCCAAACCCAATGAATTTTTTCTCAATCCTCATCTTTCTTGATCTCATCATCATGCAAGAAAGCTTTTGGCTAGGGCTGTAACTTGTTTATGCTCCAACTTAGTTTGAGCGAGGACCTCAGTGTCTGGTACCTTATTCTACCAGATGATCCTCAGAATCTTCCTAAGACAGTTCAAATGGAAGCGATTCAGTTTCCTGGAATGGTGCTGGTAGACTGTCCATGTTTCACAAGCATATAACAATGATGTCAGCACAACGGCTCTGCAGACCTTCAGTTTGGTAGTCAGTCTAATACCTCTTCTCTCCCAAATGGTTCTGGAAGAGAAAGTGAGGCTGGTGATCTTGCACAGCCCTCCTTCACTCAAACCAAATTCAACTGCAAGTCATGTCATCAGCATCTTCATGATGTCATGGTTCTCTTTGAAAACAAAGGACAAACATAAGCTTTATAGTATTACCTCTGAATGATTGGACTCCCTCAGATGGAAAAACACTTGGGCACCTAAACTCCCCACTAGACCCACATTGTTCTAATAAATCACTGTGATAGTGGAGTACTTAAGTCCCTATCTCTTGCCACCCTATTTTGACTTTAATCCCTTGCAACTCTTCCAATTTCATGGGTCATAGTGTGACCTTTCCAAATTACTGTCTCTGACCAAGAAATCTCCCTTTTTTGGTTGAAGGCCAAATTTCAGCATAAAGGAAACGTAGGATGTGAAAATTTGGGATATCCACTCCAAATATTCACACAGACTATTTGTGCCCAACCTGTAGTAGAGCATTCCAAGCTTGGATTGGTCTGATCGCCACAGTCAAACACAGTGAAATTTCACTTTATCATGGTGATGTCATTTTGGTCCTCTTCAAATACCCTTTACTGATGTACGCATGCCATGCTGAGTGGTCCTGTGCCAGTGTCTCCCATGTTGCACAGTCAAATCCAAAGTTCTTGAGAGAGACCTTGACAGTGTCCTTGTATTGCTTCTTCTGACCACCATGGGATGGCTTGCCCCATGCGAGTTCCCCATAAAACAGTCTTTTTGGCAAGCCTACATTTTGGATTCAAGCAATGTGGCCAGCCCATCGAAGGTGCACTCTTTGAAGCATAGTTCAGCTTGAGCAAAGATTTCAGGGTTGCTAGTCAAAGGAGAAACAGTTACTATTGACATTCCCTCTGAGGCAGGAAAGCCCAAAGTACGAGCATTAAGTGGAGCTTGGGTAGGGACCTATTGTGGTTGAATCTATGAGCTTGATAATGAAATGGGTGAGGAAAGAAAAAGAAAGAGAGAGAGAGAGAGAGAGAGAGAAGGAGGGAGGGACCGGAGGGAGGGAAGGAGGGAGAGGGAGGGAAGGAGGGAGGGAGGAAGAAACAGGAAGGCAGAAATCTAGCCAGTGAACTCCAAGATAACTTGGGGAACTTCGGGCCTTTTGGGTAACTCAACTCATCCTCTCCCTCTCCTTCTATCATAAGGCTATATAACTGTATGTGTCACTATGATGTAAAAAGGAAGATTCACTGGAATGTTGGAGTGTTGCCATTTGAGCAAACCCAAGTTTCCATACTGAAGGGACTCAATCACAGGGTGGTGCTATGAGTCTGGGAAACTGCATGTATTTTTGTGTAAAGTGGGATTTAAAGTGGGATTTTTGGGTAAAGTGGATTCCCACACCAGTAACCCCAAGTTTGTTTTCCTTCTAAGGAGAGTCTAAACCAAATAATGAGGCTGGAATCTTGTGAAATGTGAGACTCATTGGAGAGAAAGGAGAATTACATTGATTATTTATGGGCTAGTGTGAGTTCTGTGGATTTTTTCCCCACAAGTTGCCCCGTATCTGGTGTCTTTGTTATTAAATGGAATACTTTTTTACTTAATTCTGTGAAAATCTATATAATGTATATTGTGTTTTCCTAGAGAAAACTCTGCGTAGAGGAATAATGAGAGAGAAAAGTCAAAGCTATTTTAAGGCCACCCCCAAGATTAGACCTAATCCCTGTAAACTTGGAATTTGATAGTTCTGAGCCACAGATATTTGTCCATTATTTTTTGGAGTAACCAACACATTTTTAAGTTTTCAGAAGACTGGGAATTGAGGTGACAGGAGTGGAGAGCACTACAGTGACCGATTGATGCTTTAAACTTCACAGTAATATTATACAAAATTAAGGAATCCCAAGCTCTCATCCTTTGAAGTTCTATCCAGTTATCATTAAGAAACATTCTCCAAGCAGTTATATTTGGCCTCACCCAAAGAGACTGGAAAAATTGCACATGTTGGTCCAGCAGAGCACTGAAGATATTTGAACTCATGAAGATGAGCCTTCTTGACTCCAGGCTTAGCACTCTATCCATTGCACCACCTATCTGCTCATTGATTTACTCTAGTTAGGTGAATAAGACTATGGAAAATGAATGGAAACCATAAGGAGAATATATTTATCTATATAAGGAAGAATGCCCCAATAATTTAAACTGTGAAGAAATGGAATGAGTTACTTCATGAAGAAGTAAGTGTTTCATCAGTAGAAGTGTTCAGAAAGAGGTTCCATAAATACCTCTCCAGGATGTTGTAATGATCCTCAAATTATGATCTACAGATCACTGGGACCCTTTTTATGATCAAGTGTGGGTCACTGTGAGACCCTATTCAGGTCAATTCATCTGTCTTTTTTTTTTAACAAGTCGTTGACTTACCCTCAAGTAGGGTAAGTCACCTGCACATACCATGACACAGCTTCTTTTTAAAATTCAAAATTTTATTTAATTTTTAATTTATGGAATAAAAAAGCAATTCCTTAATGTAGTATAATAAAAAGATGATTGCACATGAAACTACAAATCAATTATGTACAACTTACTATTCCTTTTAAATATATAAAAAAGTTATCATGTAAATTTCTTTTTTTCCATCTTTTCTTTCTTCCCCCCAGAGATGGTGAACATTAGACACAAATAAGTATGTGTACATGTATGTATGTATATAGGTGTGTGTATACGTATATATTTATATTTATCAATTCTATCTCTGGATACAGATAGCATCTTTCCTAATATGTCCTTTATAGTTATTTGGGGTGCTTATAATAATCAAAATGACTTATTTGCTCAAAGTCATTCTTAAAACAATATTGCTGTTACATGGCACATAAGTTGGTTAAATACCAGTCATGGACAATCCTATAGTCAAGTTCTACCAGTGAAGTAGTTATGGGGTAGGTTGTCATCCATAATATGGAATATTGAAAATTATGACAGAGAAGCTCAGGGTCACTCGAGGATGGGATGCTGAAGAGAACAGAATCCATATTTCCTTATTCCAAAATATGGGGTTCAGCTGTGTATGCAATCCATGGATGACTTCTGCTGCCCACTGAAAGTCTAGTTCAAATAATATGGCTAGTGAGCAGTAACCACCATGGAGCACAAAAGATAAGATGTACAATCCCTGCTTGCCCATCATTGCTTTTTACCTGCCTTACTTTCTAGGTTTGATCTCTTATCCTACTGCACCGATTACTCTCTATAATGTGGCAGCCAAAGCTATGTGTGAAGGTCTTTAGTATATGGACTGCCCCCACGCCCACAACTGCTATTGCTAGCTACACTTAGTGAGTTAAGTGTCACAGGAACATAAGTGCTCTAGCCAGGGTAATAAATCTAGAAAGCATCAGAGGTAGGATTTGAACCAGATCTGTAAGCTTGAAACTCAACCCATTATGCCAGTTGCTTCAAGCAAAAATCTGAAAAAAATCACAATCAATCATTAATATTTAATGATATGATTTAAATTCATATAAGCATCATCAAAGTAACAAATAGTTATTTTCCCCTGGATAACTGAATTTATAAAATACCCTGTTCTGACCCTGACCCACAACCCCTCTTTTCTTCATTGTTTTTGGGTCAGTCATCATGCCTTCCTAGAATCTCTAAAGCTTGCTAGGAGTCACGAAGGCCATTCTATTTTTCATGAAGGGGCTGAAAAAGCTTCTTCTGAATCTGGAATAGGAGCCTTTTGGTTATGGAGTGGCCAGGGGTATGTCTTCATCACAGAGTTCTTATATCCAGGACTGGGCTATAGCCTGGAATGTAGAACAGTAAAAATTTAGCATGAAATTCTTAACATGCATAAGACCTGTCACTTTTTCCCTGGAATTCCCTCTATCCCCACCCCAAATTATCCCCTCTAAACCAATATATAAAGCCAAGATTCTACAATTGTCCACAAACCCCAGCTTTTTGAGGGTTACATCTCATGCCACCAGCAATCTGGGCAAATAATATACAACTTGGAAGGAAACACAAATGTAACTTTGATTTGGAGAAAGCAAGAGGATTTAGTAGCCTGGACAATGAAATTAAGGTTTATTTCAATGATTGGTGTGGATCATAGGTTTACAAGGGGTTGCCCAGAGAGGTGTCCAAAGTTGCTTAGGTAGTTAGTAGGCATAGCTGGGATTTGAACTCATACCCTTTGACAGAAATTCTCTTTCCACTAAACACATCACCTCCATTATTTTTCTCCTATGGTGTGGCCCAGAGTAGGGATTCAATGAATGCTTGGTGAACACATACTATTGAAACTGCTCGTGAAATGTTTGCTAGTGAAGGCATCTGCAGGCAAGCTGTGGATGGCAGTCAGTCCTTCAGAAATTATTCATTTCTTACTAGCTTGGTCTTCAGGTGGGTTGAATAGACCACCATCCTCTCTACCCCGCTCCAGTCTTATACATTGCTTAATTTGCTAAGTGAATCATTCATTCATTTGTTCATTCATTCAAAGAGAGTACAAGACTTAACTTGAGCCCAAACTGGATCAAAATAACATCAATTACAGATAAGTAAGGTTTGATGAAGATTTTCTGTATGTGCTTGAGCATTAGGAATTTAAGCTCCTGGACACAAGAACTTACAAGTCCAAGAACTCCTTGAAGCTCCCAGATGTGGGGATTTTCATATCCTGTTGCTCCATGAAACCTGAGAACCACACAACAAGAGGCAGAGTTATTTTTTGTTATTGTTGGGGGTTTGTTTGACTCCAGAACTGAGTATGGTGCCTTGCCTGTTATAGGTACTTAAGACATATTCAGATTGGTTTGGATTTAGCAGTTAAGGACCAAATCACTCTAGAGATGTGACTGAGGAATGTGAGTAAAAAGGAACAGGAATCCTTTGGGGCATTTGACTTTTTATTCCCATAAAATGATTTGAAGATCACCTTACACATGATGCTCTACAGAAAACTATATATAAAAAGGCACCACCTCTGTGCCGATGAGAGCATCTCATTATTCCTCTTCACATACCTTATGGACCAGTCAAATTGACCTCCTTGATATTCCTCACACAGGACATTTTTTCTTCTTGTTCACATAATATTCCATCTCCCATACCTATTCATGGGCAATATGTTATTCCTTATGCTAGAATGCAAGTCTTTCTGTCTATAACTCTTAGAATCCATGGTTTATTTTAAAACTGAGGTAGAGTCATAGCAACTTCCTATACAAGGCCTTTCTGATCGTTCTAGTGACAACTGTAAAAAATTATATTTTGATAGGGAGTACAGAGTAGGCAGGAGTGAGGAACCTGTGACTAGAGAGCTGATCTTAATGCCAGGAAAATCTGAATTTTCTTCTATGTATACGTTTACATGAACGTATTGTATCCCTCAATAGAAAGTAAACTCCTGGAAGGCAGGGGATACTTCATTTTTACCTATGTATCCCCAATATCTAGCATAGTCCTAGTAGACCCTTATTAAATACTTTATGATTGAATGAATTGTAAAAACTTGCTCTTAAAGATAAATTTTTATTTCATCTAGGAAATTCCATTCTCAAATGTTAATGTATCTCTTTTAATGGCATTTTTTTTTTAACATTCTATGTGTGGGAATTCAGGGCACCAAAAACACATGTGGTCTGCTTCACAGTTTTTCCTAGAATCAACCCTATTATTTTCAGAAAGAAAGTTTTTTTGCTCACAGCGGATCTCAGCAGCCGACACTACTTTCGACATTAATGTTTCATCTTCGTTTTCTGAATACTCCTCCATCTAGAAGATACATACAAATACTCCATATTCAATTTCCCTAGATATGCCAGTCACTGGTTATTTTATTAGGGCAGTAGACAAAAATAAGTGATCCCTTCTGAAGTGGTGTATAACACTCTGTAACACCTTTGATTCAAGGAGTGATACAGACCATGTTCACAATCAGCTCTGATTGACTGATTCAAGCAAGAAGTGTTCTTACTTAACAAAAGTAATTACTTTTAAGTGGAGTGAAATAATCAATGGAGTCTCTTCCTTATAAACCCATCCTTTAAAAAAAAAAAACAATTCTACATCATCTTATATTCTTTTATCACCTGGCCTAGCTCTTTTACTATCTATCAAAAATAATATGCTAATTCCCATCTCCATGCTTTTGATTGTGTTCCCTCTGTTAGAAATGCTTTTTCCTTTTTCCTTCCATTTACATAAATGCTACCTACTCTCCAGTTTACATCCTTACCTCCTCCAAAAGTCTTTAAGGTCTTGAGGAGTTCATTTCCACCTGAACTTTTACAGCATTTTTTTTTTTAGCATATACCACACAACTGAGCATTTCATCATCATTATTATTAAAATACTTTTTTTTGCAAGAGCAGAAGAATCTGAACCTATATTTTCATGTGTCTAACTCCCAGCATCAAAACTCTCTCCACCAGCGTACTTCAGCAATTCATTTATAACCGAGAGGTGCCTAAGTGAACTGAATGGCTTAATGATTTGCCTGTGGCTATGTAGATAGTATTCATTGTGACTTTCACCATCACAGTTTCAATATATCATGGATTGACATATGAAATTAAATGGAAATTGTTTTTGGATTTTTGTGAAAGTCTCAGACAATGCACAAAGGCCAGGAGATAACACAGAAAATGTTCAGAAACTCAGAAATGTATAAAATATATGTATAGCATTGTATTATCTCAATAATTTCATTTTTAATACCATAATAATTCAGACTTCTCTGGCACAAAGGGAGGTCAAAATATTTTATATGGATTTTCTGGATCGCAGGGGGTGGGGAGTGGATGCTACACCTTTAATCCCTGAAATGTGGAGGGGATAACTGTACTTCAGGGGATGGATCTTCTTGGCTTAGAGATTGGCTTTCTATTATTACTTTACCTCTATATGAATTATACTATCCAGTGATGTACTGGAAAATGTTTAACTATTGGCTCTCCCAGGGAAAAATATTGTGAGGATGATATTTTTAAGTTTCATCTGTATTATTATACTTTTCCTCCATCACTTAAAGTCCTGACAGTCAACCAAAAAATAAATCAAACTCTGATTTGTTGTGTTTGCTGATTTATGAGGTGTAAATAGAAGTTCACACTGAAAATTTAAAGTTACCTGTTGTGAGCTGGTCTAGACTGGCTCCAACTGTTATCTAATTTATTTCATAGAATCCTAGACTATCTATTGGTAGATATTGTAGAAGACACTGTGTCCAAATCCTATCTGAAATATGAACTCCCTCTTCAATAGCAGTTCTCAAACCTCTTGGTCCCAGGATCTCTTTTATACTTTTAAAAATTATTGAGGACTAAACAGCGTTTGCTTATGTGGGTTTTATCTATTGCTTTTTACCATATTAAAAATTAAAAGTGATACATTTTTGAAATAAATTATTTCACCTAAAGTAACAATTACATGCAATTATCACTAGCATTTCTAATAAACAATTACTAGGTTTCCCAAAACAAAAAAATGAAAAAACAACATGATTACACATATATAACCTATTTCAAATTGCTTATCATCCTAGGGAGGGGGGAGATGAGAGAAGGACGGAGAAAATTTGGAACTCAAAATTTTGAAAAAAGAATACTAAAATTGCCTTTACATGTAATTGGGAAAAATAAAATATTATTTAAAATAATGAAAAGAATGTCATTGCTTTACACACTTTTTCATATCTCTTTAATGTCTGGTTTAGTAGAAGACAGTTGAATTCTCGTATCTACTTTGGCATTCCATCTGTTGTAATATATTGTTTCAGCTGAGGCATATGAAGGAATTCCAGACTCAGACAGATATGTGGTTAGAAAAAGGAGTATTAGTAGGCAGATAATGACTTAGCATAGTTATGACAGTAGTTCTGACCTCTTGGCAAGAGTCTGTGGGACCCATCGGAGTCTGTAGATTATAATTTGAGGACCATTACAACATCCCAGAGAGGTATTTATGTAGCCTTTGTCTGAACACCTCTACTCACTATTTCATCAGGTAGCATATTCTATTTCTGTACAGTTTTAATTATTAGGCACTCTTCCACACACACTCACACACATATATACACATATACATGTATATGCATATATACATATACACATATACATACTATAGAGAGAATATATGTGTATGTATGTATGTATATTCTCCCTATAGTTTCCATTCGTGTGCAATAGTCTTATTTACCTTACTAGAGATAATCAATGGGCAGTAGGTGGTGTAGTGGATAGAGTGCCCAGCCTGGTGTCAGAAAGACTCTTTCTGAGTTTAAATCTGGCCTCCGATACTTACTAGCTGTGGAACATCCTGGCAAGTCACTCAACCCCTTTTGCCTCAGTTTCTTCATCTGTAAAATGATTTGGAGAAGGAAATGGCAAACCACTCCAGTATCTTTGCAAAGAGAATCTTAAATAGGGTCACAGAGTCAGACACGACGAACAACAGAGCCCATCAAATGATCAGTCAACAAGCGTTTATTCACCACTAAACTATATACCAGACAATATAAGCTCTTGAGAAGAAGAAACATGTTTTATCTTTCTTTGCTGTTCCCCCTCCCAAAAGTAACATGTTCTGATACAGAGTAATTAAACATTAGAGTTATAAATACTTTTTGATGGTTGACTGATGTCAGCAGTGGGAGTAACCCCAAACAATTCAAGTCTCTGGTAGCTACTTAACTTTCTATGATACTGTTTTCTTTTGCTTTCAGAATGTTAACTAATTAAAAAATGATCGTGAAATGATTTCCTGTGTGAGCTTCTCATTCTCATTTAGTTAGCTTCATGATATCTCTAGCAAAATTACTGCTGAATAAAATAGGATTAATTCTGCCATTCCCCATGTCTCTTCTCCCCAGTATTATCAGTCCTGGCAAGTCAAATCAAGCATACTTACTCACCAGGAGATCGTAGACTTCACCATAAAATTGGGGGAAGTTGATTTCTCCCTCAGGTTGAAAATTCTTTAGGAATTCCCTAAGCGGTTTTGACCGGAGGAATGAAGAGCAATCCCTAAGTACAATTGTGGAACTCTGAAAGAAGTGGAATTACTGCATCAGGGAATTCAACAACCCAGTTACTGCAAGCAACATGAAGTGCGGTATGGCAACTATTGCAATAATCAATCAATCAATCAACAAATATTTATTAAGACCGGACTTTGTGTCAGGCACAATACTAAACTCTGGGGATGCAAAGAAGAGCAAAAAAAAAAAAAAGTATTCCCTGCCCTCAAGGAGCTTACATACTGATGTAATTCATACTATCCTCCACCACACAGCTACCAAAGGAATATTCTTGGTTTTTTCCCCTCAGTTACATGTGGAGACAATTTTTAATGTTCCTTTTTTTTAAATTTTGAGTTCTGAATGTATCCCTCCCTCTCTCTCTTCTTCTCTCCCTGAGATAGGAAGCAATCTGATATAGGCTGCACAATTATGTGAAACATTTCCATACCATTCATTTCATGGAAGAAAATTAGAAAGATACAAAAAAAGGAAGAAAGGAAGGAAGGAAAGAAAGAAAAAAAGAAAGAAGGAAGAAAAGAAGGAAGGAGAATGAAAGAAAGAGACAAAAAGGAAGGAAGAAAAAAGAAGGAAGGAAGGAAGAAATAATAAGCTTTGGTCTGTATTCAGACACCATCAGTTTTTTCTTTGGAGGCAGATAGCATGCTTCATCATGAATCCTTTGTGATCGACTTGGAGCCTTGCATTGCTGAGATTAACTAAGTCATTCACAGTTGTTCATAAGTACAGTATTATTGTTAACTGTATACCAAGGGATATTCTTTTTTTATTTTTTTGAGGCACTGGAGTTAAATGACTTGCCCAGGGTCACACAGCTAGTAAGTGTCTGAAGGCACATTTGAACTCAGATCCTCCTTACTCCAGAGCCAGTGCTCCATCCACCATACCACCTACTTGCCCTAAAGGGATATTCTTAAAGTATAGCTCTTAGCTCATTATCTTTTTGCTGAAAATGTTCCTAGGGAATCCTATTGCTTGGAGGGCAAAATACAAATACCTTTGGTTGGCATTTAAAGCCCTTCACTATTTATCTCCAGAGGATTTTTCTAACTTTATGAATTGTTCTCCTTCACACATTCTGTGTTCTAGCCAAAATGGACTCTTTGCTGTTCCTCATACATGACATTCCATTTCTTGTCTTTCTACTTTTTCAGTGTTTCCTATGCCTAGAGTACGTCATTCTCATGTCTACGTCTTGGAAACTCTAGATCTTTTTATAGGTTTTTAAATGAGACTTTTATTGATCCTAACATGACCTCCCCTCATTCCCATGAATTGCTTCATAGATATTTATGTGTACATACATGTGTTTATTTAATTTCCCTTGAGTAAAACATAAACTTCTTGAGGCAAGGACTATTTAGTTCCTGCTTTTACTGCCAAATACCTCACACATATTTGGTGATGATTATTCATTGACTGAGAAGAGAAAGACTTAAAATCAGGAGAGACCTGGTTCTGACTCCTGGATGAAAAAAATCTTTAATGGCTCACAATTTCCTTCAGGATGAAATATAAAATCCTCTGTCTAGTTCAATTGTTTTCCAGTTGTGTCTGACTCTCTGTGACCACATTTTTGGACATTTCTTGGCAAAGATACTGGAGTAGTTTATTATTTCCTTTTCCAGGTCATTTTACAGGTAAGGAACTAGGCAAGCAAAGTTAAGCACTTGCCCAGGATTACACTGCTAGGAAGTGTCTGAGGCCAGATTTGAACTCAGGAAGAAGACTTCCTGACTTCAGGCCCAACACTTTAACTTCTATGCCACTTAGTTACCCATTTAGAGCCCTCTAAAGTATGATTTCTACCTACTGTTCCTTCTCTTTTCTCTTTATTGGCCAAACTGGCCATACATGGTTATCCTATCTCCTACATCTGAGACTTTGCATAGATACTCTCTCTTGTCTAGAATGTTATCCTTCCTTATTTCCACTTATCACAACCCCTAACTTCCTGCAAAACACAATTTATCTTCAAGGCCTCTTAGAATTCTCCATAACTATTGGGGCTCTCTTCATCTTTTCATAATTTTGTATACTTTTGTATATATCTTGTATTTAATTATCTGCTTAGATTTTCCATTTTGGCATCAGAATGTAAGCTCTTGGAGTTTGGGGACAATTTCATTTTCATCTTTGAATCCCCAGGGCTTAGTATAAAGGCTGGAACACACTAGGTCCTTAATAATTTTTCATTGAATTGTGTTGAATCAGTTGGGATATTGGAGGGCCTCTGCAGGAGAAATTCTTATGGTCCTCCATCAAAAGTAGCCTACTTCTGAGTAACTGAGCCTGGCTATCCCATTTCCAACAATACTCAGTTGTTCTTACTTGAACTACTCGGGGGTCGTTGTCTTTTAGAAGGATCAGAAGTGAACCCAAGCTTTTCTCTACTTGATCCACAAACACAGGTCTTTTATGGACAAAACAGAGCAGGTGACCATAAAGAGTGACAGCAGCAAGGCGTATGGCAGTTATCTCCTACAGAAACAAGATGGAGCAAAGATAACAATTCGTGGTGATAACTTTTCTCCACTAGTATGATAGCCAGGAAGTGTGATCTCTGTGCAATAAAGAGGACTTATCATAGTTGCATCCTGCAGTGGGGAAACTCAAAGTTTCTTGCTACTTGGGGGCAAACTGTTAGTACATTAACACACTTGGATTGTAATCTTGAGACTGGGGTCCTGCATCGTATCTGGTTCTGCATTCTCAGTGTCTAGTACAGTTCTGTGCACTAATAGGTGCTTCATAAATGTTTGTTAAGCTGAACTGAATCGAACTGACCATAGCAAACTGCTCTTTTGAGGGAGGAGAGAAAGCACGGCTTGGCTGATAGAGAGGATAGAGAACTGTTGGACAAAGGAAGACCTGGGTTCAACTCCTGCCATTGACATATGCTGGTTGTCTTTATACTAGTGGAGATCTCTGTGCAATAAAGTGGACTTAGTATAGTTGCATTCTGCAGTGGGGAAACTCAAAGTGTCCTGCTACTTGGGGGCAAAGTTTCAGTACATTTACACTCTTGAATTGTAAGACCTCCCAGTATCATAAAAAAATTCTCCAAGATGAGTTGAAGAGCAAGTGCTGATCTACAAGGGGGATTTACTTGATTGGGAATTTTGCATACCTATGAAATCTCACTTTTGATCAAATTAAATAATAAACTTTTTTTGAGGGACATCTTTTATTTTCAAGTTTATTTATTTTTAGTTTTCAACATTCACTTTCATAAGTTTAAAATTTTCTCCTCCTCCTTCTCCTTTCACCTTTCCAAGATGGCCTGCAATCTGATATAGGCTTTGCATTGTCATGTTGTGCAGAAGAACTAAGACATCTTTGTAAGAACCCACAATAGAAAAAATAACCCTATGAGTTAAAATATCAAATCCAAATTTTTTCTGCTTGAAATTCAAGTACCACACCCACCCCCCATCAATTACTGCTCCCTAGGAAAACTTAACAGAAATCTGCAGTGGAGCAGTCTTCGCTTGGGACATCCCCTCTACTTTCTTTCCAGTAGAAAACTCCGCTCTGCCCTTGGAACCTCCTGGGTTTTTATAGGCCAGATTAAGCCTTTTCTTTCTGGGTTCCAGGTCTCTGCAGCACTTCTCAGACATCTCCAGTCCATGCCATCTTTTGTGTGGCACACAGGCTCTCATCATAAATTTCCACTTCTGCTTTATGTGATATCTTTCTTCACTTGAGAGTAGGTATCATTTAGCATAAATATCATCTGTATACTTAGCAAATGCCAGGCACATTGTCCTTCAGTTGTTTCAGTCATGTCTGACTTTTTATGACTCCTTGTAGGGTTTTCTTGGCAAAGATACTGGAGTGGTTTGCCCTTTCCTTCTCCAGATCATTTTACAGATGAGGAAACTGAGGCAAACAGGGTTAAGTAACTTGCCCAGAATTACACAGCTAGTAAGTGTCTGAGGCCAGATTTGAATTCAAGAAGAAGAGTTTTACTGACTTTAGGCTCAGCACTGCATCCACAGCACCACTTGACACATAGCAAGTGTTTAATAAATTGTATCTATCTAGTCTCTGTAAATCATATCACCTTCCAATAATAATAGGGAATATAGTCAAAAGATTTCCTTGGGGTGTAAATATTTCTGCTCTTATAGGTAGTGGATATGAGATGGTAAGGATCTGGGGGCTAGTCAAGGGTAGTAATTAGCTGGGTATACTTAAGGGAAAGTGGATCAGGTAGGAACAGTCACTTTTCTAAACCTTCAGGTTATATCAGTAGCTGCTGCAAGAGAAAGCCTGAGAAGATATTCCTAAATCTGTGAACTAACCCCACCATGATGACTCAGGATTTTCCAGGACTCTTTTTTAGTCATTTGTGTTGTGTTACCTGGTGATTGTCTTGTGTGTGTTCCCTTGTCCAAGTCTTATTCTGTCCATGTCTAGATGGGCAAACCACTTAGATGTTCAGGAGTGTGTAATTATAAGGGAATGGCTAATATTTAGCTGAATGTTGCCGACCTGGCATTTCCTCCTAAGACCTTTTTCCTTTCCCCAAAGTCAAGCCTGTAGCAAAGACCTTTGACATCACAAACTTTATTCCTTATTATTCTCCTTATTATACACTCCTTATTATACATTCCTTATTATTCTCCTTATTATACACTCCAAGCAAAACTGCTCACCATCATTTCCCTTCACACGCATGACTTTTGAGATTTCTTATTCTTGTGTCAGAAGAAGTGAGGTAGTATGATGGAGTGGATAAATCTTTGGCTCTGACATTAGAGGATCCCCTGTTCAAATCTGGCTTCTGATACTCATTGTGTAAGCTGGGGCAAGTCAATTAACCTATATCGGCCTCAGTTTTTTCATCTGTAAAGTAAAGGGGTTGGGTCCCCTCCTTTTCTAGATCTATGATTTTATAATTTTCTGAGTAATTGACAAAACACATAAATGATTTTAATCAAAACCTGACTAAATTTCTATGCATGTAACTTCCCCTGATTAACCTTCTCTTCTCTTGGAGTAGTAAGAGCCTTTTTATTTTTTGTCACTTTATCCATTATTCTGTATTTATTTTCCACATTGTTTTGTAAACTTTAAGTAGATATACATGCCTGCAACTGGATTATAAGTTAAATTATAAATGTAAATTATAAATTCTATTACAACAAGGACCCCATCTTACTTTTTTTTGGCAACAAAGTGTTCAATTTTTCTGGTGTATAGTGAGCACAAACTATGATTGACTGACCAACACTACATGTGCTGCTGAGGGAAAAAGGAACATTGGAAAACTGAATTGACATTTACTTATAAGTCTTTATCATCAAGATTATTGAAATGGAAAACCACTCTATTATCTTTGCCAAGAAAATCCCAGATGGGGTAATGGAAGGTCAGATGCAAATGAAATGATTCAATTACCTCCGAACTCTTGAACTCAAGCTATCTGCCAGATTCATCCTTCCCTTTCCAACCCTGTTCTAGGAGGGATTTTAGGTATTTAACACCATGGCTAGCCACTTATAATATTGTAAGTAATCACAAATATTTTTACTTAAGGTGATTCTGACAGGTTATTAGTGAAATTAAAATGGGTAAAGCTAGGGACAGGTAGCCAGTAAACTACTTCAGTAAATATGGTTTTGTTTTTTTTAATAAAGTCTCAAAATCATTAAACTGTAACTCACAAAGGATAACCACCAGTAATTGCTTAATAGATAAGGAGGCAGATCTTCTTCCTCCTCTGTACACTTACATCTCGCAATAATGCTCTGATCTGGAAAACTAACTGTAGAACAGTATACTGCTTCAAAGTCTTCAGGAAGGGGATAAATTTCCCAAGCACAATTAAGGTTTCTTCAATGACTTGTGGGTCACAGGTCTCACACAGAGCATCTGTTAATACCTTAAAAATTATCTTCTTATGTTTGGGTGCCTATAAAAGAATGGGATTCAAATTCATTCCAATAGCACAGGATTTTCTATAATCTCTTCTTTGAAATTTTAGAGTCTATAACCCAAATCCCACTACTAAGGTGGAGATGGCTTTTCTCCATTTCTTAGTGCCAAAGGCAAAAGATGATGAGGGTAATACTCTACTAATTATATAAATTTCATTTATATATATGTATAAATATATATTCTGTTTATACATGTATAAACAGAAAGAAATCTTAGGCTTAGAAGTAATTTAGTCCAGTCTTCCATCCAACACTGATATCCTTCCTCATTACAATGTAAGTTCCATGGGGACAGGAACTATTTCATTTTTATATTTCTATGTTCAACCCTTAGCACAGAATATAGTAAGTGATTAATACATTCTTATTGATTAAATTATACAATTTCTCTGATATAATAATCATCATCCAGGTTCTGCTTAAAAACTTGCAGTGATGGAGAGCTCAGTACTTTGAAAGAGAACTCACTCCATTGATAGGTCATTCTAATTTTATCATAGAGACCTGAACATCTACCTTTAAATTCCACTTCTTTAGGGAATATGTTGGGAATGTGAGCCAGAATAATATTCTCAAGCAGCCAAATGACCAAAGGAAGAGTGATAGACTAGGAGTCATCAGGAAGTCCTGAGTTGAAATCCTGCCTGAAATAGTGACCCTGAACAATCACTTAGCATCTGTTTGCTTCAGTTCCATCACCTGTAAAATGTGGATAATAAGAGTATCCACCTCATGAGGCTGTCATGAGGATAAAATGAGATAACACATGGAAATCTCTTTGCAAACTTAAAGTACTATCTGAATGGCAGCTATTTTTACTATTCCTACTCAGAAGGAGGGCTATCTGGATGGTATTTATAGTGTAGATTTTATAACAGACTAGCTTCCTAAGAGGTCCCATGTAATACTGGCTTAAATAGTGATAGTGTTGTCTGCTACTGGGTTTAAAAGTGCTAAGGGACACAGGCATATCACAGACTCAAGACTAGGGGTGGGGAATCTGTAGCCTCAAGGCCACATATGACCCTTCAGGTCCTCAAGTGCAAAAGAGCTTCATGGGAGGATCTAGAGGGCCACATGTGGCCTCAAGGCCTTAGGTCCCCCCCATGCCCCAAAACCCCCTTCTACCCCTGGCCCTTGCTCAAGACTATTTAGGTATGGCTCAGCTAAAAAACATACCAGAGGCTCATTTGGGACATTATGGAAGGTTGGGACTCTGAAAGATAAAGGAAGATAAGGAAGTGAATATCTGGCTTTGGAAATGGTGTAAAAACAAACAAGGCTTTCCTTGCCTTTCTCCTGTACCATCACTTAAATAGAACAAATGGCAAACTTCTTACACATATTGGTTGAAATTTTGCTGACTTAAAATTGAAGGGAAAACAGAAAATTGTTCAAATTAAACTATAAAAATGGACTTTATGAAGGACAGTAGATATGATTTGAAGAAGACCATGCCATCAGAGAAATGATGACATGACTTGCACTTGACTTTGTTTTGAGTGAAGGAGGGCTGTGCAAGGTCACCAGACTCACTTCTCCTCCAGAGCCATCTGAATCCAGTGACTAGATATTCATCAAGATGACTGGAGATGACCCAGGATGCACTGGGAGACCTTGAAACAACAAAAATAGAGGAGTCAAGATTGGTAATAACATTACTCCCTCCACTAGATATGTAGATAAATAGACTATGAGCAATAAACAAAACAATTTGGCATTTTCATACCATCAAAATAATTATGGTCAAGACTTGGTAGAATGAAGTTCATGACCAGAATTTGGAAATGGAAACATTTTTGTTGTCATTGCATCATTTCTGTTGTGTCTGACATTTTGTGAGCCCATTTGAGGTTTTCTTGGCAAAGATACTGGAGTGGTTTGCCATTTCTTTCTCGAGCTCATTTTACAGATGAGGAAACTGAGGCAAACAGGGCTTATTAAGTGACTTGACCAGGGTCACATAGTAGTGTCGAGGGGCGGGGGGGGGGGGGAGAAATGCCAACATAAATAAAACAATAACTTTTAGAACTGGAGGAGACCTTAGATACCCCGTCACTTTACAGATTAAAAACTGAGCCCTGAAACATGAAGTCCCTTTCCGAAGTCACCCAGCTAGCAAATGGCAGTGTCAAAATTTAACCCCAGACCCTTTGTGTCTAAATCAATATCCATTGGGTTAGTGACAGCATGAGAACCAGAATTTAGGTCTTTTGAACCAGATTGTTCTCCTTCCTTCACACCACTAGACCTTTCATTAAAAAACAAGAGAACTTATGTAGACTCACTTCCTTAGGTAACCCAACAAGAGCATTTCCCAATGCTCTTACTGCCAGGAATCTGATAATGGGGTTGATGTCTTTGGTTCTTTGTATTTCTAACTTCAGTGCTATGTTCATTGAGTTTTTCTCCAGCTCTCCCATATCCTGGCAACCTAAAAGCTACAGAAGGCAAAATGTAAACATTGTATAATGCTCCAATTAACCCTATATCACAGATTTTTCCTCCCCTACTCCCCACCCCACCTCTACCTCTTAAAATCTTCCAACAAAGCCCAGCTCAAGTGGCCCCCTTCTAAGTGAAGTCTTTCCTGATCCCAGACCCATCCAGTTTCTAGAGCTTTCCATGCAAAATTACTTTGCATTTATTTTGTATTTTATCTTGTATAAACCTATTTATGCATGCATTATCTCTCCTGATAGAATATAAGCTCCTCAAGGGCAAGTGCTGTTTCATTTTTGTCTTTGTATCCCCAGCATCCTAGGCATTTAATAAATCTTTGCTGATTAACCATTCTTTCCTCTCCCTGTCTTGGCCTTACCTCTGAAAATAGGGCAGCGCAGAACATTCTGTATTCATATTCAACAGACTTAAGGAAAGGCAAGGGACTATGTAGCACATTGTGATTTAAGATCTCACGTAACTGGACCAAAGATCTATAATGAAGAGGAACGACAGTAAATGAAGTATTTGGGGGAAACTTACCTATGAGAAGTTCCAATAACTCCTTCCTTTCTGCCCCAGGACTTTGGCAGAATTTCTTTTTCATCCCTTTCTGTACCCAAACATTCCTTGTTTTTATCATTACCATCACCATCATCATCACCATCAGATAACCTTCAGGGTTCTTTGTCTTATACCATTTTCAGCTCCACTTCCAAGAATCATGACTTTGGCCCTTTGGTACTGATATTAACAGATTAATAAGATTTGCAGTGTCACCAACATTGGAACGGAGAGTCTTTCTGAATTTCAGATTTGCTGGGTAAATGTCAGAGGGTGATTGCATAGGCAACTTTCCCAAGCAAAAGTCTCCTTCCAACACCAGAATAAAACCACCCTGAGAATATTCTTTAACATCTGACAAGCTGTGGACAACTGTGGAGGTATTTCAAGTACTTTTACAAATTAAAATTAAAATGGGAAAAACAGATTCTTATCCTTTCCCTCCTCTCCTTACAAACTGGTGAAAGGATTAATTTCACTGTAAGCCTGAACAAGCACCTTTAGTAGCTGCCTTCAGAGCTGGGAGGTCTGCAGCCTAAAGAGGTGAGATGGTGGAAGTGACCTGATGCCTTCATTAAAAAGAGATACGCCAAATGAACAGACCCATAATGCCTAGCTTCAGTCTTTGCAATGTCTTCATATTTCATGAGCAGGGCTCTTCAGAGTGGGGGCTAGTGATACTTCAGGGGCAATGGCTACTGCATATATCAGGAAAGTCCATTAGGTCCTTTATTAAGTACCAACTATGCCAAGCACTGTGCTAAATGATGGAGATACAACTATAAGCAGAAAGAAATCCCTGCCTCAAAGACTCAGACCAGATGATTTAGATGATTCAGATAGTTTCATGCAATGAAAAGTTACCACAGTGGAGCTCAGGCAGTATTTGGAACTCTGTACATCTCTGGTCTCTGTTAGGATGATTAAGGGTAAATGAGGTCAAAGATCCTGGTACTCCTTAAAAGTCAACTTGAAAAATGAGAAACACAATGCCTACAACCAGAGGTGTGTTGGTAAATATTTAACAACTGACTCTCCAAAAAAAGGTATATATACAGACTTTTAAATTTATTTTGCATTATTAACATTTTTATCCTTATTTTAAAAGTCTAGATAAAAAAAATAAAATTCTGACTTGCAGTGTTTGCTAGCTTCTAAGATGTAAATTCTTATACCAAAAATTTAATTAATTCCCCAATTCTGGTTGGAGATGGCACCAGTACAATGATCTAAATGGAAAGAGTCACCACAACAAAATAATTAAAAATGATTGCTACGCAAAGGTTTGGGTTTTATTTTGTTTCTTTTTGGTAAGTCTGTCATACTGTTAACTCACCTACTCCACACACTTTTCCCCCCATTTTTTCCCAAGATAGGTTTAAAGACTTTTTCATGGAAAGAACTAGGTATTATACTTTTCTTCTTACTGGAACAGTACTAGCTAGCTACATGTTATGTGCTTAAGAAATAGATAATTGATTTTCACCTGCACAAATGAATCACTCCAACATGTACAAACTGGGAATTCCGAAGGAACTTCCAAACTTGTGTATTTTCCATTTGAACCACAATACTGTGGAATCCCTGGAGTTCCAGAAAGTTCTTAAATCCAGCCTCCATGGAGCTAGACAATGAAGGAGAAATAAGGGTTGACTCTAACATGTCTGTATAAAGAAGTCAGAAGGGAGTATATATGGCAATAAATGGGTAGATGAAATTCTAGACTTATAAAGACCTTGACTGCCCAAGAATCCATATATTCAAATTGTCACTTTCACCTTGACTCCTTACCATGGGCAACCCTCTCAGTGATGGGGTTGAGATACCTGACAGTCCAACCAAGCCCCTACACACTACATCAGAATTTTACAGAGATATTAAGGAGTTTCTCTTCATTTGTAGTTGGTAGGAGATACTAGAAATCTGATCTTTTGGCTCTCTAATGCCATTTCTATGATATTATACTATAGCTGTATGTGACTCTGGGAAAGTCACCTTCTCTGTGGAGCTGTACTAAAGAATGTTTGCACCCTGGAAAGCACCAGAATCCATGATAGAAGGTATGGAAAAGATGGGGAGAGGACAGACAGCCTACAATGGGAGACTGAGACCTGGGGCTGCTGCTGGGAAAGATGCCCACTCCTCATCTCCAAAGGAAGAGGTTCATTTGGTGGCTTTCTAGTGGAACTGACTTTAGCACCTAGTTGCTATCGATGTGTTTCTTCTCACTTGTTCTATAAGAAGCCCAATGATTACAGGGGATGTGTGAGGTAGAGAGGAGTGAAGAGTGGAGCAGAAACTGATACTAAACAGGTGTTTTTTGGGAAAGGATTGAAAGAAGGCTGGTAGCCACCTTGTTCTAGCCCCCAAACCTTTAAAGTATCAAATAAGAACTAGACAGAGCCCTAGGCATCATCTGTTTTAACTATACTATCCAATAATTTATTTCTTAGAAAATTGACAATCCAGAAAGTCTCAAGTAACTCTTACTGAAATTGTGGTCAAGTTGAGGTGGAGTCATATGGAGCCTCAAAGCCCATAATTTCAAGCTAGGAGAAACCTCACTTTATAGAAGGGGAAAGAGAGGGTCAGAGTTGGGTATCATAGTGAGAATTAAAGCCCACTCTCAGTGCTTTTTCTCACCCAGGATACTGACATCTGAACTCCCTCAGGAGATTAGGGCAATGGAACTTCCCAAAGAATTGGTCCTCAGTCTCATGAACAAGGAGAGTCAGCAAGAAGGCAAGCACCGCCATCTTTTCAGGTACACTCTGGCTTCTAGCTCACTAAGGTGTACCAGAAGGACAGGGGAGAGGTCAAGGTATCATTAGCACCTTCCCTAGGAAGGCAAAAGATTCTGACAGCTATGGCCAGCTTCTCTTCCATCCTCTGAGGTAGCGGACCTCAAAAATTTTTTGCTTACAGATCAGTATTCTTTGATGCAGAGACTCATGACACACCAAATATTAAAGTCCATGATAATACAGAGTTGAGAAAGCATTAGAGCAGTCATTTAAAAACAGTTCTAGGTGTGATCAAGTTCTCTATCTAATCTATCTATCTATCTATCTGTCTATCATCTATCTATCTATCTTCAATCTATCTTTACAAACATTCATTTTCATTACTTTTCATTATTCATTTCTTTATCTTTCCCTCTCACTGTCACTTTTAAACATGAAACAATTTAAAAATGAAAGTAAAACATAACAAATCTGCAGTCTAACAAAGCAAATTTGGAGTCAAATTCTGAGATCTTTTAAGGTTAATGCATATGTATAAGGGAAAAATTTTGCTTATTTAGTGAGAACTGCAATATCATACTGTATATGTTGGGTAAGTAAAAATTTATGTTAAACAAAATTATATATAGCTTAGTGACAACACAACATCCACAATTTCCCCGCATACTTTTTGAGAACTACTGCCTAAGCTCAAGTCCTTTCAGATAAGAGGTTAGATTAGAGATTCTTAAACCTTTTTTGCATGTGACATGAACACCTTGGCAGTGTGGGGGGATTTATGGATCCTTACAGTCTGTTGTCTACATTCAAGATGGAAGGAAGTGCTAAATTTCATTTAGATGTTGGGTTGTGTGTATGTCCTTCGTTGTCGAAGAAGATCATGCCATCAGAGAAAGGATGACATGACTTGCACTTGACTTTGTTTTGAGTGAAGGATGGCTGATGTTAAGGAAAGTAAGGATGCATTTATTTTTCCCATCCAACTTCATGGATACCCTTGAGGTCTGTGAAACCAAGGCTAAGAAATCTTGTCTTAGATCATAGATTTAGAATTAGAAGGTCATCTATTCCAATTTCCTCATTTTATAGATAAAGAAACTAAAGGACAAAGAATTTAAATAATTTGTCCTGGGTCATAAGGCAAATAGTCTCAGAAGCAGAACCTGAATCTGTATCTTCCTGATTCCACATCCAGCACATTAGCCATTTTATACCATGCTGCTTCTCAAATGATCAAGCAATGTCCCTCAGTGGACTTGCTGCTGCGGCTACCATTACCCCCATAACATCCTCATCTGAGATCTGGATGAGTTTTTTCAATAGCAGCCCCAGCGGTGGTTCCCCCCTTCCCCATTCTTACCTATATAAGGCTAACTCATTGGAGTTCTGGGCCTTGGATGCAGAAGCTAGCACCCTGATCAAGTATGGAAGGGAGAGGAAGTAGGTGGTGAAAAGTTTGTCTTGTAATCCTTCTAGAGTTTCCTTAAACTCTAATGCAGCAGTGACCTCCCATAAGGCCTGGGTTTCCTGAAGGGAAATGAGAGAAAACAATTGAGTTCACTTTCATCAAAGGTCACAAAGAGATGAGGTTACTTGTAATCAGCAGCCCAAAGGATAAAGGTTGACTCTTAGCCTCACCTTGGGAAATGGATAGATGGGGTACTGAGATTTAAGCCGTAGCTTTGTCTCCTTCTTCTGGCTGGTGTTGCAATGGAGGAGAACAGGCAACACCAAGTTGGCAAGGCAAGCATCATTGCCAAGTAACCTCCACAGCTCTCTGATATCCCTATAGGGAGAAAGACAAGGACCAAACACTAAAACCATGTTTCCACTCGGCAGAGAAACAAGGAAAAAGAGGAAAGAAGGATTAATATAAATAACTGAGTTATCTGGGCAAAGCTCCATCAGTTACTCAGAAAAGGTACTTCTATTACAAATCTTCATAATTCAAAATAATTAAAAAATCAGTCAGTAAGGATTTATTAGGTGATGATTATGAGCCAAGCATTGTAGCATTGCAGATACTAGGGATACAAAAACAGAATGAAACAGTCCCTGTTATAAGGAACTTATTATACATATATAAGTGAATGTTGTTGTTGAGTTGTTTCAGTTGTGTCAAACCTTTTGTAAACCCATCTGGGATTTTCTTGGCAAAGATACTGGAGTGGTTTGCCATTTCCTTATCCAGCTCATTTTACAGATGTGGAAACTGAGGCAAATAGGGTAAAGTGACTTACCCAGGATCACATAGCTAGAAAGGCCAGATTTGAACTCAGGAAGAAGACTATTCCTGACTTCAGGTTCAGCACTTTATCCACTCTGCTACCTAGGTGCCCATATAAGTAGATGCAAAATATATGAAATGAATGGAAGGTAATTGGGAGGGAAGAAAGTATGAGCAGCTTGAAAGGATTCATGTGGGAGGTGACCTCTTGAGCTGAAACCAGGAATTCTAAAAGACAGAGATGAAAAGGGAATGCATTCCAGTCAAGGGAAGTCTATGCAAACCATACAGGTGAGAAATAGAATGTCACGAATAAAGAGAGGGCCATCTCCAGTTGTCCTGATCTGTATCTTGATACTGGACCCAGATGGCTCTGGAAGAGAATGTGAGACTGGTGACTTTGCACAGCCTACCCTCACTTAAATCTAATTCATTTGCAAGTCATGGTATCATAGCCCTGATGTCATGGTTCTCTTTGAGAACAAAGGACAAACAGCCACAACAACAACATGTGTGAGGAACAGCATGGAGCCCAGTTTGGCAGGGTTGAAAGGCATGTGAACGGCAATGGAGGAGGGCAACATTAGAGAAAGTAGGTTGGAACTAGGAAGTGAAATGTTATAAATGCCAAAAAGGGGAGTTTGAATTTGACCACAATTGGGAATCAATTACTGGTGCTTTTTTTGAATAGAGGAATAATATAGGCAGACCTACCCTTTAGGAAAATCACCTTGGCAACTGAATGAAGGATAGGTTAGAAAGGGAAAAGTCTTGAAGCAGGGAGACCAATTTTCTAATTGTGGTAGACACCAGCCTATTGCAATAATCCAGGTATGAGGTGATAAGGTCTTGAACTAAGAGGATGGACATGCAAATGTAGAGGAGGAGATGAAAGAGGTTGAATAGTGCAGATATAGGGTATTGGATATGGGAGATTAGCAAGAGTGAGAAGCCAAGGATGAGACTGAAAACCTGAATGACTAGAAGGATTTTGGTATCTTTGACAGAGACAGAGAAGTTAGGGAGAAGGGAAAAGATAGAGTTCTGTCTTGGATGTATTGAGCTTGAGATGTCTCTAAGGCATAGGCAGTTGAAACTGGAACTCAAGAGAGAATCAAGGTCTATATATATAGATCTGAGATTCATTTGTATAGAAAAAAACGAGAACTTATAGGAGTTGTGGTAGAAGCAAGATCTTGAGGCCCCATCCCAGGGAGGTTAGGCTAGTTCTTCCTTAAAAAGTATTGACATTGTCCTTGAGAATTGACCCAAGGGACTAAAAGCTCATGCTACAACATAGTTTCCTGGTGACTTAGGCTAAAAAAAGTCAAGATACAAGTAGTCACGTGGATCTGGCAGATGATAATAAGAAACACAGAGGGAGGGAACCTGCATCCAACTGAATCAACAGTGCATTCTTTTTTTGCATGTAAGAATAATTTTTAATATTCATTTTTAAAGCTTTGAGTTCCACGTTCTCTCCCATCCCCCCTTCCCACTCACCCTAACTGAGAAGGCAAGCAA
Organism: Notamacropus eugenii; assembly: GCF_028372415.1. Lineage (NCBI taxonomy): Eukaryota > Metazoa > Chordata > Mammalia > Diprotodontia > Macropodidae > Notamacropus > Notamacropus eugenii. The sequence goes on from NC_092873.1 coordinate 110,330,501, forward strand.
TTCAATATAGATTATATGTGTGTAGTCATGCAAAACACTTCCATAACAGTCATGTTGTGAAAGACAACTATATTTCCCCCTATCTTGTCCCACCTTCCATTTATTCTATTCTCTCCTTTGACCTGTCCCTCTACCAAAGTGTTTACTTCCAATTATCCATACCTCCAATCTGTCATCCCTTCTCTATTGCCCCCCTCTCTTATCCCCTTCCCCCCTGCTTTTCCTGTAGGGTAAGATAAACTTCCATACCCAATTGAGTGTGCATGTTATTCCCTCCTGAAGCCAAATCCAATGTAAGGGAGACTCACTTATTCCCTCCCCTTCTTCCCCTCCATTGTAAAAGCTTTCTTGCCTCTTTTATGTGACATGATTTACTGCATTCTACCTCTTCCTTTCTCTTTCTCCTAGTACATTCGTATCAACACTTAATTTTATTTTTTAGATACCATCCCTTCATATTCAACTCACTCTGTGCCCTCTGTCTCTGTCTCTCTCTCTCTCTGTGTCTCTGTCTCTATCTCTGTCTCTCTCTCGATGTGTGTGTATATATATATATATATATATAATGTACATATATATATATTCACACATATACATACACACATATTCCCTGTAACTATCCTAATACTGAGAAAGGTCTTAAGAGTTACAAATATCATCTTTGCGTGTAGGAATGTAAACATTTAATAAAGGTTTCTCTTTCCTCTTTACCTTTTCATTCTTCTCTTGATTCCTTTGTTTGATATTCAGATTTTCTATTCAGCTCTGGTCATTTGCACAAGAATGCTTGGGAAGTCCTCTATTTCATTGAAGTTCCATTTTTTTCCCCTGAAATATGATACTCAGTTTTGCTTGATAGGTACTTCCTGGTTTCAAACCTGTCTCCTTTGACATGTGGAATATCATATTCCAAGCGCTCTGATCCCTTAGTGTAGAAGTTGCTAAATCTTGTGTTATCCTGTTTGTATTTCCACAGTACTTGAATTGTTTCTTTCTGGTTGCTAGTAGTATTTTCTCCTTGACTTGGGAACTCTAGAATTTGGCTACAATATTCCTAGGAGTTTTCCTTTTGGGATCTCTTTCAGGAAGTGATCAGTGGATTCTTTCCATTTCTATTTTACCTTCTGGTTCTAGAAAATCAGAGCAATTTTCCTTGATGATTTCTTATAAGATATCTGGGTTCTTTTTTTTGATTTTGGCTTTCAAGTAGTCCAATAATTTTTAAATTATCTCTCCTGGATCCCTTTTCTAGGTCAGTTGTTTTTCCAATGAGATATTTCACATGGTGTTCTAGTTTTCATTTTTTTGGTTTTGTTTTATAATTTCTTGATTTCTCATAAAGTCTTTAGCTTCCATTTGCTCCATTCTAATTTTGAAGAAATTATTTTCTTCAGTGAGTTTTTGGACCTCCTTTTCCATTTGGGTTAGTCTAATTTTAAAAGTGGTATTTTCTTCAGTATTTTGGGGGGTTTGCTTTAACAAGTTGTTGATTCATTCTTCATGATTTTCTTGCATCACTCTCATTTCTTTCCCCAATTTTTCCTCTACTTCTCTTATTTGATTTTCAAAATACTTTTTTAGTTCTTCCATGGCCTGAGATCAATTCATAGTCTTCTTGGAGGCTCTGGATGTAGCAGCTTTGGCTTTGTTGTCTTCTTCTCATTGTACGTTTTGATTTTCCTTGTCACCGATGATATAGCAAAATATCTCTTCACTGAGTAAGAATCTATAGTCTGTTTCTTTTCTCCCATCTTCTCATTTTCTCAGCCAGTTACTTGATTTTTGAGCTCTTTTTTAAGTGGAGTACTCCAGAAGCAGCTGTAGCTTCAGCGGTGGCTGCTGCAACCTTGGGGCTGGGGCTACGGCTGGAACACAGTCCCTTCTCATCCAGGTGAGAGACTCTTTCCACTGACCCACAAAACTGTCTTTGGTGTTTGTGAATTGAGAAGTCCAGAAACCACAGTAGCTGCCAGCGATTCAGTCCCCTAAGGCCTGTGTCTCCATCCATGCTGGCATGGCTGAACTATGCTCCTCTCCCAGCCTGGTGCAACAGACCCTTCCTTTTGACCCTCCAGATGATCTTGGGCTGGAAATTTGTTTCAGTCCATCATTTTGTGGCTTCTGTTGCTCTAGAATTTGTTTAGTCATTTTTACAAGTTTTTTGAGAGGTTTGGGGGAGGAGAGCTCTATCAGGTCCCTGTTTCTACTCTGCCATCTTGGCTCTGCTCCCTCCTTTTTTTTTTACATGATAACTATGTTGTATATTTAAAAGGAAAAGCAAGTTGTACATAGTGAATTTGTGGTTTCATATGCAATCATCTTTTTTATTGTACTATGTTACAGAAATGCTTGTTTCATTCCATATATCTAAAAATTAATTAATTAAAAAAAGTAACAGTGTCTTCTTGTTGAATATCCTTACTCTGCTATGACTAAATAAAATGTTCCATGTTCCATAGCTGTCAGATATTCTACATGTCTCCATTCTAGTCTCAATCTTGAGCTACTATACTGGCCTACATCAGCCCCGTCCTATTATAGTAGTAGAAGGAGTTGTTACAACAGGTGAGTATAGATAAAGAAGAGAGGGACATAGGAAAATACACTTTGGATTATACCTACAATGGGCAGGATATGGATGATAACAAAGCAAAGGAGACTGAGAAGGAACAGTCAAGATAGGAAGTAGAAGAATCAAGACAGAGAGACGTATCTTGAAAATCTAGAGAGCAAAGAGTATCCAGAAGTGTCAAATGCTGCAAATTCATTTTCTTTCCCAGATGACACAAGTTTACCCTTCATGGTCCATAGATTAGGGTTCCATTCCCTTTGCTTGGGTAACTATGTCAAGAATAGTTTGGAGGGGAAGGGGAGGTAGAGATAGACTGAAAGCAGAAAGACCCATTAGTAGGGTATTACAAGAATGAAGGTAAAAGGAGATGAAGGCCTGAACTAGGGTCTTTGCAATGACAGTGAAAACGAGGGGACAGATGCTAGAGATATTTTAGAGGTAGAATCAATAGGATTGAAAAAAGAACTGATTGAATATAGAGGGTGAAGGAGAAGAAAGAGTTGAACATAACTGAGGCTTTGATCTTTGGAGAAAGGAAGGATGATAGAACTATTAATAGAAGTATAGAAATTAAGTAAAGGGTCAAGTTTGATGAGGATAACAATAGGGTTAGCTCTAGACATATTGAGTCTGAAATGTTGATCCAAGAAGTGATGTTTTACAGACAATTGGAAATACAGGACTGGAAATGTGGAAGATGTTTGCATAAAAGTGGAAATTAAAGCCATGGGAATGACTGAGATTGCCAAGGAAGAGACTGTCAAGAGAAAAGAAAAGAGGGAGTAAGAACAGAAATTTGGGGGACATGACAGCAAGGGTCAGAGGGAGGATGCCAGAAGAATCAGTGGAGGAGACAAAGGAGCAGTTCTTACTATTATCAGATATTGATTGAGAAAGAAAGAGGAAACTTTTCCAATTTTAGATAAGGGCTCCTTGAAGGGAAACATTAAAAGTTTTTAGCAGGTGATCTCAATCTTGAGGGTGAGCTGTTTATCTGATTTCACAACTAGCCAACCTTAACAAGGAAACCTGGGTAGGACTTTTGCCTTGCCTTTGCCACGCCGCGCCGCTCCTTGCCTTGCCTTGCCTTGCCTTGCCTTGCCTTGCCGCTCCTTGCCTTGCTCCTTGCTTTGCTCCTTGCCTTTCCTCTTGCCTTTTCCTTCCCTTTTTCCTTTCCTTTCTTTTTTCTGTGAGTGAATTCAAACAAGTTTTCTTTGATGACTTTCCTTGAACATTTTTCTGATACCCTTAGAGATAACTGGAGGAAGAGGGAATCACTACTTTAGAGGGACAACTCACTCATCTCATCTTGGCAAAGTAGAAAAGAAAAGAAATATGCATAGTGTAAGAGGGATGGGCACATAAGGGTGAGGTGTACTTACTCGTCATATGGAAGTGGATTTTTCAGGAGGAAGGGCACCACAGTTTTTGGAGCCAGTTTGGTTAGCTGCTGGATTGTAGCCCTAAGTTCCCTTCGTACTAATTCATCCTTGAAGGAATGCAACATTTCCACCAGGATGGTAAGGAGACTTGGGATCATCTATTAACAGAACAAGGGAATACAGAGTGATTTCATTTTCACTTATGATTAATTAATCAATCAATTAACAAGTATTAATTAAGCTCCTACTATATGTTAAGTATTGTGCTAGATGCTGGGGATTCAAAGACGAAAGTGAAAGAATTGCTGTTCCCAAGGAGTATACATTCCATCAGGAGAGAAAACAAGGACAGAGATAACTATATGTGAAATATATACAAAGTAAGTGGGGTAGAGAATTGGAAGGTGGGGGAATCAGGAAAGGCTTCATGCAGGCATTATTTGGCATGATAGGTGATCACATTGACCCACTTCCAGCAGAGCAAGTAAAATTTAACAAGTAAGTGTTGAATGCCTGCTTCCTGTATTTATATCCAACTTCATATCAGTTTCTATTTGTTTTGTAATTGATTGAGATGACTTGGAATTGGAATTCCAGTGATTAAAAAGATCAAAGTAAGAAGCATACAGCAGAGAACAAAAGAAAACTTACAAGGAAGCAAAGACGGAGAGCTCTCAACACAATTCATAGTATTTCTTGCATAGCATAGCCTTTCTTGAAATGGAAATTTATTGCTGTATATTTTGAATCCTCTTTCACATTATGCTATGCACATGATAATGCTATTTTTCTTTTCTTATTTTGTCTTATTTTAGTTTTAGTATTTGTTTCTTTTTCTTTTCTTATTTTATATTGAAGTTTAAAATAAAAAAAATTTACAAATAAAAAAAGATTGACGTTTTTTCTGGGTTCTATCTGAGATACAGCATGGAATTTTTCTGGATAGGGTAAAGCACCTTCATTTTAGAAAAAGGATGAATACTTCCCTCTGGGAAAAGGAGATAGAGACTTCAGGCCACTGTTGATGTAGAGGCCTGGAGTGAGGCTTGGGGATGCTAGAGCAAGGTGGGACAGAGGAGGAACTCATGCTGCCTATCATCTGGTAGCTTCCTTCTTTAATTACTATTAAATTGGGTGCCAACCACTTTTGTTTCTAAATTGCTGCCAAGAGCTGTCGTCACCTACAAAACTGAGTATCTTTTAGATTTGGGGCTCTTGGACAAACCTCTAGTCACCTCAACCTAGTAACAGCTCTGCCCCTCCATGTCATTTGCTGTGGACACTCCCACAATCCCATTCATGGGGGAGGGCTAAAACTGTGGTAAAAGTGATGTGCTGCCTTACAATACATGGCATTACCTTGTCTTTGACTCTGGTCCCATTGAACTCCACCACCATCCTCAACACACACACAGTCGACTGAGGGCAAGTGACTTTGTCCACAGTCCTGACAGAGGTGGTACACAGAAAAGAAAGCAGCTCCTGGAGCGGCATATGGTTAAAAATGAGCTGCAGAAAAAGAAGAAAAGAGTGGGCCAGAATCCTAAGAAAAGCAAACATCCTTTGGAATTGCCATGACGCTAGTTAAAATGGAAGCCACAGCTGTGAGCCTTGTTTTATTTTAGAAGAAACTTGGACTTTTCCTCTAGCAGAACAGTGCAGTGGGACTGGCCAAGTAGAATTTTTCCCCCTTATTCAATCATATATCTAGGAATGGAGAGGACCTCAAAGGTTGTCTAGTCTCATACTTTAAGAAACTGAGGCATATAGAGTTTAGCTGATTTGTGCAGAATCAGTTGGTGTCAGAGGTGAGATTTGAACCCAGATACGAATCTAGAGCTGGTGTTCTTTTAACCGTACCATAACCATTAACAACCCATAGTGGGCTGTATGCATTTACATTTTTTAAAAATACTGATAATAAACATCTCTGATAGGCTAAATAACCGTGTTGAAATCTTTTGGAGGTTCTCTTTTACACTTGTCTACTCAATAATTTCCTGTAGATGAGGAGATGGCAGGACCTTCTAGGATCAGCCTTATTGCAGTATGCTAAGTAACTGCTCTTTGTTTATTCAATTATGTTGAAGTATTAGAAGAGCAGTTAGGTGGTTCAGTGGATAGAGCACAGGGTTTGGAATCAGAAGGACTCATCTTTCTGAGTTCAAATCCAGATTCAGACCCTTGCTACGTCACCCTACGCAAGTCACTTAATCCTGTTTGCCTCAGTTTCCTCTTCTGTAAAATGAGCTGGAGAAAGAAATGGCAAACCACTCCAGTATCTTTGCCAAGAAGCCCAAATGGGGTCACAGACAGTTGGATATGAGTGAAGTAACTCAACAACAACATAAGTAGTGCAGGGTGTATAAGGAGGTATGCTACTGGCTTATGCAGGGATAGCCTATTGATCCTTAATAGACTTTAGTGAGGTAAATAAGAAATCTATTAAATTAAAAAAAAAAAGCCTAGCTGCATTAGCATGGTCAAGACATTTAAAATCCCAGGGATCTAGGCCTCTCTCTAAAACTATACAAACAAGAAAAATGAAGACAAACAGCTTGCTGATTTGCATCAGTGAAGGGAATTTCCATATTGGGAGATCCATGCAACAGTAAAATCATAAGTCTCACTCTTCCCATCCCCCCAAAAAAACAGGAAAAGAGGGAAGGTGAATCACCAAGCCTTCCCTAACCCCTCTTAATCCTAGCACTTTCCTTTTCAAATTATTTCTTATTTAGCCTGTTTGTATATAAGGCAGTTAGGTGGCACAGTGGATAGAGCACTAGCCCTGGAGTCAGGAGGACCTAAGTTCAAATTTGACCTCAGACACTTACTAGCTGTGTGACTGTGGACAAATCACTTAATCCTGTTCGCCTCAGTTTCCACATCTATTTGTTGTTGTGATTGTCCTTTGTTCTCAAAGAGGACCATGACATCAAGATGATGAGATGACTTGCAGTTGATTTTGATGTGAGTGAAGGAGGGCTGTGCAAAGTCACCAGCCTCACTTCTCCTCCAGAGTCATCTGGGTCCAGTGGACTGATATTCATCAGGATGATTGGAGATGGCCCAGGATGCAATGTGGCCCTTTCAGGCACACTCTCACTTTGAGTGAGATATACCCATTCAATGAATAGGCTTCTTTAAGCTACTCAAGTGATGGCTCCTTTAGTCAAAAAATAATAATAATAATAATAATAATAATAATAAAACTGGGAGAGGAAGATCTTCAGGGTTCCTGGGTAAAAGAGAAACAATTACTTTTTAGTTTTTACATTCACTCTGTGTTAGGTGGGTGGGGACTTGTTGTTCAGTCTGTGCTCTCCACAGACTGGACTCCACTCTGTGCTCTCCACAGACTGGACTTTATCTTTGAGAAAGATTTAGGTTTAAGGCTTTATCTTTGAGAAAGAAATGTAGCCAGTAAACCCAAAGGAAAACAAGTAGCTTTTGGCCATTGGAGTTTACCTTCCCCTGGGCAGAACACCAGAGGAGAGGAAAGGTGAGAGAAGAGGAGAAAGGAGAGTGGGGGGGAGAGGACAGGAGAGGACAGGAGAGGAGCTGCTACTCATTCACAGGTTGTGTTTTGAGCTGGAGGAGGAAATGGAAATCTATGCCAATATCTTTGCCAAGAAAACCCCAGATGGGGTCTTGTGAGTCTGCCACAACTACAAATAATCTGTCTATGGCTTGCTTGTACATGTTTGTTTGCTTGTTGTCTCCCTCATTAGATTATAAGCTCCCTGAGGGCAGGGACAGTCTTTGGACTCTTTTTGTATCCCTAGGGCTTAGCACAGCATCTGCCACATAGTAGATGCTTAATAAACATTTATTGACTAACAGGTTAACTTATGGTTCCCAAAAGGGAAAAGGTGTTTCTCTGTCATTGAAGCAGGCTTCCTGATTACATAATCATATCTAGGAAGCCTGTTCTCTACTCATCTGAAGGGATAGCTGGAGGCATTTGGGGGGAAATATGGACCAAAGACAGCTGTGAGGAAAAGTAAAGGGCCATGTTTTTCTGACCATTCTACTCCATGGTGAGGTAAGGGCTTTGATAATAATTTCTGCTGCCAGTGATTATGACTTTAAAGAAAAATTCAACCCCTCCACAAAAAACCTGAGAAGTCACACGGGAGTCTCTAACCAGGACTGGCTGTGATTGTGGACTGCATCCCACTCATGTCTCACTGGTACAGTGCTCCAAATAGCTGTGAATCTGATCTGCTAGTTTTAGCCAGCGCCCTCCCCAGCAAAGCTTTAAATTGATACCACAGTGGGTTGACTAGAGGGTGACTGCTCCAATTAGAGTCAGCTGAATGAGTCTAGAGTCTGGGCTCTAGTTTCATGGCCTAGGTTTTACTCTGAACTCCAGATTTCTAGTCTGAAAATAGGATTTTGGCTCTAGAACAGAAAGAGACCTTGGAGATTCTCTAGTGAATCCAGTTCCTTTGATGGTTAATAGGAATGGGACCGCAATATTTGTTTTAGGTCATATATTAGCAGCACTTGGATTTGAACTTAGGACATCTGATTCCAAATTTAAAGTTCTTTTCATTATACTGTTCAGTTATCAGGGTCACACAGCTAGTAAGTGTCTAAGGCCAGATTTGAGCTCAGGTCTTCCTGAATCCAGGCCCATCTCTCTATCCTCTGTGCCATCTAGCTGTCCCTTTATAGTAGGCTATTACCAGGGGTTCATATGACTATGGGCCTGAAGGAGCTGTTGTGACCAAAATATTTTGTAAACTAAGGATTCTTCTCTCTCTCTCTCTCTCTCTCTCTCTCTCTCTCTCTCTCTCTCTCTCTCTCTCTCTCTCTCTCTCTCTCTCTCTCTCTCAGTGGTACAGTACTCCAACCTCTTTTATTTCTCTCTCTCACTATACATTGAAACATAGATATTTTAAACACACACACACACACACACACACACACACACACACATATATACTGCTGTTGTTGAGTTGTAGCTAACTGATCCCATTTGGGGTTTTCTTAGCAAAAAGATACTGAAATGGTTTGCCATTTCCTTCTCCAGCTCGTTTTACAGATGATGAAACTGAGGCAAGCAGGGTGAAATGACTTATCCAGCATCACACAGCTAGTATACTTGAAATAAGATTTGAGCTCAGAAAGATGAGTCTTCCTGACTGCAAGCCTGGGACTCTGTTCATTATGCCACCTAGCTGCCTCATCTATCTATCTGTCAGTATATTCATTGAGATGCAGCATGGCAGAGTCACAAGAGGACCAGTGTCAGAGTCAGGAAACAGGGCATAAGGGCAAAGAGCCTGTATCTACACTTAGAGAGGCTGGATTGAAATGCCAGCTTTCCCACTTACTACCTGTGTGAAATTGGAAGTCACGGTGCCTCCACGGGTTTCTGTTTTGTCATTTATACAATGAAGGGGGCTTGGGTGGGCAGAGACCAGATGACTTCTAAAGTTTCTTCCAGTCTTGTATCTAAGATCTTGAAACCTGTGTTCAAGTTCCCTCTCTAACATAGACTGACCATGTGACTCTGGGCAAGTCACTAAACCTCACAATCCCCAGGTAGCTCTCTAAGACTAGAAGCTGCAGAACAATTCTTGATCTGCATCATGAAACAGAAGTTCTTTTTCTCTAACTTTTCTAAATGAATGAAATCACAAGTCTGGGCCAGAAAAAAAATCTACTATGCAGATTACTATATAGATGTGAGCAGTTGTTAGAATGACTATGGTTATGTTGCTACTTATTTAGAAACCAACTTATTGATTTATATTTTGAACCTCTTCCCCACAGCCTGCCCCATCTTCAAGCCAGCTCTTGATTGAAAGTTTTTTGTCAAGAACCCTTTGGTCCTTACCTTTGCAATGTCCAGGGGCATGAGATTAGAAGCCTCAGCTTCCTCATCATCAGTCTTCAGGTTGTAGCCTTCGCTTTCTGAGAATACTGAATAAGAAGACAATTAGGTTAGGGAGATGATTGATCCCACCTGTTTTATACTCCATCTGCTCCTTTTATCTGTAGTAGCAAAGTCAGTAAGTGTAGGATTGGATTAATCAATAAGGAGTACAGTCCAGGGGCTAGTATGTTGTTGAGTCATTTCAGTCATATCTGACTCTTCATGGCCCCATTTGGGGTTTTCTTGGCAAAGGTACTGCAGTGGTTTGTCATTTCCTTCCCCAACTCATTTTACAGATGAGGAAACTAAGGTAAACAGAGTTAAGTGGCTTGACCTAGGGTCACATAGTTAGTAAGTGTCTGAGGCTGGATTTGAATTCAGGACAAATGAGTCTTCCTGACTCCAGACCTGGAACCTTATCCACCACAATACCTAGCTATCCTAGGGACTAGTATACACATACACACACACATGGATACACACACAATGTCCCAAAAGTCTTAGTGTACTGTTAAAGTTAGTAATAAGACTTTTGAGATTCTGTGTATATATACATACACAGTACACATACATGTATACATATTAGTGTGTTTCTATGCATACATACACATATATTTTTATACCCATAATTGCCCTGGACCTGTGATTTCGTTACAGCATAGGGAACTCACAGTGAGGAAATTCCCTTGACCAATACATACCTTTAACAAGACAGTATCTATATTTTATTGTATTTTTATTTATTTTGTTAAGTATTTCCCAATTACATTTGAATCTAGTTCTGGTACGTTCAGGAGTGTTGTGAGTCATGTGTCTGACACCTCTGTTGTGGGCTATGAGGAGCCATTACAGGATTTTGAGCAAGGAAGGTGGCATGATCCACCACTTAAATGTAGGACAAGTCAAAACAGAGCTCAAGAAATGCGGCATTCCTCTCTTCTTGATCCTTGTCTTAGCTTAGCCATAGTCCTATAGTGGGAAGGCTTGCTATGTTGTTCCTTCATTTTTGAAGAAGACCATGCCATCAGAGAAATGATGACATGACTTGCACTTGACTTAGTTTTGAGTGAGGGAGGGCTGTGCAGGTCACCAGCCTCACTTTCTCTTCCTGAACCATCTGGGTCCATTGACCATATATTCATCAGGATGACTGGAGATGGCTCAGAACGCAATGGGACACCTTGGTCTTTTTCACCTCAGGCCTATTCAGTGGGAAAGGAAGGGAATAAGCATTTGTAAAGTGCCTACTATTTCCCAGGCTTTGTGCTAAATGCTTTTACAAATAAGTATTATCTGGGGGGTAAGTGCTATTAAACAACAGTGAGTACAACAAACCTGGGAGGTAAAACTTAAACTTCCCATTTTCAAAATGAGGAAATGGAGATAAACAGAGGTTAAGTGACTTGCCAAAGGTCACACAGCTAGGAAGTACCTGAGGTTGGATTTGAATTCACATCTTCTTAATTCCAGGTCTAGTGCTCTATCCCCTGTATCATGGGCTGCCTATGGCTCTGAGAATCTACCAGAGGAAGGTTTTCAGTTCACAAAGAACTGTAACAGTATATTAGAATGGAGAGAACACTAAGACAAGAGTCAGGTGACCTTGACTAATATAATACAGGTTATGCCACTAAAAAGGTGTGTGACCTTGAAAAAAAAATCACTTACATTTAACTTTGTAAGTCCAGTGGCCAAACATGCCTCCAGAAGACTGATGGTAAATAATAATTTTCACCTTTTAAGAGACAGGTGGTAAATAAGAGGTAGACAGGGAAGTCTACATCTTCAAAGAGCTAATATACACATTTGTTTTGCTTCTCTGTTAATTTGTTCAACAAAGAGGACTTTTATTGAAGAGTTAAGTGGGTAGTGAGGTTTTCAAAGAAAAAAAGGGCCAATTAAACATTAAAAAATGACACAGAAGAAAGCACAGAGAAGTTCAGTCCTTGCCCACAATGATCCTTTTGAGGTAGGTTCTACTGTTACCCTGGTTTTACAGATGAGAAAACCAAATTGACAGAAATTAAGTGACTTGCCCAGAGTCACATAGCCAGTAAATGCCTGAGACCAGATTTAAATTTGAGTCTTTCTGATTCAAGGTTGAGCTCTTTATCCCTTCCCCTTCCCTTTCCCCTTTTCTTTTTTCCTTCCCCCTTTCTCCTTCCCCTTTCCCCCTTTTCCCTCACCTTCCCTTTCCCCTTGTTATGCCCCTCCTATCATTAGCTAATAGGGACTGAGTTTGGATATCAGTGTTTCTCATGAGCTCTTACCTGAAAGCATATTATTCGGATTTCCTTGAAGCACAGAGGTAATAGCATTAGAAGCCCACTTGCGGATAGGCGTCAGTTGGTCAAAGCATCGGGGAACCAGGGTACCAGCTAAGAAGCCAAGGCATGGGAGAGTTCGAACTTCCTAAATTGGAAAAGGAGGTTAGAAGACCGTAGTGAGGTGGCAGCAGCACATGAAGGGATGGCCAAATCCAAGCAAGTAGAAATTTTTCTTGCATAACAAGAATTTCCCCAACCTTGGCCTGACCAAACTTCAGAATTGCCTAGATTACTGCTGGTGACAATTATGATAGACTGAGAGAAGCAAATTAAGAAGAGAAAAAAAAATCATTACCTTCTCAAAAGTTATGGGAAACAAATGTCAAATAGGAAGTAAATAACATTGCAAAGAGTTATCATTTGTATTCACCACCTCCCATCTGGACTATTGCAATGACATGCAATCTCCCTGTGGGTCTCCCTGTCTCAAATATCTCCCCTGTGCAATCCATTCTCTGCTCATCTGCCAAGATGATCTCAGAGTTCATGGTCTGACTATGTCTCTCCCCTACTTAATACTTCAGTGGCTCCTTATCACCTCTAGTATTAAATATAAACTCTTTGCTTTGGATATCCAAAGTCCTTCATAATCTGCATTGTCTCACCTTTCCGGTCTTCTCACACCTTACGCCATGTTCACCTTTCCCCCACCTGAGACACACATCCTCTGACCCAGTGACATTGGTCTCCTTGCTGTTCCTAGAACAAGAAGTCCTCCATCTCCTGACTTTGGACATTTTCAATAGCTGTTCCCCATGCCTGGAATATTCTCTCCCCTGGCTTCCCTGACTTCCTGCAAGTCGCAGATAAAATGCCCCTTTCTATAAGAAGATTTTCCCATTCCTTCTTCAATTTAATGCTTTTCTCTGTTATCTCGCCTTTGTCCTGTATGTAGCTTGTTTGCACATAGCTGCGGTCTTCCCCATTAGACTGTGAATTCCTTGAGAGCAGGAACTATCTTTTGCCTTTCTCTATTCCCAGCACTTAGCATGGTGACCAGCATATGGGAGTTATTTAATAAATGTTTATTCACTGGCTGACAATGTCCATGGCCTGTCCAACTAACTTCATGTTATGGGCAACATCTGGGCAACAGACACACTTGGAAAGGGGATTATAATAAAGAATGTCATTGGGGAAATGGCAAAAGAGATGTGTGGCAAAGCATAATGGATGGGCAGCCCAAGTGATCTGCTCTTTTCCTTATGATGTCAGAAAAAATCAAAGACCACTAGGACATTGGCTAGACCCTCATCAACTAATTTCTGGGAGGACACAGATAAAAGCTGAACAGGATAAACAACCCTTAGTGGGTTGAGGTATATATACACTGCTGGAAAGAACCTGTAAGTCATTGAGATCATTGATCCATTTCAATGTCACAAAGAGTCATAGTTTCAATAATTCTTTTTATCTCATTGAATGAATTGGAAAGAAAACACTCAGTATGTCACAGAAATTATTTAATAGTGGTAAACAACATTATAAATGTTAATAATTAAATTAATACATATAAAAGGCTTTGTAAACCCTAACATGCTTTATCAATGCTACTCATTATTAGGTATTAGACACAGCTAGATGGTATAGTGTATAGAATGTCAGGTCTGGAGTTAATACTAACTCTGGCTGACTGATATCAACTGAAAATGATTAAGGGAAGCACATTGGTGGGTGTTCCAAGACACTCCTGGTTAATCCTAGAGCCTTAAGAAGATATAGAAACCATGCTCTGGGAACTATATGTGCCAGTGCAGATGGGGAAAGTAGTTCCAGAGCCTGTGTTACTATAGGATAATAGAGTCCTTTGAGATTTTGTAGTTTAAACCTCTCATCTCACAGTTGAGCAAATTGAGGTCAGGAGGTGATTTCCTCATTACACATTTAAGTAAGTAAGTAACAGAACCAGGATTTGAACCCAGAATCTTTGAATCTAAATCATCATTCTTTCTATTGCATGAGTCACCAACCGACTTGGATGCCTAGAAAGACAGTAGTACCTTTGACAGAAAGGGGAAAGTTGTATATTAGCTTGGGAGAGAAAGAGAATGAATTCTGTTTTGGACATGTTTAATTGGTGATGTCCATGGAATAACTAGTGGGAAGTGTCCAATGGGCAATTGGTAATGTGAAAGAAGGGATCAGGGGAACTATTCTGGGATCTGGAATTATTCTCCTAGAGGTAATACATAAAACCATGGCAGCTAATGAGGTAATCAGAAGAGAGTGGGTAGAAAAAAAAATAAATGCCGAGGCTGTCTCTCTACCTCCATGCAACACTGCCTTCTTTTACCTTTTGAAAAGGGTATCTGTAGTTCCACAGAATTTTAAAATTTATCACATCCTTTAGCAATGGGCAATATTAATATTTCACAATAAGTTTTTTTTCTTGTTTTTTTCTGTGGTTAGTGTCTTTTCTCAAGGGATTTTTTGCTTGTTTTTTTTTTTTTACATCTGCTAGGCTCTCTTGGTGGTATAACCAATAGACAATGTAACTGAGAAACATAGTAAAAACTCATTTCTAGGCTTTTAAGATCTTTGCATTAAAAAGAACAGGTTTTTAAATGACCCTTTTACTAGTTTTAAATTGCATGTTTCTAAGATATGCAAAAAATTGTCTGTCTATCAGAACTGGGCTTTGGCATGGGCAAGGTAGACAATAGCCTAGGAAATAACATGAGGGGAGGGCATGGTGCAGGACATTTTGGGGTATGATCAGCAGTGCTCCAATTTCTGCTGGACTAGGGGATTTCACATAGTGTGGAGTCTGGGCTGTGGCCTTTTCTAGTGGGCACCATGTTTGACATTTGGGAAAGAGGAATTCCCTTAATTACTTCCATTACACATGAATTCTCTGTGCTAGAAATTGCTACTTCCTGTTGGTATGGATTAGCATATTTTGTGATAATACAGCAGAAAGAATCCTGAGTTCCCTGTCAGAGATTTAGTTTGAGTCGTGGTTCTGTTCAGGTTTGGGGCTGTTGGGAGCCCAAAATAGCGACACATGAGTCCTGCCCAAATGAATCTGATCCAAGCCTTCTTTCAGCCAGAGACAAGATTTATTAAAACATTGATAGAGGATGGGCATGTTTCTAAAAATCCTCCATCTTGGGCAGACTCTTAAGGAATCCAAGCACTTTAATGGAGGCAAGATGGATCTTGTATACAGAGACTGTGAGAAGGATCTAGGAGAGACCAAGTAGTCTGGGGTGTCTGGGAGATAACAAAGAAGGGCTAGAACTCCAGGGAACTGGACCGCATGGCCAAGGAAGGATGGGGTCTAGATAGGATCAAGGGTGGGAAATAGGAAGGGAGAGGGGGGATGCAAAGGTAACAGAGAATTGGGAAATTGGGCATAAGCTACAATCAAAGGCCAAATGACTGGGATGAGTCAATGCTTCAGGTGAATGCCAGAGACTTGACCAAGTAGGAAAATTCAAAGAGAATTCAGGGGAAAGTTCAAGGCAGGGTTTCCAGGGCTCATAAACAAATGGGACCCAAATTTTTGAGGGGTAAGAAGTGATGTTCTTGGTTTCTGAAACTGCTTCCTTCTGGCAAAGGGTATAGCATTCTCCCTGCCTGTCTGGGTCCCTTTCAAGGGGTCAGACAGCTATGAGACTGTCTCATACTCAACCTACCACTCTCAGGCTCTCAGCACAGTGGTTCAGTTTGAGGCCATGGACCTGGGCATACCTTCCACAGCAACAAAGACAAGGACAGATGATCATTTTGGGTCTGTACCCCATCGGTTCTGCCCCTTACTACTTACGTAACTTTGGGCAAGTCACTTCAACCCCCAGGATTTACTTTTCTCATCTGTAAAATGAAAAGGTTATATCCCAATGGCCTGTGGATATCCATTCTATCTCTCAATCTATGATCCCTGACTAAAACTGATTACAAGGGTTAGGGTGGAATCATAAAGACCTTTGTGGGAAGTAACAAAGAACAAGAGAACCACAGATCCACAAATGGAAGAAACTTTAGATACCATCTAATTGAACCCTTTCATTTTACAGATGAGGAAATGGAGGCAGAGAGGGGTTGAGACTTATCCAAGGTCACACAGGTATTAAGTAGCAGAACCAGGTATTCAAACTTAGGTCATCTTATTCCCAACCCCTTCCATTCCATAACTCATAATCCATAATTTCATCCATAATTTTCTAACCTTGCCTGGCCCAGAGTACACCAGAATCTTTTTCAGGTCTCTGTTCTCTACTGACATAATGGCTTTTTTTTTTTTTTTTATGGGTTCAAGATATTTTTACAGCATTAACCTGGAAAGCACAGTTCTTACCCTTCCGATGTGGACAAAGAAATACTATCTCTCTGGATGGCAGAACTGGTTTTTCTACCCAGGTGCCCTTGTACAATGAATCTTTCCCAACCTTGACTCTCACAACACAGCTCAGAAATAGTAACACCCCTGACTTTTCCCATAAATAAACCTGTACCTCACCTCGCATGTGTAATAGAAAGAGAAGAGCAGCTGGTTTAACTTCATTGCTGCCATACGCAGCATTGGCTTTTCTGATCCCAACCAGTCTGAAAGGTGCTGTGGGTGAGAGGAGATCAATCAATACATCAACCAAGAGAAGTTTATTAAGTGGTTATTTATGTGTCAGGCATTGGGGATACAAAAACATCTGGGTCTACTGAAAAGATCTACATCAGGAAGACTGGAGACCACCCTAGATGCAGTGGGAGACCTTGGTCTTTTTAAGCTAATATCTTTAACAGGCCTCAGTTTGATTGAGGGCAACACCCATTCAGTGATTAAGGTTAGGCAAGAAATGAATCACAGAATGGCCTCTTTGATCTAGTTTAAAAAAAAAAATCAGTCTGGGAGGGGAAGACCCTCGGGGTTTCTGGCCAAAACAGAAACAATTGCAATTTCCATTCACTCAAGTGAGGCTTGGCCTGAAACCTATTGCTGGCTAATTAATGAGAGCCAGTGTGATTTGAATTTAAGTCGTAGTCATAAAAAAAAAAATCTAGCCAGGAATCTACAAGATATGTTGCGATCAAAAATTATATTCCTTTGGACAGAGCACTAGTAGGTAAGGATATGATGCTATGATACCCTATGTGGACAGATGGAAGGGAAAGAGAGAGAGACAGAGAGAGAGACAGAGAGAGAGAGAGAGAGAGAGAGAGAGAGAGAGAGACAGAGAGAGAGACAGAGAGAGAGACAGAGAGACAGAGACAGAGACAGAGACAGAGAGACAGAGAGATACAGAGACAGAGAGAGACAGAGAGAGACAGAGAGAGAGAGAGAGAGACAGAGAGAGAGAGAGACAGAGGAAGAAAGAGGAAGAGGAGAAGGAGGAAGAAGGAGGAAGAGAAGGAGGAGAAAGAAAGAAAGGAAGGAAGAAAGAAAGGAGGAAAGAAAGAAAAACTGTGTTGCCCAACTGGCCATTTCCAGTTGTCCAGTGGGGCATCTTCTACTATCACTCACAGAGGTTATTGCTTGTCCTTCATTCTCAAAGAGAACCATGACATCAGGGAGGTGATGCCATGACATGCAAGTGAACTGGATTTAAGTGAGGGAGGGCTGTGCAGAGTCACCAACCTTACTTTCTCCTCTGGAACCATTAGGGTTCAGTGTCAAGATAAAGATCAGGATGACTTGAGATGGCCCTGGATGCAGTGTGAGACCTTGCCCTTTTGAGCTAAGGTCTTTTGTATGAGTAAAGATGAGAGATATGAGAAATGTTACTGAGATAGAATGGACAAGGCTCAGAACCTTGTTGGATATGGGGGTGAGGAAGAGTGAGGAGTTAAGGATAATGACCTCCTTGATAGAAGTGACAAAATTATGGGGAGAGGTAGGTTTGGGTTGGGTAAGAAAGATAATGAATTCTGTTTTAGACATGTTGGGCTTAAGGAGTCTATGGGAGGTCCAGTGGGAAATTTCTAGTAGGCAGTTTATTTGAGATTGGACCTTAGGAGAATTATTAGGACTGGGCATATAGATCTGAGAATCATCCTCCTAGAGGTGATAATTGATACCACGGCAGCTGATGAGGAAACCAAGAGAGACTGGTGAAAAAAAAAGGTAGAGATGAAGATCTATGACAGAGATTTGGCATAAGTCCACAGTTTAGGGGATGGAATATGGACAAGAAAACTGAAGAGTGACTGAGAAGGTAGGAGAAGGGGAGAGAGAGCATGAGGGACAAAGGGAGACAGACAGAGAGAGAGAGAGAGAGAGAGAGAGAGAGAGAGAGAGAGAGAGAGAGAGAGAGAGAGAGAGACAGAGAGAGACAGAGAGAGACAGAGAGAGAGAAAGACAGAGAGAGAGAGAGACAGAGAGAGACAGAGAGAGACAGAGAGAGAGACAGAGAGAGAGACAGAGAGAGACAGAGAGACAGAGACAGAGAGAGACAGAGACAGAGAGAGAAAGAAAAAGGGACAAAGACAGAGAGAGAGAAAAAGAGAAACAGAGGAGAGACAGAGAGAGATAGACAGACATGAGAATCAGAGAGAAAGACACAGAGAAGGACAGAAAGACACAAAGAGAGAGAGAGATACACAGAAAGAGGCAAAGAGAGAGAGAAAAGAATTCACAGAGAGACAGAGACAGAGAGAAAAAAGGACAGACAGAGAGATAGAGACAGAAACACACACTGAGATAGACAAATACAGAAAGACTCTGAGAGTTAGAGAAAAAATACAGAGAGAGAGACAGAGATACAGAAACACACAGAGAAAGGGAGAGAAAACAGGACAGAGATAGAGACACGCACAGAGAAGACAAATACAGAGATGCTGAGAATCAGAGGGAGACACAGAAAGACAGAGAGAGACAGTAAATGAGAAAGAGAAGTGAATAGTGAGCAGTGTCATGAAAACCCACAGAGAGTTTCAAATGCTACAGAGAGATCAAGAAGAATGAGAAATTGGAAAAGACTGCCATTAGACTTGGCACTTACAGAGATGTGAATAGATTTGGGAGAAAAGTTTTAATTGTGTGATAAAGCTGGAAGCCTGCTTGCAAGACATTGGGAACTAAGTGAAAGGAGAAAAAGAGGAGGCAGAGAGTGCAAAAAGGCTTTTCCCCCTAGGAGCTGGGCTACAAAAGGGAAGGGAAATATAAGACAATAACTTGAGAGGACGGTAAGGTCAAGGGAAGATTTTCTTTAAATATGATGGAGATCTCAGCAACAGAGGAGGAACCAGTAGATAGCAATAGATTCAACATTGGGGGAGAAAGGGATGATTGAATGAACATTGTTTTTTGTCAACAATGTAAGGAACTAACTCCTCATTCCAGCATCTCCCAAGGACTGCCATTAGGTCACCTTTTCCCCCACAAACTCATCTTACTTTGAATATCCTGAATACAATTTCTGGTGTTGGCTGCCTGTCCAGAATGGTCAGGATGACATTATCCAAGGCGTCAATCTTTTTCTGGCTCAGGGACTGAAACAAAGAGGAGTATTATAATGTAATGGGCACATGGGAATGAACGCAGAGAACATGAAAAAAGTGAAGTATGATACAGAGATAGATTGGCTGAATAGTTAGGGTGCTCGATTAGGGTCATGGAGACCTGGGTTCAAACTCTACCTTTGTCATTCACTAGCTGAGTGACCCTGGGAATGTCTCAGAGCTGTTTTCTTAGCTGTAAAATGGGGATAATACCAACATTAAAGGGCTATAGTGAGACTCAAAGTAGTTGTTCCACAAACTTCAAAATTCTTTACAAGGGTCAGTTATTTATACTACATGAAAAGAGAACATGAGTAAGAAAAGTTGGGCGAGTTGATCTTAGAGGAATAGAGTGCTACTAGAATTTATTGAACAAGTAAGTGTCATGAATCAGCCTGTACTTTGGACACATGTGACTGGCAGCTGTATGGAAGATGAGAGAAAGAGGGAGAGAGTGAGAGACAGACAGACAGAGACAGAGATGGGAGAGAGAGAGACAGGGTAAGGAGAAAGGGAGAGATGGGGGGAGAGAGAGAGACAGACAGAGAGAGACATAGAGAGAGGGACACACAGAGAGAGACAGAGAGAGACAGAGACACAGAGAGAGAGACAGAGAGACAGAGAAACAGGAGAGACAGAGGGAGAGGAGAGAGAAACTTGGGGCAGGGAATAAAAATTCGGAGGTTATTATATTAGTCCCAGTAAGTGTTAATTAGGTCATTGGGTGAGATGATATAAAGAAGGTTGCTCTGATAAGAATGGGACCCACTGAAAACTCACTTTCATGGGAGTCGTTGGTGGTGATATCTCATTCAATGAATCATTTGTAGGTGGTAGCGGGAACACACATTTGAGGCAGCAACTGATGATCAAGTCTATCTCTTCCTTATTTAAGAGGGGGTTGAGTTCCCTAAGAGGAGGGCAATAAGGTAGATTATCAAACTTAAGCTCAAGTGAAGCTCTTCATTGCTGTTTGTGTCATGGTACAAGTGGAGCCAGGAGATTTGAACTTTAGTCCTGCAGCTCCCCTTATTAAATGTGTGAACTTTGAAGGAATCAATGACCCTCTCTAAGTCTCAGATTCCCCATCTGTAAAACTGGGGCAGTAATGTAGTAGTACCTGGACTCCCTCTCTTAGAGAGATGCTATATGGCTTAAGTATCAAACCATCAAACACGCATGGAGGCAGTATGGTCAAAACAGCCTAAGTGATCCAGATTTTAAAGGTAAAGTCAAAATGGTAGGGAGGGACAGGAAGTATTTTTGCCTAACTCAGCCAGTATACCTCCTCCACAATGACCTAGAAACTAGATCAGACCAAATTCTGATCAGTAAAGCCAAGATAAAGTCACAGTGAGTCGTTTTTCCAGCCCAAGACTACTTAGGGAGACGGAGAGAGAGAGGTCTATGGATAATGGGGACAGAGAGTGACCAAGAGCACGGACACTGGCTGCAACAGGCAACATTCCATTGCTCAGGGATGGAAAGGGTGCTAAGACAAATCACCAGGGCAGGACACACCTGAACTGAGATTTCAGGGGATGCTGAACTAGTATCAGGTGCAGGAATGAGTACTGTTTAGCAATTTAGCAGTTCTGTTGCTCATTTTTTAGTTCTGGGTCCAGAAGAAGGGATCTATGCATGAGTTCTAGATGTGTACTGAGTAAGGAACAAATCCTGGAAATGTAGTCATGTGGGTCTGAGCTCAGGAACAGAGCAGATACTCAGTTCTAGCCTTTAGCCCAGCATTTAAGGCTGCAGTCTAGGTCCAAAGGGAAATCAGAAATTCAGTTGCTCTGAATCTGCAGAACCTCTAAGAGGGTAATCACATAAGGCAGCAGACCTAATACTGGGTTAGGAATTTGGAGAGCATAGACAAGGAGGCCAGTGAATAGGACTCTTCCTGGATCACACTTTTTTGGGAGCATTTAAAACTTGCAGGCTTCCAGACTGAGCTGTGAAAGCAGCAGAAAGATATAAAAGGACAGAAGCTCAGGCCAAACATTCTCCAACTCTCAGAAGTACACATACTCCAGCACTAACATAAAATTCAAATTTAAAAATAGACAGAGAAAAGAAGAAGAAGAAGAAGAAGAAGAAGAAATTTATTATAAAATGCTACTATAGTGATAGGAAAACTATAGGATCAAACCCAGAAGAATGATTTGAAATCATCCACAAGCAATGCCTCAAGGGAAAATGAAGATTGGATACAAGCCAACAAGAATTCTTAGAAGCAAATTTTATATGTATATGTGAGTGTGTGTGTGTGTGTGTGTGTGTGTGTGTGTGTGTGTGTGTACCAAATGAGAGCTATAGAAGAAAGATTGACAACTTGGTGAAAGAGCTACAAAATCTTACTGGAGAAAATACCTTTCAAATTAGAAGTGACCAAATGGAAATATTATTATTCAGTACTGTACTAGAAATGATAGCTGTAGCAATAATAAAAAGATATTGAAGAAATAAACATAAATGATGAAGAAGCATAAATAATTATCACTCTTTGGAGATGTTATGACATTTTATTTAAAGAACTCTAGAGAATCAACTAAAAATAATTGAAACAATTACCAACTTCAGTAAAGTTACAGGATATAAAATAAATCCATACAAATCAACAGCATTTCTTTATATTACCAACAAAATCCTTCAGTAAGAGATAAATTCCTTTTAAAATAACTAGTGCGTGTAAAATACTCTTTGGCAAAATATTCTTTGCATAAATAAAATCAGATCTAAATAATTGAAGATATACTAATTGCTCATGCATAGCCTGAGCCAATATAATAAAAATGACAATAATACCCAAACTAATTTACTTCTTCAGGATGTAGGAAAATAGGTGCAGGAGTGCATGATTGGTGGAGTGCAACCATTCTGGAAAGCAATGTGGAACTATGCCCAAAAAACTATTAGACTTTACATATCCTTTTACTTGGAGTTAACAGCATTAGGTATATACTGCAAAGAGAGCAAAGAAAGGAGAACTGTCCATACAGAAATATTTATAGCAGCTGAGGGAACCATGGGAGTTGTGTGAACCAAACTGATTCCTTCTTGTGACTGAATTCTGGATCTAGCTCAGAGTTCACTCTCTATTCACTTATGGGTCTAGTCTAATTTCTGTCTTGTGAGAAAACTTTATTTAATTATGGCAATTGTGAGAAAACTTTATTGCATTGTTTGAACCTAATCCTGTGTGACTGGGAAGCTGGACCACCACCTCTACCTGAGACCCTTAACTGAGGACCCTTTAACTAAGTTATGCTGACCAGAAACCCAAGTCAGATTCAAAGACTGATGTAGGGAGTGTTCTCACAATTATGCGTTTCAAACAATCCTTATGTCTTTTTTAAAATCTGGCTCTATACTGGCCAATCAGTTGCAATTTTTTGTATCTTTGATTAAATACTGACACTTTGGTGGGGAGAGTAGGACAGATATTTTTCAGATTTTAGGGAATTGTATCTGTTTGCTCTCCCCCTCCCAACTTGGAGAGCCCCTAATCTTTCCTCCAATTAGAAATCAGATTATCTAATTTTGTGTTCTTACTTGTATCTTGTCTACTGTTTCTTTTAATGTGTAGAAATCTGTCTCCCCCTATATTTGGAGTCCAGTGCCAAGGTGAGGAGGCCTAGTTGAGATTTGTTATGCAATTGGCATGCATTGCTTAATAAATCAATATGCCTGGAAGTTCAAACCTTTGTTTCCTCAGTCATTTCATCTTTCATCTGTCACACAACTTTCTTTATGGTAGCAAAGAATTGGAAACTAAAGAGATATTTATCGAAATAACTGTAATATGAAATATGTTTTTTGATGTTCTAGTTATAATGAAAGAATTCTAATATGGTGTCATTTAGGCTAAATTGTCCTAATGCCCATAAAACATATAAACAGTGACAGACAGCATTCTTACACTGTCCTGACCCATTCCGATGCTGTGTCAAGCAATGAAATGATTACAACTTTGCATTAGATAGGACTCCAAGGCAACTGCAGAGGCTTACGAGCCGTAGCTACTCTTTATGTCTGATAGCCGCCAACCTCTCACGAACTTTGGTCCCTGGTGAGGAAACTCTCCCAACCCATTCTCCTATTGATAAGGGACCCTGGGAATTTCCTCACCTCATCTGGGCCTGATTAAGGATGGTGCCTCCCACCTCTGGTCTCACCCATTCTGAATAAGCCCATTTTTAAGGTATAAAGCTCCCGGGCTCAGACCCTGCTCTGAGTGTATACTCACATTGAGATCTTTGCCATTGTACACATCTCCCTAGAACTGCATGAGTTTCTTTGCTACTATAGGACTAAACCTTTATTTGTCTATATTGCTACATAGCAGTCTCTTCTCTCTTCCCCTCCCCCTTTTTTCTGCTTGATATGCCCCATAATAAAACTCATGGTTGTACTAACTTTCTGAGTACTGATTTCCTTGAATTCCCAAACTCAAGTCTTTGCTCTAATCATCCATCAATTGGGGAATGGCTTTATTTTACATATTTGTAATGGGTTTTGTTTTTCTTGCTTTCTCAGTGGGTGGAAGAGGGGGAGGAAGAGAATTTGAGACTGAAAATAAAATAAAACTGAGATCTAGATTCTAGTTATGACCCTGGTGTTAAACTCTACGTGACCTCTGGTAAGTCACCATTTCCCTGAGCCTCAGTTTTCACCTCTGCCAAATAAAAGTATTAGACTGTAGCTTTGAAGTCTCTTCTAATTCAGATATTCAGAGTTTAGGGAATCCTGAATTTATTCTTGGATTGGATCCACCTACATCTGTGAAGTGTTTAAAAACAAATTTGATAACTCTATTTCGGTATAATTAGTTTCCTTTGGCAGGTAGATGGTGCAATGGATAGAATGTTGGTCCTGGAATCGGGAAGACCTGAGCTCAAATCTAGCCTCAATCACTTACTGGCTTTGTGACTCTAGACAAGTCATTTAGTCTCTGTCTGTCTTAGTTTCCTCAATTGTAAATGGGGAGCATAATAGTTCCTACCTCCTAGAGTTATTGTGAAAGTCAAATGAAATATTGGTAAAGTGCCCTTCTCTCCTCCTTCCCCTTTGTACTCCTATGTATTTAAGCATTGAAAACCTTGTTCTGTATTTTATTTTATGCATTTGAAACCTTGTTTTATATTTTATTTTGTATATTTAAAAATTTTGTCCTGAAAAGGGATCCATAGTCTTCAGTAGACTTCCAGGGTGGTCCATGACACAAAAAAGGTGAAGTACTCCTTCCTTAGGTGATTTTGAGATCTAACAACTTTGAATATGGTAGGGGTATGGTAGGGCCATCACAAACATCTGAGATTCTTCATACCCCTTGCACATGTTCCTATAATGGCACAAGATTATTTAAATCATCAGTTGAGGAGATTAGGAAATTGCATAGACATATTTGCTTTTGAGATTAATATTAAAAATAGGATCATAGATTTAGTGCTGGATAGTACCTTAGAGATTACTGAATCCCACCCTTTTATTGGAGGAAAAGAAGATCCAGATCAGTTTAGTGATTTACCCATATCCACAAGTTATAAGCATCCAAGTTAGGAGTCAAACCCAAGCTGTCTCATTTCAAAGCCAGTGCTATCTCCACTCTGTACTGCTGCCTCCAACAATAATGAAAGACATTTTTAGAGCACTTTAATATTTGTTGTTCAGTTGTTTCAATCTTGTCTAACTCTTTATGATTCCATTTGGGGTTTTCTTGGCAAAGATACTGGAGTGGTTTGCCATTTCCTTCTCCAAATCATCCCACATATGAGGAGCCTGAGGCAAACTAGGTTAAGTGATTTTTCTAGGTCACACAACTAGTAAGTGGGGTGGATTTGAACTCAGGTCTTCCTGACTCCAGGCCTGGCACTCTATCCACTGTAACATGAACCCTCTCCTTTTGCAAGTTTACATGGAATGTAAAAGGCATAGCCAGAATTTAAACCTAGGTCGTCTGACTTCAAAGTTGACACTTTCTACCACACAATTGCAAGAAGGATGCTTCAATTAAGAGGGCACTTAAAACTCCCCTCGGTCTAGTAGTATGAAAGAAAAACCCAGGTTCCAAAGTCAGAGGACCCAAGTTCAGATCCTACCTCTGATCCTTATTATTCTAGGTGCCCTTGGGCAAATTAGATTTTTTTGGGTCCTCAGTTTCCTCTTCTGTAAAGTTAGGGGTATTGGACTAGATGACCTCTGAGGTTCCTTCTAATTCTAGATCTATGATTCTAGGAAACAACTGAGCAAGCCAAAATAATTCGGTAAACTAATTACCAGACGATGACCACAGTAAAACATTTCTGTTGTGTCCTTGGGGCTCTGTCAACTTTCTCTGTTCCCAAATGAATGTCTTTAAAAATTAATTTGAGGGTACTTTTGACTCATTTTTATGAGTTCTAATCTGGCCTCAGATACTGACTGGCTGTATAACCCTGGGCAAGTCACTTAAACCTGCTTGTCTCAGTTTCTTCATCTGTAAAATGATCTGAAGAAGGAAATGGAAAACCACTCCAGTATCTCTGTGAAGAAAATCCCAAATGGGGTCACAGAGAATTGGACATGACTGAAACCCTGAGGCCAGGAATAGTTTAGGTTGATTCTTGGAAACTCCTGGAAAAATATTATTTAGAGTCTATTTTGTGGCCAGGTACTTACCCCAAGTAGGACAGAGCTATCATGATATCTGAGCAGAATGAAGTGTCTGGGTCCTCTTTGGACTGTGCTGCCAGTATTTGCTGGTATAGAAGAATATGAAGAAAAAAACCCACAGAGCAAGGTTTGAATGGGGATTGCCATTCTTGTCCTCCCCTCTGCAAAGGTCTCCTTAAGTCTTTCATATGGATTTTCTAAAAGATAGAACAGAAGGAATCCAGACTAAGCTACCTTCTAAAAATTTAATCAGTAAGCAGAGAAAGAAGATCATTTGATCCTCAGTGAAGTTTGTTGCAGACAAATATTGGTTGGGGAAAAAAAAGATTCATGAGAACCTTGAATGTCCTATTAGCCATCATGTGATTTTACCCAGAATGCCAGGTTCAGAAGATTCTGTGAAAAGTTATCAAAGCTTTCCGGCAGACCAAGAACCTACTACTTGGTACAACTGTTTGTCACATTGCCCTTCTCCACTTCCCAATACAATCCAGAACAATACAATAAACATTTATTAAGCACCTCCTGTATGCAGGGCAATAAGTAACTTTTAGCTAATGCTTAATTGCTTCATTCTTGGACATTCTTGTTTAGGGGTGTGTGTGTGTGTGTGTGTGTGTGTGTGTGTGTGTGTGTGTGTGTGTGTGTGTGTGTGTGTGTGTGTGTGTGTGTGTGTGTGTGGTGTGTGTGTGTGTGTGTGTGTGTTAAAGCACAAAATTATACAATACAAAATCCTTGGAGCTAGAAAAGCCTGAGTTTTCCTACCTCTGATATTTTAGTGCCTATTTAGCCTTCTGCAAGAGACTTAACTTCTTATATCCCAGATAACTCTCCAAGCCTGGAATTCTTGATTTTTTTGTTTTATGTCGGAGACCCCTATAGTGGTCAATAAGACCCGTAGGCCCCATTTTCATAATGTTTTTTAATTGCTAAAATAAAATGCATAGGATTATAAAGAAAATAAACTGTATTGAAATAGTTATCTAAATATTCAAATAAAAAATAAGTGCACAGACCCTAAGTTAAGAACCCTATTTGAAGACTAGAAGTTTCAGAATAAGTGTCTATTTTTATTGGGGTGGAACAGGGAATGGAAATTCCCCATGCTAATGAACTAAAAGGTTAGCTCAAGTCAACAAGCGTTTATTATCTGCCAATCACTGTAGAAAGCCCTAAGGATATAAATAGAGGCAGAAAGAAAGCAGTCCCTGACCTCAAGGATCTAACCTTCCAATGGGGGAGGACTTGAGGACCACATATAAAAGGATGAGTTGGAAGGGGTGGGAAGGAACTTAACCACAAGACAGCGCTGGAGAGCAAGTCCTAGAGGAGAGTCAGGAGTTCAGCCTGGAGAAGAAATGGGTCTATTGGTTTCATTAGGCTGTGTTATTGACAGAGTGAATTTCCAGTTACTACTACTACTTCTACTATTACTACTACTACTACTGTTGCTGCTGCTACTGCTACTACTACTACTACTGCTACTACTACCACTACCACTACTACTCTTACTACTACTACTGCTGCTGCTGCTGCTGCTGCTGCTACAACACAGATAAGGATACTGTGACTGAAAGATGTTAAATGACCTGCCTACGATCATATAAACAGTAAGTGTCAGAGCTAGATTAAACCCAAATCTGGGAGATAGGAGCTATTATTATCATATCCATTTTACAGAAGAAGCAAGTAAGACTGTTAAGAGGAGGTAAGTGACTTGCCCAAGGTCACAGCTAATAAGTGCCTGAGGGCAGATTTGAATTCAGGTCCTTCTTACTCCAGGGCTAGCTCTTTTTACATTATGCCCCCTAGTTACTTCATTAGATGTAGAAAGACCTGACAATTCTTCTCAACAGAATGAAAGTTGGGGGTGTATGAAAGAGATAGGCAAACCTTGAAATTAGGAAGATTTGGGTTCAAATTCTTCCTGTGACATCTTCTGACTGTGTGACCCTGGGCAAGTCCTTAAACTCTCAGTGTTTCAGGCAGTCCTCTAATTGTGTGGCTGATCTCCATTGTTTTGTCACCTGAGAGTTCTCTGAACTAAGAAATCCTGGGTTCAGACCAAAAAACCAAAGCAAATATACATGCTACACACATCCTGTAAATTGTATCTGCTTGGCAACTGGTCCCATTTACTTTTTAATGATCTATAACTTAATAGATAATAAGTCTTGGAGGATTGCCTAAGGCTCGGAAAAGTTAAAAGACAGCCAGGGTCATAAAGGTAATGAGAATCAGAAAGGGATTTGAAACCCCAGGAATGTCCAATTCCAAATAAACACTCTAATCTCCTTGGACAGACTGACCCACCCAATGTAAATAACTCAGGTGAAAGTGTTATTTCCCATGGTATTTGGTAGAACCTTAAAATAGAAGGACTTTTGCCCAAGAAAAGAATCTTACTTACCAACAAATGATTCATTGCTGCGCTCCTCAAATGAGTTTTGGAAAAAAATCTCTTTCTCTGGGCCATTATTTCCCCAGCTATCAGGAGGGACTGAATAAATTCTTTTCTGATTTCTACATCCTGCAGTTCGGAGGTGTCATTCATGGAGGGAGGGAAAGAAGAAGAATCATGAAGAAAGCAGCATACCCCAGCATAAGGTCAGCCAGTTAGTGTACAAGTATTTATGAAGCACTTATTATAAACCACATACTGCGCTAAGCGGTGACGGTGGTGGTGGTGATGGTCGTCTTTCGTTTTTGAAGATGGCCAATGGTTTCAGGAATGTGATGTCTTGACTTGCAAGTGAGTTGGATTTAAGTGAGGAGAGCTGTACAATCATCAGCCTCACTTTCTCCTCCAGAGTGAGCAGTCATAAGCAAGACACAGGTCGAGACAACTGGCAATGGCCTGAAGTGTAGTGGGAGACCTTGGCCTTTTGCTAAGCAGTGAGGATAAAGGCAAAAACATTATCCCTGCTCTCAAGGAGCTAACATTCTAACGGGAGATACAACATACAAATAACCCTACGTGTATGTGTGTGTGTGTTCACAAGTATGGGTATAAATGTATATTTTGTGTCTAGTAGTTTGCAATCATGTGCAACTCTTCATGAACCTTTTGGGATTTTATTCAGAAAGATACTGAAGTGGTTTGCCGTTGCCTTCTCTGGCTCATTTTGCAGATGAGAAAACTGAGGCAAACAGGATTAAGTGATTTGCCTAGGATCACAAAGCTGTTTTCAATCCTTTCTTCACTTCATGACTCCATTTGTAAGTTTTTTTTGGCAAGGATGGTGGAGTGGCTTGTCATTTCCTTCTCCAGCTCATTTTACAGATGAGGAAACTGAGGTAAACAGAGTTTACATACAGTCACTAAGTCATACAGTCACTGAGGTCAGATTTGAATTTATGAAGATGACACCACCTGGCTGGCCTCTCACAGAGCCTGTACTATAGATAAATATATTGATAACTCAGAATAAAATTTAGTTCTGGTCCTAGCTATGCCACATACTAACCATGATATTGGAAATCTGTAAAGTCCCTTACAGTTCAAAGATTCTTGGATTTTGTGATTTGCCAGTTCTAACACTAATGATGTGCCTCTATCCTCTCTTCATAGAACCATGGAATTTAGTTCTGGAGTGGACCTTGGACACTAGCTAATCCAATCCTATCATTTTATAGAAGAGGAAACTGAAACCCAGGATAGAGTGAAGTGTTTTACTTAAGGTAACAGTTAGTTGCAGAGTTGAGGCTAGATTCCAGATGTCAGAGAATCATAAATTTAAAGTTGGCAGGGACCTCAGAGGTAATTTAGTCCAATGCCTTTATTTCGTAAGACCTCCAATTTACTCTGTATTTATCTTCGATGCACATAGTTGCTTGACTGTTGGCACCCCCATTAGTTTTTAAGCTCCTTGAGGGACTATTTTTTTTTGTTTTCTTTGTAGCTTCATTGCTTAAAGCAATGCCTTGCATATTCGTTGTTTTTGATGTTCAATAGTTTTTCAGTCATGTGACTTTGTGACCCCTTTTGAAGTTTTCTTGGCAGAGATACTGGAGTGGTTTGCCATTTCCTTCTCCATCTCATTTTATAGATGAGGAAATTGAGGCAAAAAGTGACTTGCCTAGGGTCACACAGCTAGTAAATGTCTGAGGCCAGATTTGAACTCAGAAAGATGAGTCTTCCTGACCCTAGGCCTGGTGCTCTAACCGCTGCAGCGCCACCTAACTGTTGACCTACTTAGCACTTAATAAGTATTTGCTGACAGTGAGGATACCAGCCAAGAGAAAATAAGTGACTTACATGTAGTAAATCATAAGAAATAAACGGCAGAGCTAGACTTCAATCCAAATCCTGTGTTTTTTCCCTTTTACTACTCATGAATGACCATAGAATCCTTGACATTTCCTATCCCTTCCAGGAGCCAAGCTGGTGATATTTGGCTCATAGAAAGGCATCAAATACAATTAAGACTATTTCTGATACTTCAGATTTCCTTAGGGCAAACCATAGCCAATGGTTTGAAAACAACAACAATAATAATAATAGCTAGCATTTATAAAGTACTTATAAGATGCTTCAAGTATTGTCTCATTTTATCTTCGCAACAACCCTGGGAAATAGGTGCTATTGTTATCCCCATTTTATAGATAAGGAAACTGACAGCAGAAAGTGACTTGCCCAGGGTCACACAGTTAGTAAGTGTATGAAGGCAGATTTTTAAGTCAGGTCCTCCCAACTCCAGGGCCAGTGCTCTATCCACTGCACTACCTAACTGCCCCTTGGTACGGATTGGAAAGCACTTGGTTGTAACATTCAACTTACAGGACAGCTGGCCTTGAAGCAGTTGACTATCTTTTCAACAATTTCAATCTCCACAGTTGGAAGGAGCTGATCCTTGGGGACTAGTAGAAGCACCTTCTGATAACTGTGAAGGAGGAGGCAAGTCATTTCCTTGCATGTAGGTACCTAGAAGTTCCAGAGGAAAGCATGAGGGGAAGAGATCAGATGCTTCAGAAATGCCCTCTCTTTTCATTCCCAATAAAAATGCTTCAGCAGTTTGGACAGTGCTATCACCATTATCACAACCTATCCCCAGTGATGATCACAAGCCCCCTTTACCAGAGTATCCTTCCCATTCTATGTTCTTCCACCTTTTATGATTATATCCAATGTATTTCTCATTTGTACATAGTCAAAAATAAATATATATTATGTGTGAACATTTATATACTTAAATATTAATTTAATTTAAATATGTTTTATATATGAAATACATAGACATATATACATTTATGTATATGTGTGTGCACACACTCTCCTTTATATTGAGAGCCATTTGAGAGAAGGAACCATTTTTGTCATGCTTTGTTTTTCCAGTACATAGCAGAGAATCTTGCGCATAACAGGCACTTCATAAATTCCTCCTGACGACTTCTGGGGTCCCATTTTTTGTTCTGCTCAATTTCTTACTCTTTCTCCTTTTACTATTTACCAGGCTAGTAGTCAGAAAGACCCAAGTTTGAATTCTGCCTCAGCACTATTTTGCTGTGTGACCCTTGAGGGAGTTGAGTATTACACATAAAGTTTTTTGCAAAATAAAATGCTAGGTAAATGTCAGTTATTATTATGGTTATTAATGTTATCTCCTTGAGTTATCATTAGAAGTCACTTATTTTAGGTTTAATATAAGTAGAGCCAAGAAGTTAGATTAGCGACAGCAACCCAGACAAATTTTTCCAATATTTCCCTCCAAACAACTTTAAAATAATGTTTCAAATCAAATTTTGGAGTGGTTGAGTCAACAAAAGGTCAAGGTGATGCATTTTTCTAGCCTAAGACAACTTAAGGTGTATGCAAGAAGGACCTGTGATGCCTGCATAGGGGTTAACCTGGATTGTACACATTGGCAGCACCCATGGTGGACCTTAGAAGCCACTGAGATAGTGGCTGCATCAGATTTAGGAGGCTTCAGTGCAGAGACAGTAAGGAGGTCAGACAACTGGTCAGAAAGAGATTACAGGGAACACTTTGTTGGCACTGGGTGCAACAGGTACTGATTGGAAGTTCTATTGCTCATATGTAGTTCTGATTTGCAGTTTCAGGACAGAGAAGTGCTTGTGATTGGTCACAAGGAAGCAGTGGTTCTGGTCACAGTTCCAGGGCCAAAATGAGAACTAGCCCTTGTGGCTATAGGGAAGCAGGGACCCCCTCCTAGGTAAAAACCAGAGCACAGACCAGGAGATCAACGACCATACTTCTCTATGGGATACTACACTTTGGAAGTACTGAAAACTTGCAGATCCCCAAAACTAGCTCTGAAAACAGCAGCATTAAAAAGCTGAAGCTTGGGACAGTGCCCCCACACCCACCCTAAGTGAACACAGCCCAATTTTAACATTAAATTCAAATTCAACAAATGGGCTGGAAAAATGAGCAAGCAACAAAAAAAGAACTTAATCATAAAAAAAGTTACTGTGGTGGTAGAGAAGACCAAGACAAACTCAAAAGAAGACAATGATGTGAAAACAGCTACCAAAATCTCAAAGAAAAGTACTAGTTGTACCCAAGCACAACAAGAATTCCTAGAAGAGTTAAAGAAAGAGAAAAGAATGGTAGAGAAAAAAACTGGGGGAAAATGAGAAGAGTGCAATAAAATTATGAAAAGAGAATTAACAGCTTGAAGAAACACAAAAAATGCCAAAGAAAATAATCTTAAAAGTATAATTGGTCTAATGATAAAAAATGTATAAGTATTTACTGAAGAAAAGAACTCCTTAAAAAGAAGAATTGGCCAAATGGAAAAAAATAACTGATGAAAATAATTCCTTAAAACCTAAAATTGGGCAACTGGAAGCTAATGAATACAAGAGACGTCAAGAAACAATAGAACACAGTCAAAAGAATGAAAATATGGAAGAAAATGTAAAATATCTCATTAAAAACTGACCTGGAAATAGATCAAGGAGGAATAATTTAAGAATTGTTGGACTACCTGAAAACTGTGACTTCAAAAAGAGCCTAGAGTTTGTATTTCAATAAATTACAAAGGAAAACTGTTCTTATATTTTAGATTTGGAGGGTAAAATAGAGATTGAAAAAATTCACTGATCACCTCTTGAAAAAAATGACAAAATGAAAACTCCCAGGATTCTAGATCTCTCAGATCAAGAAAAAAACAGCAGAAAGAAACCATTCAAATATTGTGGAGATGCAGTCAGGATCACTCAAGATTTAGTAGCTTCCATGTTAAAAGAATAGAGGACTTGGAACATGATCTTCCAGAAGGCAAAGGAGCTAGGATTACAACCAAGAATAATTTACTCAGCAAAACTGAATGTAGTCCTTCAGAGGAGAAATGGATATTTAATGAAATAGAGAACCTTTAAGCATTCCTGATGAAAAGACCAGAGCTAAATAGAAAATATGACACTTAAACATAAGACTCAAAAGAAGCATAAAAAGGTAAACATGAAAGACAAATGATAAAAGATTCAATAAAATGAAACTATTTACATTCCTATATGGGAAGATAATACAAATAATTTCTAAAAACTTTATAACTTTATTATTTTTAGGGAAGTTAGAAATAGAATATATAAAGGGCTGGGGTAGCAATCGTGATCTTAGACAAAGAAAAAGCAAAAATAGACCTAATGAAAAGAAACAACCAGGGAAACTATATTTTGATAAAAGGTACCGTAGACAAAGAAGTAAGATCAAAATTTTTTATAGTAAGTTTCTCTAATAAAGGCCTCTTTTCTCAAATATATAAGGAACTGAGTCAATTTTATAAAAGTAAGATCCATTCCCCATTTGATAAATTGTCAAGGGATATGAACTGGGGCAGCTAGGTGATGCAGTGGATAGAGCACTGGCCCTGGAGTCAGGAAGACCTGAGTTCAAATATGGCCTCAGACACTTACTAGCTCTGTGACCCTGGAGAAGTCACTTAACCCTGATTGCCTCAAAAAAAGAAAGAAGGAAGGAAGGAAGGAAGGAAGGAAGAAAAAAAGGAATATGAACAGGCAGTCTTCAGAAGACATGCAAGCTATCAATTTTCTTATAAAAATACTCTAAATCACTATTAACTGAAGAAATACAAGTTAAGACAACTTTGAGGAACTGTCTCACACCTATCAGAAATAGAAATCATTCCAGAAAACGAATTGGAAATCTGCCTAAAGGGCTATACAACATTGACCCAGCAATAACACTACTAGGTACCTCAAAGAGATCAAAGAAAAAGGAAAAAGACATATACATACAAAACTATTTAGAGCCACTCTTTTTGTGGTGGCAAAGAATTGGAAATTGAGGGGATTCCCATTGGGGAATGGCTGAATAAATTGGGGTATATGATTGAGATGGAATATTATTGGATATATGAAGCACTGAGGAGAATGGTTTCAGAAAAACATGGGAAGACATACATGAACTGATACAAACTAAAGTGGGCATAACCAGGAGATCATTGCACATGCTAAGGGCAAAATTATAATGAAGATCATCAATGAAAGATTTAGCTTCTCTGATCAAGACAAAGATCCCAGAAAATTCCAAAGGATTAAAAAATGCTATATACCTCCAGAGAAAGAATCAATGAACTGTGAATGCAAATGGAATTATAATTTTCTCATTTTCCTTATTTTTCTTGTATTTTTTGTGTAATATGGCTAATATGGAAATATACTTTACATGATTTCACATGTATAATTAGTGTATTGATTGCCTTCTCAATATGTAGGGAGGAGTGGTTGAGAGGGAAAGAATCTGGAACCCAAAATTAAAAGAAAAAGAATGATAAAAATAAATAATGATTAAAAAAAAGAAGTCCCTTATCATCAATGGATAAAGAAGTGTTTATTAGGTATCCATTATGGTCTAAGATATGCTATAGATAAATACTTATGACAAAATGACCCTTCTTTTAATAGGGATGGCAACTGTTTATATTACAACTATAGGTGACAATATTTTTTTAATGCTAAAAGGATGTTGTAGTGTTGCTTAATGGATAAAGAGTAGAGGTTGGAGCCAGGAAGACTTGGGTTCAAGTACAACCTCAGCACATACTGTCTATGTATCCCAGGGCAATTTACTTATCTCCCCTGGACTATTATTCAGTAGAAACCTGCATAAAACCCTGGAAAACTCACTACACTTCTGCTTCATGCATTGGAAGTGTTTGCAATTTATGATGGCTCACCTTCCTATTAGTTCATTCCCCCTAGAACTTTTAGACCTAGACCACAGATGTCCTCATTTCTATCCAGGCTGCACTGCTATCTCCTTTCCATAGGACTTGCTCTGTCACACTCCCATGCCTGATACTCTCTGTCCCTGTCTGTCCCTCTGTTTCAGTCTCTCTGTTTCTCTACCTCTCTCTCTTTTTTGTCTCTCTATCTCTGTGTCTGTCGCCTCCCCACTTTACAGTTCCCTTATGTGTGTTTCCCCATTGGAATGTAAGCTCCTTGATTTTCTTCCTACTTCTATTTGTATTCTCAGTGCTTGTCCCTGTACCTAGCATACAGTTAAGTGCTTCATAAATGCTTATTGATTGACCAGCTGACTGACTCAGTACTCTAGGAGGTTCTGTAAGACTATAACTTGCAGAGAAGGTAATGACCTGAATTTATAAAGGGAGTTACCTCATTTGGGAGTTCTCTACCACAGTGAAATGGCAGATCCAGTTCCTACCCTTAATATGATGGAATTCTGGGAGACTATGCTTTGAAAGAAGTTATCCAAGGGGATGAGTCATTAAACATAGTATGAGAAAATGGACAGAGTGGGTAATCTGATCTGGAGAAAGGTGTGATCCATAATTAGGCTTATTGTATACTGATCACTTCTGCTACTTATATGAACTGATAATGAACTATATGCCTTGGTTCAGAAACAGACACTTAGTGGGAGCACCATCATGGGTTCTCGGCTTTGGAACCAGCAGCAGAAGGAATTTGTTTCTGGTCCTTAGAGGGAATGGTCATTAGAGAGGAGGTTCCCCAGGAATGGTGGCAGGGGCCATCAAGACACATTGTCTCTAAGGGAACTATGCTTATATGGCCATTTTATATATTAAATGAAAGACCTGAGCTTCAATACAAGACCACCTGTTAGTGGATTTGCTTTAGACCAATCAAACAGAGGAGGGAAAACAGATCAAGTGTGAGATAGAAATTCCAACAATCTAACAGGATTATTGTATTGATAATCAACTGAGTTAGCTAATCTGATCAATCCAATGATCTACATTAACTACAAAAGCTATGTGATGAAAAATGCTATGCACATAAGAGAACTGATGAACTCTGAGTGTAGATAGAAGCATTTTGCATTTTATTTTTCTTACTTTAAAATATACTTTATTTATTTTCAGTTTTCAACACGTACATCCACAAGATTTTGAATTCCCAGTTTTCTCCCCATCTCTCCCCTCCCCCCAGACCAGGATGGCATGCACTCCAACTACTCCTTTCTCCAATCTGCCCTCCCTTCTATCACCCCCCCTACTCCCATCTCCCTCTCCTCTATTTTCCTGTAGGTAAGACAGATTTCTATTGCCTGTATAACTTATTTCCAAGTTGCCTGGGAAAATTAATTAATTAAAATTAAATTAAATTAAAGTTAAATTAAAATTAATTTAACATTAATTTTTAAAGCTTTGAGTTCCACATTCTCTCTCTTCCTCATTCCCCACCCACCCTCATTGAGAAAGCAAACAATTCAATATAGGTCATACATATGTAGCCATGCAAACCACTTCCATTACAGTTGCATTGTGAAAGACTAACCACATTTACCTCCATCCTGTTCTGCCCTCCATTTATTCCATTCTCTCCCTTGACTTGTCCCACAAGAATAGCATTTGATTCTGATTACCCCTTACCCCAATCTTCTATTAGCTTCCCTCTCCTATCCCCTTGCCTTCCTGCAGGGTAAGATAGACTTCCATACCCAGTTGAATGTGTGTTATTCCCTCCTAAAGCCAGATCTGATGAGAATAAGGATCTCTTATGCCCTCTCACCTCCCCCCTCTTCTCCTTCATTGTAAAAGCTCTTTCTTGCCTCTTTTTTGTGAAATGATTTACTACATTCTATCTCTTCCTTTCTTTTTCTCCCAGAATGTTATTCTCAACACATAATTTTATTTTTTAGGTATCCTCCCTTCATATTCAGCTCATTCTGTGCGCTCTGTCTATATGTGTATATATCTGTATCTATCTATAGATTCAGACATATAGGTAGATCGATTGATTGATCTATCTATCTATCTATCTATCTATCTATCTATCTATCTATCTATCTATCTAATCTATCTAATTTCCTCATTTCTCTCCTCAGATTTCTCAACCTCTTGCATTCTGGCTTCAGATTTCATCACTCAATTGAAACTGCTCTCTCCAAAGTTACCAACGATCCCTTAATCAGTCAATAAGTATTTTTTTCCTCATTTTATTTATTCGTTCATTCATTTATTCACTTATTTTTAGTTTTCAACGTTGATTTCCACAAGATTTTGAGTTTCAATTTTCTCCCCATCTCTCCCCTCCCCCATCCCAAGATACCATGCATTCTGATTACCTTTTCCCTCAATCTTCCCTCCCTTCTATAATATCCCTCTCTTCCCTTATCCCCACCTTCTCTCTTTTCTTGTAGGGCAAGACGGATTTCTATAACCCATTAACTGTATTTCTTATTTCCCAGTTGCATGCAAAAACAATCCTCAAGATTCATTCCTACAACTTTGAGTTTCAGCTTCTCTCCCTTCTTCCCTTCCCACCCATTCCCACTGAGAAGGCAAGCAATTCAATATAGGTTATACATATGTAGTTATGCAAAAGACTTCCATAATAGTCATGTTGTGAAAGACTATATTTCCCTCTCTTTTGACCTTATCCCTCCCCAAAGTATTTACTTTTAATTATTCCTTCCTCTCATTTGCCCTCCCTTCTATCATCCCCCACACACCCCACTTCTCCTCTTCTCCCCTACTTTCCTGTAATGTAAGATAGATTTTCATAACAAATTGAGTGTGCATGTTATTCTCTCCTTGAGCCAAATGTGAGAGTAAGCTTCACTTTTTCCTTCTCACCTCTTCTTTCCCCCCCTCCATTGTAAAAGTTTTCTCTTGCCTCTTTTATGAGATAATTTGCCCCATTTCATTTCTCCCTTTCTCCTTCCAATATATTCCTCTCTCACCCCTTAATTTTTTTAGATATTATTCCTTCCTATTCAACTCACCTTGTGTCCTCTATCTATATGTATATAATCCCTCCAACTACCCAAATACTGAGAAAAGCCTCAAAGGTTACAAATATTATCTTTCCATGTAGGAATGTAAACAGCTCAACTTTAGTAAGTCCTTTATGATTTCTCTTTCCTGTTTACCTCTTCATACTTCTCTTGACTCGTGTTTGAAAGTCAAATTTTCTACTCAGCTCTGATCTTTTCATCAAAAATGCTCGGAAGTGCTCTATTTCATCAAGTGACCATTTCCTCCCTGAAATATTATACTCAGTTTTTTGGGTAGGTAATTCTTGGTTTTAATCCTAACTCTTTGACCTCTGGAATATCATATTCCAAGTCTTCCAATCCTTTAGTGTAGAAACTGCTAAATCCTGTGTTATCCTGATTGTGTTACAACAATACTTGAATTGTTTCTTTCTGGCACCTTGCAATATTTTCTCTTTGATCTGGGAACTCTGGAATTTGGCTACAATATACCTAGGACTTTTCTTTTTGAGATCTCTTTTGGGAGGTGATCAGTGAATTCTTTCCATTTCTATTTCCCCCTCTGGTTCTAGAATATCAGGGCAATTTTCCTTGATAATTTCTTGAAAGATGATGTCTAGTCTCTTTTGTTAATTATGGTTTTCAGGTAAACCAATAATTGTATCTCTCCTGGATCTATCTTCTAGGTCAATTGTTTTTCCAGTGAGATGTTTCACATTGTCTTCTATCTTTTCATGTTTTGTTTTATAATTTTTTGATTTCTGAAAAGATCATTAGCTTTTATTTGCTCCATTCTAATTTTGAAGGAATTATTTTCTTCAGTAAGCTTTTGGACCTCCTTTTCCATTTGGCCAGTTCTGCTTTTTAAGGCATTCTTCTCCTCATCGGCTTTTTAGATATCTTTTGCCATTTGGGTTAATCTATTTTTAAAGGGATTATTTTCTTCAGCATTTTTTTTTTTTAGTATCCTTTAAAGAGTTGTTGAGTTTTTTTCATGATTTTCTTGCATCATTCTCATTTCTCTTCCCAATTTTTCCTCTACTTCTCTTACTTGATTTTCAAAATCCTTTTTGAGCTTTTCCATGGCCCAAGATCATTTCATATTTTTATTGGCGGCTGAGCCTTGACCTTGCTGTCTTCCTCTGGTTATGTGCTTTGATCTTCCTCTGGTTGTATGCTTTGATCTTCCTTGTTGTAAGAAAATACCTTTTCACCAAGAAAGCAACCTTCTATCATCTTATTTTTCCCCCTTTTTGATTATTTTCCCAACAATTACTTGACTTTTGAGATCTTTGTTAAGGGGATGGTGTATTGCCCCAAGTTTCAGGGGTTTTGTGCAGCTATTTTCAGAGACATTTTCAGAGAGCTGTAAATTCTCCATTCCTCCAAAGTGGTAGGATCATAGGAGAGGTGTTTACTTCTCTCCTGGCCTGCATTCTGGTCTGTGAGTAACAACAAGCACTCTTTTCTGCCCTGAAACTGCGAGTATGATTGCCTCTTCTTTGCTGCCACCAGCTCTGCCATGCCAACTCTCCTCCTTGCTCAAAGATCATGACCCAGATTATCTGATTGATTCTGCCACCATCTATAGGCCAAGAGCCCCAGAAGCAGTCACTTCTAGAGCAGTGGATGCTGGGGCTGGGGCTGGGGCTGGAGTTAGACCACCTTCCCGTCTCACCTAAGTGAGAGTACTTGCCCACTGACCTTTGAAGCTGTCTTTGGTGTTTGTGGGTTGAGAAGTCTGAAAACCACTACAGTTGCCAGTGATTCAGCACCCTAAGGCCTGTTCTAGTCCTCTCTGTGCCAGGTAGGCTGCACTCCACTCTGAGCCAGGTGCAATAGACCCTTTCTGTCAGCTTTCCAGATTGTCTTGGCCTGGCACTCTGTCATTTTGTGGCTTCTGCTGCTCTAGAATTTTTTTAGAGTAATTTTTTACAGATATTTTGAGGGGTTTGGGGGGGAGACCTCAGACAAATCCCTGCTTCTGCTCTACCATCTTGGCTCTTCCCCCTGCCTTTATTTTTCTTGGTATTTTTTTTGGTTGTTGTTTCAACAAGGTTAACATGGAAATATGTTTTGCATGATTTCACATATATAATAGATATCATATTGCTTGCCTTCTCAGTGTGTGAGGGACTAGAGGGAGGGGGAGAATTTGGAACTCAATTTTTTTTTTAATTAATGCTAAGATATATAAATAAAAAATTTTAAGAGGGAATATCCACTATAACAAATCCAACAAGTCATCACTCAGCCTCTGTCTAAAGACCTTGTTATGTAGCCCATTATTTGTAAGCTCCAGTTATTTGTAAGTTTTTTTCCTGATACCAAGTTCTCTCCTGAATCCACCTCTTTTCAATTTCTACTTATTAGTCCTAGTTTTTCCCCCGAGGCCAAATAGAACAAGACAAATCTTTCTTCCACATGACTGCCCTTCACCCTTCAAATACTTGAAGATATGTATCAACACCTTCCCTGACTAAGACCTCTTCTCTAGGCTAAACTTCCCAATTGCTTCCACTGATCCTTGTATGACATACACTCAAGGCCCTTCACCACCTTAGCTGTCCTTCTCCCAACGTTCTCTACTTTATTAATGCCTCTCCTAAACTGTGGTACCCTGATCTGAACATAATCTGCCAGTTGTAGTCAAATCATGACAGAGTAAATACATCAAGCTTATCAGCCTCTTATTCTAGGAAGTTTTGCCTTTCTTCTCCCCTAGCTATGACCTCCCATTTCCCTTCTGATATGGGACCTTGAATATATTTAGGCTTTCAAGGAATACTCATTGCTCTTGTAGATAATGACAATAAATAGGTTTAACATGAACTGATGCAAAGTGAAGTGAGCAGAACCAGAATATTGGACACAGTAACAGCAATATTTTATGATGAAGAACTGTTAATGATTTAGCTATTCTCAGTAGTACAGTGATTCAAGATAATCCTGAATGACTCATGATGAAGCATGCTATCTGCCTCCAGTGAAAGAACTGATACTCTCTGAATTCAGACTGAAGCATGCTCTTTCTTTCTTTCCTTCTTTCCTTCTTTGTCTTCTTACGTGAAATGACTAATATGGAAATGTTTTGCATGGTTGTACATGTATAAACCATATCGATTGTTTAACATCTCAGAGAGAGAGAGGGAAAGAATTTGGAGCTCAAAACTTAAAAAAAAATGTTAAAATAGGTTTTAACATGTAATTGGGGAAAATATTTCTCATATGTCTAAAGTTGTCTCTGCTTCATAAATTTAGAAAGAACTCCCTGGTCTGGCTTTTCTAAATTACCTCCCTTTTTTCATTATTAAACCTTTCTTTGTATCCTCAGTGTTTAACACAGTGCCTGGAATATAGTAAGACTTAATAAATGCTTGTTGGTGGGTGGATTCATTGGTCCTGACCTTCACAAAACAATGACCACATTTCTGTGATTGGGATTGAGGGTGAGAGAAGTTGACAACAGGACACTCCCATTTCACTCTTACTTGATTAGCTGGTGAAACTCAAGAAACATGAAAAGGAAAAATGAACTAATTACCTCCAGGTAGTACAGCATCTTTCCATAATGCAAGTTATCAATAAGCATTCTCATCCTTTCCAAATTCCTCAATGCCTCCCTGAGGTGGGCAGAGGCCCACATCCCCACTCCATGAGCAAATCCCTGAAAAATAAGCTTGTAGCATTATTAGAAAAAGACAACATAGAGAGGTGGCATTGTGGAATATAAATAGCCCTGGAATGAAAATCGGGCAATCTGGTTCTCTTCCTGACTTCACCAGCAAGTAGCTACATGACCTTAGGGAAATCATTTCATCTCTCTGAGGCCCAATTTTCTTATCTATAAATGGGAATGTAATTTTCAGCTCTAAGACTCCATGATCTTAAGAGCCTTATTAAAACACTGCTGTGACCATGTTACCCTCATGCTCAAAAGCCTTCAGATGTCCTACTTACCTACCAAAAAGCCCTAGATTCCTTTTTTTGGTACTCAAGGTCCTCTAGAATTGAGCTCAAAAGCCTTTACCAACCCACTTTCCATTACCATCATCACAAACATTAATTTCTAGCTAAACTGGGTTACAATGTCCGGGGATTCTTAATTATTTTTTGTTCTTGATGTTACCTCCAAAAATGTCTTTCCCTCTTATCCCTGGTTCTACAATTCCTACCAAATATTCAAGACTCAGATACAATTCTGTCTCTTAAATGAAACATTTCTTGATCTCCCCCCTTTCTATCCCTCCCTCTGGAAGTGATTTCTCTTTCATTTGAACTAACAGCACTTCCTATTTTTCTTTTTGGACTATCACTGTTATTGCTCATCTTTCCTTCTCAAAGAAGACCAAAGACATTATGATGTTGGGGTCAAGGTACAGTGTATTTGACTGTGGCTGATCAGTCCAATATGAGCTCAGAAGGTTCTATCACAGCTTGGACATGAATAGTTCACTTGAACATTTGGCATGGAGATGCCTCTAGATTTGCATATCTCACCTTTCCTTTGTAGTATCACATTCTAATTTGTTAATAATAATCATAAAAATAGTAGCAACAGCTAGCACTTTACAAATATTATTTCTGATTTCTTCAATTAGATTGTAAGCATCATGAAGGCAGGGGCCTAGTCTTGTAGTCTGCATCTTTCACATTGATTTGTATATAGTAATAATAATAAAAATAACTTAAAGAATGTACTTTGTCCACTCTTTGCAAATTGAGGTGACTATGAGAATACAATATAGTATATACTGTGAGGTGGTTGATTAGTTTATCCGAATCTTTCCCCCCTTCTTTCTTATTCTTTGCTATAAGGAGTGGTTCACTAAGGGAGGAAAGATGGTGTCTACTTGGAAATGAAGGTGATGTAAAAAAATAACACACAAATATACATGCATATGGTGCTTTAAAATTTACAAAGAGTCCTACTCACAATAACCCTATGAAGGAAATGCTGTAAGCAATATTATGCCCATTCTACAGATCAGGAGACTGAAAAACAGAGAAGTTTAAATGACTCAAATGTCACATGATTAGCAACTGCCAACACTGGGAATTGAAATCAGATCTTCTGACTTGTAAGGCCAGTGCTCTTTTTGCTCCGTCACCCTTCCCCCTTGGTGTTCAATAAACATGTAGAGAAAAAAATAAATGAATAGACTAATCCATGAAGTAGATTTTAGGAAGAAACTTCTAGTTTTTACCTCACATTCTTCCTTTTCTTTGCAGTTTATGGATTCAAGGCAAGTCCACAGATGATCCTCATTGTCTTTATAGTTTACTAACTTCTGAGCAATTCCCCAGGACCGGTAGAGAAAGCTCTGCAAAGATACAGGACTATATTGACTATTCAGATCATATTTGAACCATGTGAAGAAACCATTAGACTAAGTTAAAGAAAATAACAAAGCAGAAGTAGGGTTGAGTAGAGGTAAAACAAACAGAATAGCAGTGTTCTCTAGTCTCCATTTTTACTCTCCATCCTGTTTAGGATGTCTACTCTCTAGAAATTATATTAAAAAATATATTTTTGTAATCTAAATAAGCCCTGGAACATTATAACATCATCTAAATTGCAATCATAAGCACTCTATAGAGTTTAACCTAACAATACAAACAGAAAAGACCAAGTGGATGAAATAATGCATTTTATGACATTTAATTAGATTAAAAAAAAACTTAGACATCTTCTTGTCCATTAGTATTTACATGTTGGACAAAAGCCAAAAATGGACAATAAATTGATCCCAGACCTGAATAGGAGGAAGAAAGCAGAATGTATTTTAATGACACTAAATTTCTTCCTGAAACAAAAGTTATTCAATTTGAAATTCAAGAAGCATTTTTCAAATGTACTATTGGACACTGAGGATATGGAAAGAAAAGTGAAACAATCCTTGCAGTTGCTTACATT
Organism: Notamacropus eugenii; assembly: GCF_028372415.1. Lineage (NCBI taxonomy): Eukaryota > Metazoa > Chordata > Mammalia > Diprotodontia > Macropodidae > Notamacropus > Notamacropus eugenii. The sequence continues at coordinate 110,374,870 of NC_092873.1, forward strand.
TTCCTGTAGTACTTTCCTACTCTCGGACACATGGATAGTTTCCATGTTTTTTTGGCTATTATGAAAAAGTTATAAATGTTTTTGGTACGGAGAAATCATTTCCCCCCCTCTCTTTCAATAACATTCTTAAGAATGTTACTAGTAGAAGGATAATTAAATCAAAGGTTGTGAACATTTTTGTTTTTGTTTTTTGATGTCATATTGATTTGTGAACAGGTTATACCAGTTCATAGTTCTACCAGTTGCAAAATAGTTTTCTTTTTTCTTTATAACTCAGTAAGTTTAAAATATTGACACAATGGCATGCTCTCTCTGTCAACTTAATAAGGGTAAGGAAGAAGCTTAGACTTGTTTCATATGTACCTCTATGATCATTTAGATATGAAAAAATTTTGGGTGGTTTTGGATAATTTTGTTTTTTTCAGGATGAATTTGCATTTTTGCAAATTCTATCCATTGCCTTTAGTTCTTCCCTCCAGTTCCAAGTGAATAAATGTATTCTCTTCTTGTGAAAATCTTTCAAATACTTGAAGTTGATTATCACATATTCCATAATCCTCTTTCCCAGGCTAAAATTCTTCTTTCTTCAGCAGATCTTTATGTTGTATGATTTTCAGCAATCTGATTGACCTTGTTCAGATGGAAGTGGTGGTAAGATAGCTCTAGAATTTCTGTAACAATGAGCCACTTGGTTTCAAACACATATGACAGCCACATTCTGGAGATAATGAGTTAGGAACTCAGTCCTAGATAGATGATCTCATTTCACCATCTGCCTTTGATCTCTAGGGCAGATACCAAAGAAGCATAAATATTGTCCTTTTAATATAATATCAAAGGCAAAAGTTTTAGCTAAATAAACAAATTTTGAAAAAAAGTAAGGAACAAACTATTAAAGAGAAAATTATATTAGAAAATATAGATAAAAGGTATACGGAATGGAATTGTAAAAGATTTGGTTCATCATCTTTTTTTTAAATTTTAGCATATAGTCTCACATAAATATGAGACTTTAAAAGGAGCAAATGGTTGACATAGCTATAGAACTACAAATTGCATTTAAAGGAAACTTGTCTTTTTAAATTGTTAGGCAATTTACATTATACATTCCACTCACGTAAAGACATATCTTCAATGGAATGCATTTCTGGTACAACATTGTTTTTTTTTTAATTTTCTATATTTTAACATATAATTTTCCTTATGTCATGGAATCATTCCTCTTCCATTGAAATCCATAGACATTTTTAGTTTGGAAACCAAGGGGAAAATATATTCTAATTTATAGAAATTCATTTTACAAGCATCTTTTCAGTAATACATCTACCTATGAAGTGATGATCTGCACCTTCATTAAGAAGGGTAGAGAGAGAGGAATACCAAGTATGGTTTGAAGTTTTGTGCCTTGAAGAGATCCAGCAGAAGGAAAGAAGTAATGCCATCCTTTAGTCAACTAGCCATGGTTCCTGTACAGTTTGAAGCTCTCTTATGGTACTGGAAAGGCCTTGAGATCATTTCATATTAACTAGGATGTTTAGCTTAGAGAAGAGAAAATTCTGGGGGACATAATAGCTATGTTCAAGTATTGATTGGGCTCTTGACTGGAAGAGTGATGAGATTTGTTTTCTTTGGTCCCAGGAACAATTGTTGGAAATGGCAAAGCAATTACAACTATCCATCTATGGAATAGATTTCCTCAGAAGAAATTGGATTTCTCCTCATTAGACATCTTCTAGCAGAGGTTGAATGACCACATATCAGAGGTGCTATAATTGGGAATTTTTGGATAATGGGTTGGACTAGATGATCCCTGAAATCTCTTCCAACTCTAAAATTCAGTGCTTCTGCATATGATGGCAGAAAAATATTAGCTGCAATTGATGAAAGCTACTGAGACACTTACTAGCTGTGTGACCCTGGACAAGTCACTTAACCCTATTTGTCTCTGTAAAATGAGCTAGACTATCTTTGCCAAGAAAATTCCAAATGGAGTCACAAAGAGCCAGACATGACTGAAACAAATGAATGACATCAATGAGACTTTGCATTGTTTCCCACAGTTTCAAATGAGGAATTGAAAAAAGGAAATCTTTTTCCCAGCTTATGATGGAGAAAAAGGAAATGGGAGGATATTTATTTGAGAAGTCGGTACTGAGAAAGTTTCTGTTGTTTATATTCTAGTTTTCTTATATGTAAAATGAAGGAATTGGACTTGGGAGCCCTTGAATTGCCTTCTAGTTATAGAACTGAAATCCTTTAATGATCTTACTAACCTATGTTTCCATTTCTGTTCCAATTAAGGGCTTTTACTAGATCTTTTAAAACAATCTGTTTAATGAATCCCAATATTCATTAGAATACCAAAGGAGAATGCTAGTCAGATGGCCAAGGGAGAGGTAATCTAGGGTTCAGCTTTCACTAGCTATGTCCTGGAAATCATTACTTCAACCCTTTTGTGGAATGAAGACCTTGAATCACAACAATCTCTCTCCCTCCTCACCCCTCACTTTAAGGTCAGAGACTGAAGAAAGTCAGTTGCTTGGAGGTGACACCTGGAAGGGGAAATGTGGAAAATAGATTCAACTCTAGTGACCCCTCAAACTAGTATTCCTTTGGCAATGACCCAAATGGTCACCGTACTTATAACAAGCTTTACAGATGACAAGATTTTTTTTTTGTTCTGATTAGATATTTTTCATCATATATGGCATACATACGTGGACATATTTAAGCAAGTATAAATACATACACATATATGTACTTGATGAAAGAAAACACAAATGTCATAATTACAACATAAATGTGAGTCAATTTATCATCAATGGGAGAATAGATAAATAGATTAAAAACTAACTATTTGTTACATTTAAAAGATATAGACACATATGTAGTGAAAAGGAGGGGAAAGTGCAACATCTCCTTTGCTTCAGGTTACTCTGAACATGTAGGTGTTGTAGTCAGATAAAGCCACAGTAACAAACTGATGATGGAAGACAGCAAACGTAGTGAAACTACTATGCTATAACTATTGAGGACATATATTGAAATATGTGGTGAAATATTCACCAGCCCCTTTCCCTTCCCTCGATCAGCTCTCCCATCTACTGAGCCACCTAGGTGCCTCCTCAGAAGTATACAGTTTAGCAAAAGAGGGTGTAAGTATATATACTATAAGGAGACGTAACACACATCCAATTGGCATATGCAAAATATGTATGCAGTATATAAAAGAATGTGATTTGGGGAGGTTGTTGTGTTTGTCCTTCATTTTCGAAGAAGGTCATGACATCAGAGAAATGATGACATGACTTGCATTTGACTTTGTTTTGAGTGAGGGAGGGCTGTGCAAGGTCATTTTGGGGAAGAAAGCACTTAACAGCCCAACTTTACAGATACAGAAACTGAGTCTCAGAGAGGGTAGCACAGTTTGTAAGTTTCAGTGTAGAGATTTGAGTCTAGGTGTTCTTTCCACAATATCTCACTGCTTTATTATTTAAATAATTATTAATTATTTAGTAATTATTAATAACTTCACCATTATTATATAATATATATTATATAGTTATATATAATTATATGTGATTAATAATAAAAATGCATTCTATTATAATTATTAACTAATCATATTAATAATTATAATTTCATTAATATTACTTATTAAATTAATTATTTAAATAAGTTATCTCTAATGGTAGAATTTCTGGCATCATTGGGGAGATATTTGGTGAGTAGGGGACTCTTATAGCACCTTTCCAATTATACAACCAGGGACTTCATCAACTTGCTATGAGCAAGACTGACTCTGAGTCTGTCAGAACTAACCTTCTCATTGGGAGATCCTTGACCAAGACACAGTTGAGCGATGATATCATCTATGAAGTGGAAGATCCATTTCTTCTTTGTTACACATTGGAGTGTATAATCAAGAAGCTGTGAAGGGAGAAGTCACTCCAAATTCAGAGCAAGCACTTATTTCCACTAGTAATGCACCCTTTCCTAGATCTCTATGAGACAAATAGATGGGAGCTTTCCCCTCCCCCATCACCCTATCTTCACCCAACTTTTCGGCGTGCAGGTAAGGTCTGAAAAAGGGCATAGAATGAATGACAGATCTTGTTAAGCAAGTCTTCTGACAAGTGACGAAAGTTTTTCTAAGAGCTGTACAGTGGGAGCCAAAGTGATGTCTATGAAATATTTGTGACTCATGAGCCTTGTTCTGGGTCCCCAAACTAGCCAGCAATGTTAGTTGACCACTAAGAGTCATTTCTTTTGTCCCATCAGGCTTAGAGGTCAATGATGATGGAACAGGCAGATACCCATGGAATTATAGAGCTTAAAGAGACCTTGAAAAGACAACTAATTCATCCATTTCCCCCTAAACAGAGATACATTATCAACAAGTATTGCCAAACTTCTGTTGTTTGTTTTTCAGTACTAGCTTTCTCTATCTGATGCTGTCTGTGCCCTTGCCATACTCCCTCTTCTTGCCTAACCCGCTTCTACATACTCTCATATCTGTATCTCCTATTCCTGCAAGTTTCTGTCCTAGAAACTTTCATTTTCCAGATTAATTGGCACTTCTCAGACTGTGACCTGAAGTAGGGGGCCATTTGCACTCACTAGATAAGTGAGGGGCTTATGGGGCTCTCCTAGCCCCGTAAAATACCTGAGCTTACTTTTATCTTCATTGAAGTACCTTCATTAAGATTGAACCAGGGTTTCAGGAACAGATAAATATAATAATGCACCATGCCCAGGGAATGGCTTCCCAAAACACCATCTTGGATTTCCTCTTCCTGTCATGTCATAGACACCATTGGTCTTGAGACTTCTCAGTGACATGCTTAATTGTAACCTTTTCCTGTCCTTCTTTGGAGGTATAAGTCCCAGCTCCAGTGGAAAGGCTTGGTGAGCTACCCTAGTACACCCCTGTTGTTGAACCTGCCTCCTTGATTCCATACTACCTAACATATTTTCAGTTAAGCCACATGGTTTTTTCTTTTTAACACACCAAACAAATAAATCTATTACTTCCAGCATTTACTGGCCCATCATATTCCATTGTTCCAGCAATGGCCTCTAACACTAGATCAGAATATAAAATATTTGACTTGATATGAGTACCACTAGTGGCAACAAGTCTAACACCAACTTACCAGCAGTACCTTATTCTCCCAGGATTTCTAACAGCAGCCTGTCCCATCACCTTATTAAAGGAAGGAACATGAATGTCATCTGTTTCCATCATAATTGTCCCCTCACATTTGCTTCTGGGTTTGCTTGGTTCCCTTTCAAGCTCAAGTCCCACTTTCTTCAAGACTCTCCCGTATTCCTAGTTGCCTATCCCTTCTCCTTTGAGGTTACCTCCTGAAAGGCCTTCTCTCTCTCTATGTCTTGTTTGTGCTTAGTTTTTTTTTTTTTTTTATGTCTTCCCCATCAAAATGTATGCTCTTTGAAGGTAGGGCCTGTTTTTGCCTTTCTTTGTATTTCTGTCTAGTGCTTAGCACAGTGCTTAGGACATAGTGAGCACTTCAAAATGCTTGTTGACTGACTGTCCTCCACCGAATGTGGGCAGTTATGTGGTCATTTATAGGAATGACAAACACCATCATCTCTTACAAAATCCTTATGAGTAGGAACATTTCCCAACATTCCCCAAAACTCAAAGGATCCGAAGTGCACTTCCTCAAATTTCCCTACTCATCTTACAGTAAGAAAGTACCTGGGGAAGGGGAGGAAGAAACATGACCTTACTGCAAAAACTTTCAGCCTTCTTCCTCATAAGCATATCCTTCCCTGTGAGAATGTAAGTTCTTTGTGAGTAGGGATTGCGTCATTTATTGTTTGTATTCTAATATTGAGATATTAATAAATATTAGGATCTCATTCGTCTCTTTCTCAGCTGGACTTGTCAGGAAACCTGAGTTTGAATCCTGCTCCAGACATTTACTGTCTGACCCCGGGCCAATCATTTAACCTTTCTGAGCATTAGTTCTTCATCTACAGAAGGAGGACAATCATGAGATAATGGTTTTAAGGCTAAAAAAGACCTTAGAGGCTACTGAGTCCAATATTCTCATTTTACAAATGAGGGACCTGAGGCACGGAAAGCTTAAGTAGTTTTTCCAGGATCACAAGATTAGTGTCTGAGGCAGGATCTGAATGAGTCTTCGTGATTCCAAATCCAGTGTCCTAGCTATTATGCCATCCTGGATCCCAAAACAGACATTCCCTTGGATCCAAAATTGAACCAGTATCCTAAGGTAATAATTACACCTACCCTTCACAGCATTGTTATGAGGATGAATGATACTATCTATCTATCCTCTATCCATTCATCCATCTATTTACTGTCTATCCATCCATCCCTCCATCCATTCATCTATCTATCTACTATCCATCCATACATTTATCTATCTGTCTGACTGCCCACATATATATATATAAAATACTTTGCAAAATTAATGATTTATAAATATAATCTATCATTATTACTTGTGTAATAATTATTACAATGTGTAAAGAAACCTTAAAGTACCACATAAATTGGAATTATTTGGAGGTTCCATGGTAGAGTGAATAGAGAAACAGCTTCTTAGAATCAAAAAGTTTTGGTTTTAAATCCTGATTGACAGCTACTGACTGTGTAGCCCCAGGCAAGTTACCTAAGCTCTAAAACTATCAGTTGCAAAAAATGTGCCAATTTGCTTTGGTAAATGGAGTTTACTGAAGAGAAGCTTCCTACTCTCATGGAATCATTTCTTCCCTCCATCCCTCCCTCCCTCCTTCCCTCCCTCTCTCCTTCCCTTCCTTCCTCCCTTCTTTCCTTCCTTCCTTCCTTTTTCTCTTCCTCTCTTCTCCCCTAAGTCTCTCCCCTCCCTCATCTAAATGGATTTGGATGACAATAGTTTCTCATGTTATATTCCTTAGTATGGAGTTCCTGCCTAGGTTGTGGGATCATAGATTAAGAGCTAAAGAGGTCTTAGGGGCCATTTTGCCCAATCTCTCATTTTATAGATGAGAGAACTGAGCACAAAGAAGTGACTTCCCCAGGGTCACCCAGCCAGCAGGTGTAAGAGATAAGGCTTAAAGTCTCTGACTCCAAGTCTGGTTATTTCTCTAGGTGATGAAGGGTGAGTTGGGATAGAGGCTCAGTCTCTGACTCAAATGAGTAATACCATGACTTCTGACCCATGTAGAACAGGGTCTTCCTTATACCTTACCTTCCAGGTAGTTGAGCAAGGTCTCAATCTTCAGAATCCATCTCTTCCCCAGATGCACATTGATTTTGTGGTGGAGAATTGAAAGGATCCGAAGCGCACTTCCTCGAATTTCCCTACTCATCTTACAGTAAGAAAGTACCTGGGGAAGGGGGAGGAAGAAACATGACCTTACTGCAAAAACTTTCAGCCTTCTTCCTCATAAGCATATCCTTCCCTGTGAGAATGTAAGTTCTTTGTGAGTAGGGATTGCATCATTTATTGTTTGTATTCTTAGCAGTAGATGATTAAGAAACACTTTTTGATTGATTCATTATTGATATTCAATAAAACATTGATTTTTATTTTGTCAAGACCCATGAATTCATCCATATAAGGAACTCCCAGGGAGAAAATTGTTCCTACAAACACAGATCTCTGTCTGCTTTTCAGCTTATAATGTACAGACATAGTAGGAGCAAGAGGAGGACAGTTGCTCCCCTTCCTCTCACTCCACAGACTAGATGATAAAGTCATAAATGATGAGAAATTAATGTGGTAATGGAAGTACTAATTTGCATCTATTACCCTGTCATTTGTTTATAAATCTGAAGAAGTTTCTTAGATTGAATTATAAGGGCAACTTCTCATTGGTTGGCTGGAGGCTGACTATGCCCATGGTGACTTTGAAAAAGCAAAACTTGCTTAGCTTAAACCCCAGAGAGAGTTGAGAGATTTGGGTCAGGAAGCAGCTTTTTGGAATCTGTCCCCTTTACTTCCTCCAGAGGGCAGTTGAGGAAAGGGGGAGGGCAAAGCCATTGGTAGAGTGGGGGGTATCTTACAATTGAACTACCTGCCCAGTATGAGAAACTGAATCCAGCAGAAAGAATCACAGAAAGAGGCAGTGTTGAGAAATGTGACCCTTGGCAACAGAAGAGAGATCCAGCCAAGGATTCAAGGGATAATTAGCCCTGACAGTTCTTAGTCCTGGACTATTACAATTACCTTCTGGTTGGTCTTTCTGTCTTAAGTCTTTCTTCATTCTTGTCCATCATCCACTCAGAGTGATCTTCTTAAAGTACAGGTTTAATGCTAGCATCCACCCCACCCCCAACTCAGTAAACTTTAGTGTAGTCCCATTATCTTCAGGACCAAATCCTCTCTTGTTTGTCCATTTTTTGAAGAGGACCAGTGACAATCATGGGTGATGTTTTGGCTTGCTTGTGTATTGGATTTAAGTGAGGCAGAATTGCAGAAAGTCATCAGTCTCACTCTCTCTTCTAGAGTGATCAAAATCCAGTGGCAGGATAAAAGTCAAGAAGACTGATGATGGCCTGGGATGCAGTGGATGACGTTGGCATCTTTGATGTCTAACAAGTTCTAAGCCCTCCACAGTACCTGCTTCAGTCACATTCATGGCCATTGGAACAAATTGTTCTCATCTACCATTCTGCTGGGAGAAGTCTTTACATACTTGGGGTAGACATCTCTTAACTTACTGACAGGTTTGAAGCCTGTCAGTTACCCTTAATCTGGCTGAGCCCATGTGCCAAGATGGTATGACCCCTGAGTGAGTTACAGTTCTTGGAGCTACTGGTGAGAGCTGAGTGACAGGTGAGCACCAAAGATGACGAACAGTTCTGAAAAGGGCTCAGCAAACCCTCACACCAGAGGTGCTAGTCCTCCATGAATATCCCATATGCCTAATAATCCTCTCTGCTTGACTTTGAAAGCTCTGTGGAATTTGTCCCCCCTCTACATTTCTATTCTCTCACATCTTACTCTCTTCTACATACCATACTGATTTAATGTCCTGCTTGCTATTCCCCTTATACAAGACATTCCATTTCCTAACTGCATTTTCCCTGGTTGATTCCCACTCCTGGATTGTGCTCTCTCTCTCTCTCTCTCTCTCTTTTTCTTTCTCTCTCTTTCTTTCTCTCTCTCTTTCTCTCTGTCTCTGTCTCTGTCTTTCTCTCTGTCTCTGTCTCGCTGTGTCTCTCTCTCACTTTCTGTCTCTCTCTTTCTCTGTCTCTCTCTGTCTCTCTGTCTCTGTCTCTGTCTCTCTCTCTCTCTTTGTCTCTCTCTCTCTCTGTCTCTCTCTGTCTCTGTCTGTCTGTCTGTCTGTCTCTCTCTCTCTCTCTCTCCCCCTCTCCTGATTTCCTTCAAGTCTCAGCTAAAATCTAAATTCTCTTTTCTTTCTCTTTACGTCTCTCTTCCCTGACCCCAGAGTATCCATCCAGTCTTGCACACTACCACTGGACTGATTTTCTTAAATCATAGCTTTTACCACATCACTCTCTTGCTTGGAAAACTTCTATGGTTCCCTATAGGATAAAGTTTAAACTCCTGAGGTAAGCATTCAAGGCCATCCACAATCTAGATGAATTGATTTTCCTTTCCAATATTATCTCCTATTATTTTCCTATAAAATATCTGCCTCAGACAAATTATACTCACTGTTCCCTGGTTAGTTGATTGCTGTCCTTCACTCTCCAAAATGAAATCACTATGCTGGGGTTAAGGTACAATGTATTCGACTATGGATGATCCTCCTTCCCTCCTTCCTCCTCCTCCCTCTTTCTTCTTCCTTCCTTCCTTCCTTCCTTCCTTCCTTCCTTCCTTCCTTCCTTCCTTCCTTCCTTCCTTCCTTCCTTCCTTCTTTCTTTCCTTCCTTCCTCCTTCCCTCCTTCCTTCCTCCCTCCTCCTCCTCCTCCTCCTTCTTCTCTTCACCCCCTCCTTCTCTTCACAAAGTTATATTGTTATAGCTTAGATGAAACTCGGATGTTGGAGGATCATAGGCCAAAGCAGGGATTCTTATCCAGGGCTATGTAGACTTGTTTTCTTTAATATTTTGATAAGCATATTGCAACATACTTGGTTTCCCTTGGAATCCTATGTATTTTCTTTCATAAATTTAAAAGCATTATTCTGAGAAGGTTCTATATGCTTCACTAGACTGCCTAGCATGATAATGACACAAAGTAATGTTAAGAGTTCCTGATCTAGAGCTAGAATGAACCTCAGAGATCCTTTATTTTAACTCTCCTCTTGTATGAATAGAGAAATTAGGGCCTGGGGAGGTTAAGGGACTTTCCCTTTAGTAGCAAGCATCAGAAATGGGGTTTGAACCCAAGGCTACTGGGCCAATATTCTTTTGATTCCACCACACTTTGTCTTACTTAATACAACTGATTTGTTCAAAGTTCTATGACAAGTTGTTCATGGAACCAGTTCTGTCAAAGTGACTCCAGGTACTCTTGATCAGGGAAATTGGTGATCATATGTGACATGGGTCTTGATCAGTCTTTAAATATAATTACTTTGAATTCAGAGAAGGGGCCCAAATTTGACTAGTTGGACTTGTTTTAGTTCTATACATAGAGGGGAAGGAGGGTATCAATTTTTGCTTCAAGTTCACCTTGGGAAGAATCATCTTGAGAAAGTTTTTATTATGATTAACTACCAACTTTTAACCAAAATTGACTTTGGGTCAGGCTGCCCCTGTACTAGATTCCTTTGTACCAATTCTTGACATTTAGATATAAAAAAAATCCAAGGTACTTGTCTTACTCACCATTAGTTGCAAGAAAAGGAACTGAGGGGTTGGGGTTCTTCTGTTTCCTGTAGGCATGATGATTGTTCCTGTGATTAAGGAGAAAAATCCATCACATCTTCAGCTTTGCATTGGAAAAAAAATTTAAGTGGGAACAGTTAAAAAAAAATAAGGCCATAGAGTTTTGTTCATGTTGTGCCTGTACCTGTGAAATCTTTGGTGTAAGGAACTTCTGATGTGGAAATTCCCTCGACTAATTTAGAGGGAGAACTTCTCTGTAATGCATTGACTGAGCCACTGAGTGACTAAGTGACTTTTTCATGATTACATAAGTAGGATCTATCAGAAGGCAGAACCTGAACCCAGGTGCTCCTGGCTCTAGTATTTTCTATCCACTGTGCCACATGCCCCCTCTAACTAAAGTATATTTGGAAACTAAGCCTGTGATTTCATTGATGTAGGGAATTTATAGTGAGGAACTTCCCTCTAATATTGAAAATAATCAACTGCCCTGCAACAGTCTCCTTTAAAATTCAATTTATTTTCAGTATCAAATTCTCTCCCTCTTCCTCCTGACTTCCATTCATTGAAAAAGCAAGAAAAATAAAATCCACTACAAATGTCTATCTATCTGTGCTCATCCTTCATTTTCAAAGAAGACAGTGACATCAGAGAAATGATGACATGACTTGCATTTGACTTTGTTTTGAGGGAGTGAGGGCTGTGCAAGGTCACCAACCTTACTTTCTCCTCCTGAGCCATCTAGGTCCAATGACCAGATATTCATCAGGATCAAATATGTGTAGTCATACAAAACAAATTTCTGTATTAGCCATATTAAAAAAAAGAGCAAGGAAAAGAAATAGAAAGTAATATGCTTCAACCTACACTCTTGAGTCCTTTAGTTCTTTTTCAGAGCATGTTTCATCACGAGACCTTTGAAACTCTTGCTGGGTATTGAGTTGATTGTGTCTTTCAGAACTGATTATCTTTACAATATTGCTGTTTTCATGTAAATTGTTGTCCTCTTTCTGCTCACTTCACTTTGCCTTAGGTTCATACAAGTCTTCTCAGGTTTTTCTAAAACCATTTCCTCACAATTTTTTAGAGAATAATAGTATTCCAAAATATTTGTAAATCAAAACTTTAGATGCCACCCATGTTCAGCCATTCCAAGTTGATGGGGCATCTCCTCAGTTTTCTAACTTTTTGCACTCTCAAGGTCTCTCTCAAGAACTTTAAATTTGATTGTGCAACATAGGAGTCACTGGCACAGGACCACTCAGCATGGCATGCCCGCATCAGAAAGGTTTGCTGTGCTCTTTGAGCAAAGCAGAATTGAGACAGCACAAAGTAAACGCAGGATGCGCAAATTTGGGATATTCACTCCAAATATTCACAAGGACTATCTGTGCCCAACCTGTGGTAGAGCAGCTAGACACAATGAAATTTCACTTTACAATGGTGATTTCATTTTGGTCCTCTTTGAAGACGAAGGACAACAACCAATCAATTCTTTGCTACCACAGAAGGAGTGAAAAATAAATATTTTTGTACATATGGGTCTTCCCCCTCTTTCTTTGGCTTCTATGGGGGTAGAGATGTAGTAATGATATTGTTGGGTAGTATGCGCAGTTTAATAGTTTTTGAAGAATAGTTCCAAATTACTTTTCACAAGAGTTGAGTTCACAGCTCTACCAATAGTATACATGTTTTCCTAAATCCCTCCCAACATTTGTCATTTTCCTTTTTTTGTCTTCTTTGACAATCTGATGAGTATGAGGTACTACCTTAGAGTTGTTTTAATTTGTATTTCTCCGATTATTAAGAACATTTTTATATGCCAGTTGATTGCTTTTATTTCTTCCAATGAAAATTACTTATTTAAATCCTTTGACCATTTATCAGTTAGGGCAATGGTTCTTATTCTTTTTAAATTGACTAAGTTTCCTGCATACTTTAAAAATAAAACCTTTATCAGAGAAACTTGTTGAAGAGATTTTTTCCCCGTAGTTTCCTGTTTTTCTTCTAATTTTAGCTGCTTTGGGCTTTTTGTATACAATCTTTTTAATTTTAGGTAATTAAAATTACCCATTTTACCTCCTTTGAACCTCTCTACCTTTTGTTTGGTCATGAACCTGATGGATAATTTCTCCCATGTTCTTCGAATTTGCTTATGATATCACTCTTTAAGTCTAAATAATGTACTAATGTTAAGCTTATCTTGATAGATGGTGTGATTTTTGGTCAATGCCTAGTTTCTTTCTTTCTCTTTTCCAATTTTCCCAATAGTTTTTCTCAACTAGTGAGTCCTTGACCCAATAGATGGGATCATTGCACTTATTACTTATTTATTATTTAACATAGGTTACTGTGCTTATTTGCTTTTGCATGTTGTGTACCTAATTTGTTCCATTGATTGTTTCACTCTATTTCTTATCTGATACAAAATTATTTTTGATGATTATAGTTTTAGGATGACATAGTTTGAGATCTAATATTGTTAATCCCCTTCTTTCGCATTTTTAAATGAATGCTTTGATATTCTTGACCTTTTGTTTCACCAGATGATTTTTGTTGTGATTTTTTTCAAGCAGCATAATGTTATTTTTTAGTAATTTGATTGCTGTGGTACTGAATACATAAATTACTTTAGGTATTATTTTCATTTTTATTATGTTGTTTTGGTCTGAACCCTGAGGAATTAGTATTTCTCCAATTATTTAGAACTGTCTTTATTTGTGTAAAGAGTGCATTATAATGGTGTTCATATAGTTACTGCATCTATTTTATCAGGTAGACTCCCACATCTTCTATACTATCTATATTTATTTCAAATGGAATATCTCTTATTGCAGGATTTACAGGATTGCAGGATTTTATACAAAAATGCTGATAATTTGCATCAACTCATTTTATATCCTGTAACTTAGACGAAGTTGTTAATTTTTCATTTTTTAAAATAACTCTAGGGTTCTCTAAGCAAAACATCATAAGATCTGGAAAGAGTAAGAGTTTTGTTTCCTCATTGCTTATACTTATTCCTTCAACATTGTTTTCTTATCTTATTGAACTAGCCAGAATAAGAATGTTTTTATTTCATTTCTGTAAATCTCTCCTTTGATTTGAAGAATTTCTATTTTGGTGTTTAATTTGGGGTTTTTAATGTGTTGGTGTTCATTTTTTTTGTTATATTTCCAATTCATCTATTCTTTTTCTTTTTTGTAGATATAAAATTTCCTCTTTGTATTGCTTTGACTGTATTCCACAAATTTTGGTATGCTATATCATTATTGTCATTATCTTCAGCTAAATTATTAAACTTTTTTTCTAATTTGTTCTTTGATACTCTCATTCTTAAAATTAAGTTTAGCTTCATTTAATTTTAAATGGATACTTCAAAGGGTCTTTATTGGATGCAACTTTGGTCAGAAAAGAGGCATTTTAATATTTCTGTGTCTTAGCATTTATTTGTGAGTAATTTTCTTTGCCCTAATACATGATCAGTTTTTGTAAAAGTGTCACGTACAGCTAAGAAAGAAATATTCTCCTTTCTATTCCCATTCAATACTCTTCAGGATCTAACTTTTTAGAATTTTATTCTCTTTAATTTCTTATTTATTTTATGAATAAATTTATCTGAATCTGAGAGGGGTAACTATTATAGTTTTATTTCATCCTGTAACTTATCTAACTTTTCCTTAATAATTTAGATGCTATGCCATTTGGTGCATATATGTTCAGCACTGATATTAATTCACTATCTATAGTACTTTTCAGTAAAATGCAGTTTCCATGTTTTTACTTTTATTAGTTCTATTTTTGTTTTGTTTTGTCTGTGATCACAATTGCCAGCCATCTTTTATTTTAACTTCAGCTGAATAATTATTTTAACTCTAGGTGTATTTTATTGCTTTAAGTGTGTTTCTGTAAACACATAGTTATATATAGTCAGAGCTTGGTTTCTAATCCATTCTGTTACCCTTTTCTATCTTATAGGCAAATTCAATTCATTCACATTTATGATTGCTAACTATGTATTTTTCTCTATCCTATTTTATTATTCTTCTCTTTTCTCCTCTTCCTCCTTTAAGAATCTGTTTTGCTTCTGACCACTTCCTCCTTTAATCTACCCTCACTCTTACTTTCTCTTCCCACCCTTTTTCCTCCCTACTTCCCTATTGCGTAAGAGGAATTGCTATACCCAACAGCATATGTATGTTTATTCTTTCCCCCTTGAACCAGCTCAGATAAGAATGAGGTTCAAATATTACCCACTACTCCTGTTGCCTCCTCCATTGATCTGTTTTACAAGTCAGTTTTTTTCCACCAGATATTTTATATTTTGTGCTATTTTTGGAGTCATTAGCTTCCATTCAACTAATTTTAATTTTTAAGAAATTACTTTCTTTGGTAAGGTTTTGCATCTCTTCTACCAAGTTGTTTATTCTTTTTTGGCTAGCTCTCATTTCGTTTCTTATTTTTTCCCATTGTTTTTATTACTACTCTTATTTAGTTTTTGAAATCTTTTTTGATTTTTTTAAATCTCTTTTTAAAATGTTTCCTTGGAATTCTTCTTGAGCTTGTGTCCAATTTGCATTTTTCCTTTGAAGCTTTGCTTGTGGATATTTTCAACTTATTATCTTTTTCTGTGTTTATGTCTTGAGCTTCCCTACCATCATAGTAGCTCTTTATGGTTGAGTTATTTTTTATTTACACATTCTTCTAGCCAGTCAAGAGACCCTCAATGTTAGAGTTGAAGTCTGCTCACTTCTGGGAGTGAGATGGGGAAGATGCCCTGACCTTCTATTGTTTTCACAGTTCACAGTTTTTAGTGTTTCCAAAGTGACGTGACCTGGGGAAAAGGCCTATTCACAGGCCTCCTGGTCTGAGTTCAGCAAGTTCCTAACCCAGGTTTGAGTCTGTTGGCTTGTGTGTAGTTATTTGGTAGACTGTTGCTGGATTTAGTACCTGTTAGCCTGCTGAGAAATTCTGCACGTTCAGAGTATCATGTTCATCCTTCATTGCCAAAGAAGACCATGCCATCGAGAAATGATGACATGACTTGCACTTGACTTTGTTTTGAGTGAAGAAGGGCTGTGCTAGTTACCAGCCTCACTTCTTCTCCAGAGCCATCTGTCATCCAGTGACCTGATATTCCTCAGAAAGCTGACTGGAGATGGCCCAGGATGCACTGGGAGACCTTGGGCCCCTTATGCCAAGGTCTTTGCAGGTACTCACTTAGGGTGAGGCAACACTCAAACTGGGTTTTCAAGGGGCCCCCTGCCAAGGGCTCCTGGACCCCCTAGCTTTACAGTGATTATCAATAGTAACTGTTGCTGTTTCCCACCCAGCCTGATATCTTTGTTTTTCTTGACCTTGTTAAAGGGGCTATGCCCTGACCACTTAAACAGGCCTATTCAATGAATGGGTGTTACTCACTCTAAGTGAGTACCTGAAAAGACCTTGGCATAAGGAGCCCAAGGTCTCCCAGTGCATCCTGGGCCATCTCCAGTCAGCTTTCTGAGGAATATCAGGTCACTGGATTCAGATGGTTCTGGAGGGGAAGTGAAGCTGCCGCCCTTGCACAGCCTTCCTTCACTCAAACCGATGTTCAGAGTAATTGAACTGTTGAATCCCCTTTGATTCTGATCTCTTTACCTGATTTTTCCACTTATGTCCTAGGTTAAAGGTTATAATTGAATCATTGATCTTTTCTTGGTCCCAGAACCACATGGCTAAAATTCTGGAATTTTTTGTGCTAAGTACTTGGCTAGGGCCCTGCTTTTGCTTATTTATGGCCACTCCTCTCTGTCCTGGATCTGTGACCAGGAACTGGGTAACAGGTGATAGAGTTGTCAGATGGTACCCATTTCTGTTTCCAATACCAGTTCAGAGGTCCCCTGAGATCTCTTTATGCTCTGATGCTTTATCTCAGTTCCTTTCCTATCTCTGGGTGCTGGAATGCTACCAGTCCACTATAGTGTAGGTGCTGGTCTAAAAGTTAGAACTGAGTCACCCTTCTGTTTCTGGGCCCAGAGCCATAGAGCTAAGTTTCTATAATTTGTTTAAAGTCAATGTTTGGTTGCCCTTGCTCTGTCTTGGCTGCTCCTTTCTGCCCTGGATCATCCTGGAAGTTGATCATGGATGACAGAGTTGCCAGATGGCACCTGTTCCTGCTCCCAGTGCTAGTTCAGAGGTCCACTGGGATCTCTTTTTGTCTTGGTGCATTCTACCCTAGTGCTCTCACCAAGTTTTCTTTCTATCCCTGGTCCTTGAATGATCCCAGTCCACAAAAGTTGCCAAATGTTGTGTTCCTGACAAATCTCACCCCCAGTGTCCATAAACCTCTCTGTTTAAGATGCCTTCAGCTGGAAAAATGACTCATTGTGACATTTTCTTGGCATTCTTGATCAGAATTCAGTACCTTATTTTCTAGGTAGCTGTGGAGAAGGTCTTGTGGGAGAGTTAGGCAAAAAATGCTGACTGACTCTGTCATTGTTGCAGTTGATTCTTTGTTCTTGAAGAGAACCAGTGACATATGAAGGGCAATGTCTTGACTTGCAAGTGAATTGAATTAAAGTGAGCCAGAGATGTGCAGTTATAGGCCTCACTCTCTCCTCCAGAGTTATCAGAGTCCAGTAACAAGACATAGCCCTGAGCCTGGAGTCAGGAAGATCTGAGTTCAAAGCTGGCTTGAGATGTTTACCAACTATGTGACCCTGGGCAAGTCATCTCTGTTTGCTTCAGTTTTCCCTACATGAGGATAATAATAGCACCTTACCTCATAGGCTATTGTAAGGATTAAATGAAATAAAATTTATCAGCATTTATATGATATTTATAAACATCTATAGAGTGCTTACTATGTGCTGGACACTGCATTTGGCACAGGGTACATTGTAGTAGGCAATCTGCAAATGCTTATTCTCTCCTCCTTGACCTTTGTTGTTTTCCAGTAGAACTGCTCAGGTAGCATTATTCTATTACTGCCTTGCTATGTGACCTTGACTGAGTTAATGAGCTTGTCTCTATTTCCACTTTTGAAACAATTTATATTGATATTTTTATTATTATATCACATTCATTTCCCAAAATATCTCTTCTCTGTCCTGTTCCCAGGGAGCTATTCCTCATAGAAAATAAAGGAAAATAAAATCATTCTGCAAAATTAGCCAATACATCAACCAAGCCCAATATTATATGCAGTATTCTGTGCCTTGAGTGGGGTAGGAAAGTGGTGCAGTGGATAAAGTGCCAGGCCTGGAGTCAGCAAGACTCATCTTTATGACTTTAAAGAGGACTTTAGACACTTACTAGCTGTGTGATCCTGGCCAACTCATCTAACCTTGCCTGCCTCTGTTTCCTCATCTATAAAATGAGCTAGAGAAAGAAATGGCAAAGCACTCCAGTATTGTTGCCAGGAAAACATCAAATAGGGTCTTGAAGAGATGGACACAACTGAAAATGACTGAACAATGCCAACAGCATCCAAAATGCCTAACTTTTTAAGACATCTGAGGGAGGTGTATTCTCATTTCCTTTTTTTTGGAGCCAAGTTTGTTCTTCAGAATTTCACAGCAGTCATTTTGACATTTTTTTTTGACTGTTACTTTTTCCACTTACATTGTTGCGATTACATCTAAGTTCCAATTAGTGAAACAGTGAGTCCTCTGAAGTGGTCTCCTGTATTGGGATCTGTACAATTTGAAGTTATAATTAGTGAAATATGATCACTTTTTTGCAGTTCAATGGAAATATTCAGTGCAAATGCAAATAATGAGACCCAGGTCAGGGGAATTAATTATTTGCACTAATCAGGATCTGGCTTGTCTTTACGTATATTGTTTTCTTTTGTTCCATTTACTTTACTGTGCATTACTTCATGTAAATCTTCCCATAATTCTCTATATTGTTGATATATATCTATTTCTATATATGTATATCTATATCTATCTACCATTTCTTACAGTACATCAGCTATGAGATAACTAGGTGCCATAGTGGATAGAGTGTTGGACTTGGACTCAGGAAGACCTGAGTTCAAATTCTGCATCAGACACTTACTAATTCTGTGACCTTGGGCAAGTCACTTAATCCTTTTGAGTCTCAGCTTTCTCATCTCTAAAATGGAGACAATTCTAATACCTACCTCGTAGGGTTGTTTTGGGGAACAATAAGAATATGTATATGTAATGTGGGTATATACGCATATATGAGAAATTTCATCTATATATGGAGTTGTACATATATTTATATATATTGCTTTGAATTCTTTTTATAAACTTCAAAATACTATACAATATAGCTATTATTTTTATTATTATCAGTTTTCTTAGTTGTTTTAAAATATATATGTTAGAAATATTAGCAATATCAACTAATGATGAAAAAAACTGGCAGTCCATCATAGCTCCCCTTCCTCATCCAAATAATTTTTCACAGTTGTGTCAAAAAAACCCACAACCCAGCTTCATGTGAATATTTTCACAAATTACGATTAGTCACAGAGGAGCAACTTTACAAATCAGAAATAAGATCTTCAAGTATTGCTGTCAAGTGTTATTCAAATTATTTCAACCTTGCAGTTGAATAACAACAGACATTTTGAATTAATTAATCAGATTAAAGAATCTAGGCTTTTTCTCATTAGTCTCAGGGTTGGGCATGGAAAAAGATAGATGTATTCGTGAGAAACATTTTTAATTGGTAAGAATAATCTGTAATCATGATTTACGTGTGTTTAGTATTGTGTGTGATGTGTCAAATGTTCTAGGCTGATATATATTTCATGACTGTTAAGAAAATCATCAATTTCATAATGCTAAGAGATATGCCACTACTGTTGAAATATGTGAGAAGCATGCATAGGTATGGTGGCCCAGGAATTTTAACTAGCTTATATTTGTAACTGTCAAATAATGCTGTATGCTTTTACTGCCTGCTGTTAATAACTCCTACTATAATTAGAAATAAATTTTTCATTCTGTTGAAGGAGAAAAGCTTCAGAAGTTATTTAGCTAAAAAGCTAACAGACTTAATAACTGTGACTCAGTATGTGTCTTGGAAACTAAGGCTGGTGACATTTGAACAGCCCTTCCTCACTCAAATCAAAGTCAACTGCAAGTCATGTCATCATCTCCCTGATGTCATGGTCCTCTTTGAGAATGTTTGTCCTTTGTTTTCAAAGAAGACATCAGAGAAATGATGACATGACTTGCACTTGACTTTGTTTTGAGTGAGGGAGGGCTGTGCAAGTCAGCAGCCTCACTTTCTCCTCCTGAGCCATCTGGATCCAGTGACCAGATATTCATCAGGATGACTGGAGATGGCCCAGGATGCAATGGGAGACCTTGGCCTATTCAGGTACTCACAGAATGTGGTGATACCCATTCAGTGAATAGGCCTCTTTAAGGAGTAATCAGAAGCAATCAGTAATTTTTGAGAATGAAGGACAAATACAACATGTGTCTTGGACAAAGTTGGTAAACTTCATGTGTGAGTTATAGTGAATTTTATGACTTGTCATAGATGAATAAAAATATCATTAAAATGGTATGAATAAAGCAGGATAAATAGACACACACAGACACACACACAGCATACAGATACACTCACACACATACACATATGTGCATGCACACACATACACACATGTGGAAATATTTGATCCTGAATACCATCTTTTCACTCATATGTTTTATTTCTGCTAAATGGATACTGGAAATAATATTCTTTAACTCAACCAACAATTAGTGTTTTTCACACAGTTGACATTCTTTGCCTGTGATAAATTCTTCATGGAGATGTTCTATTACAGTATATGGGAGACACTGCTTCATTTTTCCCAACCTGATTTAGACTTCCACCCTCCTTGTCTCCCTTCAGAACAACAGAATTCCAGAATGGCAGAGACCTTGGAGTTCATTTTTGCCAAAACTTTGCTTCTTTTTCTTTGGATACCTCCAGCAAAGCTCTTAAATTCCTTGGGCTTCAGTTGCCTTATATGTGCTTACTACTTCTACTTTTCTGCATTTCTTTATGAAGTTTTTAAACCTTACCACACGGCCATTATAAAATACTGTGAACAATTGAGAATATCAATACTTCCTTTTATACTCATTTAATAATCACCAGAGAGCTTTTACTCCCTCACATTTCTAACATTTTATTTAGTTCCTTAAACTGCTATAATTGTCTAAGTCTGAAAAGGTACTATTAGATCCCCAACAACTATTATTTTTTGCTGTCTTTTTCCTCCCATGTTGATTAAGTTTTCCATTAAGTACTTAAAGGCTAGGCCATCCTCTTCATAGATATTAAGTAATGGCATTATTTTTTTTATTGTGGTGACTTTAATAATCATGTAATTTTCCTGTTTATCTCACTTAATAATGTTTATTTGTCTAAGATCATGATTGCTTACCCTTGCTTTTTGAGTTCACCTAAATCATAAAAAATTTCACTTTGCCTCTCCCTTTTTGTTTCTATATGAATCTTGTTTCTGGTTTATTTCTTATAAACAATATATATTTTAGATACTCTTCTCTAATTATTTCTAGGGTTTTCTTCCCTTTTACAGTTGCATTCATCCCATTCATGTTCATAGTTATGTTACTGTTATTGGTTGTGTCATTATTAATTTTCTTGTTTACCTCCATCATATCCTCCTACAATTTTCTTTTCACCCCTACCCCATCCTCTATTAACAAAAAAGGTGATGGTGAAAGAGGAGTGTGATCAACACAAGTGTTCAGTAAGTGAATTCACCTCTCTCTTCTCCTCTGTCCCACCTCTTAGGGTTGTGAGGATCAAATATTTGCACGTGTATGTACGTGTGTGCATGCGCATATGTGTATGTGTGTGCACGTGTATATGTATGCTGTGTGTCTGTGTGTATCTATTTATCCTGCTTTAAAATGTAAAGTTCTGCCAGGACAACATTGTACACAGTAACAACAACATCGTGTAATGATCAACCATGATTGACTTAGCTCTTCTCAGTAAAACAATGGTCCAAGGCAATTCCAAAAGACACATGGCAGAAAATGCTATCCACATCCAGAGAAAGTGCTGATGGAGTCTGAATGCAGATTGAAGCATATTATTTTCAGTTTATTTTTTCCACAGCTTTTTTCCTTTTATTCTGTTTCTTCTTATACAATGTGATTAATATGGAAATATGTTTTACGTGATTGCACATATGTTATATGTATATATATATGTATATATATATATATATCCTATATCAAATTGCTTACTGTCTTAGGGAGGAGGGAGAGAAAAAATTTTGAACTCAAAATTTTATTAAAAAATGTTAAAAATTGTCTTTACATGTAATTGGAAAAAATAAAATACTATTTAAAAGAAAAAGTACTTTAAAATATTATTTAAAGAATTTATTTACAATAAATTTATTTATAATTGGCATATGATATATAATAATTAATGTAATTATATAAAATTATAAAGAAATTTTTATTTAAAAATAAAAATTTCATTAAAATATAATTTAAAAGGAAAAATTTTATCAGTGTGGATATGAGAAGCTTTAAAAATCCACCAATTAAAGTATTTATTAAATACCTACTATGTACTAGGCATTTTGCTAAGCCCTGCAGACAAAATGATTAAAGCAAAATAGCTCCTATTTTTAAGAACCTTATATTCTAGTTGGAGTGAGGTAATGTGTATATACATATATGTATGTGTGTATATATGTATGTATGTATGTATGTGGGTACCTAGGTGGAGCAGTGGATGGAGTACTGGAGGGCCCAAGTTCAAATCTGTTCTCAGACACTTACTAGCTAGGTGACCCTGGCCAAGTCACTTCACCCTGTTTACCTCAGTTCCTCATCTGTAAAATGAACAGGAGATGGAAATGGCAAAGCACTACAGTATCTTTGCCAAGAAACTGCCAGATGAGGTCATGGAGAATCAGACATGTAGCTGAAACAACTCAACAACAAACCATATGTATATATGTGTACAAATAGAGACATAAATATGGAATATATACAAATAGAATATGGAATATATACAAAAGGAATCCAGAATAGTTTTGGAAAGGAGGACATATAGCCACAGGGATCAGGCAAAGCTTCTTATAGAGGATGGTATTTAAGATTTGAAGAAAACCAGGGATTCCAAAAGGCAGTGGTAAATAGGGAGAGCAGTCCAGACATGGGGGAAGTCCAATGAAAAGGCACAGAGAGGGAAAATTGAGTGTCTTGTAAGAAGTATAGGCAGTAGATAAGTATGATTGGACCATTGAATGGAATATCACATAAGAAGACCAGCAAGGTAGAAAGTGGAGCAGGCTGTGAATGAATGGAATAAATGCAATGAAAATGCATTTATTAAACACAAATATCATGCAGAGAAATTTATATTTTATACATGTCTTGGTTGATGGACTTCATGAATTGCTGTGGTAGAAAACAAAAGAAAGAAAATTTACTATCTGGTGGCCAGCACTATGTGATTAATCTCTCTGAATTTAGCTGGGTTGCTCCTCAGACAGCTGATAGAGTTTGTCACTGGATAAATAATGAAGCTTTTTTGGTTTGGTCAGACTTGCCAGAGATTTTCCTTCACTGATCCAGGATCACTTCTATGTCATGAGGTATTTGGCATAGAACTTTAGTGGAAGCTACGTAGAGATGAGTTATTGTTATGGGAGCAATGAAATCCCCAAATGGTCAATAACCGGCATTGGTTGTATTGAGTTGCTTTAAAATAGCTTTCTTATGAATCCAAGGTCTTGCTATTAACAATGATCATTATAATATATGGCATATTTCAATTTCCTTTTGTAGTTCCATCTATGAGCAATGAGTAGGATTGTGACATTTTCTGTTTGTAGTAGATTTTACCCATTGTTGCTTCTATGGTACAATGGGTCAGCCATCTCATTGATAGGGGTACTCCTTCCAGTGGTTCAATCAATCAACAAACATTCATTAAATGTCTACTATGTACCAAGCACTGTACTAGGATCTGGAGACTACAAAGACAAGAGTGAAATAGCTCCTGCCTTCCAGAAGTTTGCCATCTAGATTATATGTTATATAGAAAACATATACAGGTATTTAGAGAATTGTAGGTTATGTAGAAAACTGATATAAGGTGACGGGAGAAAGGGAGGTTACTACAGCTCAGAGGAGGATCAAGAAAGGCTCCATGTAGAAGGTGATACTTGAACTGAGCTTTGAAGGAAACAAGACATTATAAGAGAAGAAGGTATTGATTGCTTTCTTAGGCATGGGAGACACCTAATGTAAAAGTACGAAGGTAGAAAATACAATGTTGTATAAGATATATAATAAGAAGAAGAATAAAAAGTCAGTTTGGCTGAAATGTTATGTATATACAAGAAAAAAAGTCTGGAAAGGTAAGTTGTAACCAGGGTATTAAGGGCTTTAAATGATGAAGAATCTGCTTCATCTTAGAAGCATTATAGAGTATGAATAAGGTAGTGATATGGCCAGACTTGGCTTTAGAAAAATCACTTTAATAGTCATGTATCAGAAGGACTGGAACAGGATAAGATTTAAGGCAAGGAGACCAAGTGGGAAGCAAAGGTCCAAAGAGGCTCTGAACAAAGGTGGTAGCAATGTGAATGGAAAGAAAAGCAGACATGAGAAGTCATGGATAAGTAGAAAATGACAATATTTGGAAATGAGTGGTTAATATGAGGTGAATAAGAGTGAAGAGATAAGGATGACACTAATGTGGTGAAACTAGGTTACTAGAAGGATAGTGGTATCCTAGACAAAAATATGGATGTCTAGAAGAAGAGTATATTTGATTGGGAGATTTGATTTTAATTCTGAACACATTGACTTCGAGATGTCTAAGGATATCTAGCTATAATGTACATTTGGTGACATGGTACTGGAGTTCAGGAAAGACACATAGATCTTGCAATCATCACCTAGATAAGATAATTAAATTAATGAGAGTGGATGAAATCATGGAGAGAAGAGGAAAAAACAGAATAAAGGGAATATATGCACAGTGAGGAATATATAATATAAATGATAACCCAGCTAAGGAGACTGAGAAGAAGCAGTTGGACAGGTTGAAGACCAAGAGAGGGTCAGCTTCACAATAACTCAGAGAGGAGAGATCATTCAGGAAAAGAATATGATTAACAGTATCAAATGTTGCAAAGAATAGCAAATATGCAAAGACTTTTACAGGAAATGATGTATTTATAATGAATAAAAAATCAAATGGCAATATTATGAAAACTAACAATACAATTGACCATATAAATAACAAAACCAGCGCAAATCGTATGATTATCTCAATAGATTTAGAAAAAGCTTTTGACAAAATATAATACTCCTTCCTATGAAAAATACTAGGAGGCATAGAAATAAATGGAGCTTTCCTTAAAATGAAGTATTATCTGACTAAAATAATTATTACGCATTATTTATAATGAGGATAAGCTAGAAACCTTTCCAATAAGATCAGGGGTGAAGCAAGGATGTCCACTATCTCCACTATTATTCAGTGCTGTACTGGTAGTGCTAGCTTTGGCAACAAGAGAAGAAAAAGAAATGGAAGGAACTGGAATAGGCAATGAGGAAATAAAACTGTCACTCTTTGCAGATGATATGATGGTATACTTAGAGAATCAACTAAAAAACTAGTTGCAGAAATTAACAACTTCAGCAAAGTTGCAGGATATAAAATAAACCCATGTACATAATTAGCATTTCTATATATTATCAACAAAGTCCAGCAGGAAGAGATAAAAAAAGAAATTTCATTTAAAATAACTATAGACAACATAAAATACTTGTGAGTCAACCTGCCAAGAGAAACTCAGGAACTATATGAAGACATTTACAAAACATTTTTCACAGCAATAAAGTCAAATCTAAACAACTGGAAAAATATTCATTGCTCATGGCTAAACTGAGCCAATATAATAAAGTGAACATTTCTACCTAAATTTATTTATATATTCAGTTTCTTACCAATCAAACTACCAAAAATTATTTTATACTGCTGGAAAAAATAACAAAATTCATCTAGAAGAATAAAGTCAAATATATTAAAGGAATAAGTGAAAAAAAGGTAAAGGAAAGTAGTCTGGTAGTAGCAGATTTCAAACTGTATTATGAAGTGGTAATCATCAAAATAATCTGATACCAGCTCAGAAATAGAGTGATGAATCAGTGGAATAGATTAGGTAACATCCAGTAGTAAATGACCATAGTAATATAGCGTTTGATAAACCACAAATTGCTTGCTTTCTCAAGGAGGGGCAAAGAGAGAGGGCGGGAGAGAGAAAGTTTGGGACTCAAAATAAAAAAAAATAATTTTTTAGACATGTAATTGAGAAAAAATAAATGAAAATAAATGAGAAAAAATTAAGAAGTCACTGGAACAGAAGAGTCAGAATGCAAAGAATTATGAAGTGAGGAGAGAACAGTGTAAGAATTTTTTCCTAGGAGTTTGACTGGCAAAAGGAAGAGAAATATAGAATTAGAATTTGAGCAAATGGTAGGATTTTGATATTGCAATTTTTTTTAAATCAAGGACACTCTGGAATGTTTGTAGCCAGCAGGAAAGACACCAATAGAAAGGGAGAGATTGAAGATTAGAGAGGTGGCATTTTTGGGAGGGGTGGTAATCTGCAGGGCATGGTGGAGGAAATGGGATATAGGATATATGTAGATGGCTTTGTATTGCAACCTCTTCATCAGAGACTTAAGTAAAGAAGCAGAGAGTGGGGGATGCTATAATGGGAGGGAAAGGGGTTCTGAGATGGACAAGAAGAAGCTGATATGAATGGCCTTTATTGGATTAGTCATTATATGGGATGCTCTGGAAACAATTAGCGAAGAGTGGAGGCATTGCCTTGCAAATCAAGGTCCCAGTTGAGATTAGGTCACATAAATGGAGTAGACTCAGTTGGCCCAGTTGTGTGAATTTCCCAGCCTCCATTAAATAATATGAGTAGGAACAAAGGAAGCAAATGGTGGGAGCACTGCTAGGCTGTGGTTTGGCAAGGGTGGTAAAACAGCAAAGGAACAAGGGGTTCAAGAATAATGGATGATACACAGTGGAACTGGGCAAGTTAGAGATTAGGACTGGGAATGGAAGAAAGTGAAGATAGAGTAGTGGTACTGGTCTGGGAAAGTGCTGAGGGGTAGAGGGATTGGAGGTCATGGTAAGGATTAAGAATAGATTTAGCAGGAGAAAGACATAGGGAAAGGTGGAAAGGAAAATAAGAAATTATGAGTGGATAAAAAGACATTTCAGAGCTCTTGGTCATAGAATTAATACATATGTGGGTGATGAGAGATTATAAATAATGACCATTTCTCCATAGCTGAAGAGGAGTAGGTCATGGAAGTTAATTAAATTGAGAAACATGGAAGTTAGAGTAGTTGAGGGAGGATTTGAGCTCCCTAGTAAAGGGGTGGGGGGAGGGAGGGAGTTGTCAGTCTGGAAAGGAAGACTGTTAACTAGGTACTGAATACCTTTAAAAAGTATGCAGAAATGACCTGTGGATTGATAGGTAATAGTCACAAGGATCTAGATCTATATAAAATAAATTTATATAGAATGAACTTCAAAGGAACAAGGCTGGGATAGCAGAGGGAAGAACCTTGAGTAGTAAAAGTATTCCTACTCTCCCCTCCTGCCCCAAGATCAGTGTGTTGAGAGGCATGAGATAAAATATAATCAGTTTTGGAAAGTATGTCCAAGAACACAATGTCACTTGTCAGAAGATTGATGAACCTCAAGAGGAAGAAATTCTAAATGAGAATCCCAGAGGGCACAGTAGAAGGGTTGGGCAGAGATGAAGTGTATCATTGGGGGAGTAGAGATGGGTCCAGATAGAAATCTAACCACTCCTTGTCATCCTGAGAATCTTTCCCATGTCTTTCCATAAATCAGAGGCATCCCACCAATATTATGTTCAGGGGGATCCTTCCTATAGATTTCTTGATATTGTGTGGATACCAATGGAATATTTAGTCTATCCCTCACAATTTCTTCATGACTAACTCATGTTCTTTTCTGGTTATAGATTTTTCTGATGACACCCTTTTCATCTCTACAACTGGTATAGTTAACTAGGGAAAATTATTCCACCATGGTTTCTGTTTGGTCAATTGCATATGTTCTTTGAAGTGTACATAAAAGCCATGAAGTGTATCTCTCTCATACTTGTTGGTGTAAGACTCACGAGACATCACGAATCCATATTCCATGTTAGCTATTGATTCCCTTCTAAATGTAGTTCCATGAAATCAATTCAATCTACTTTACATTTCAGACCCAGATTCCGCAAGAGAATGCTTGAAGGGCATTACTATGGTCATAAGGTCATGTAGAAAGGTCCAATTTTCAATGTTAAAGTTTCAAAATATCAAGTGGGGTTTGTTTAGTGAAGGGTTCCTAGATATGCCTATCTCAGAGGTCAAACTTATTCTCTCTTTTATGATTATCAGGTCACTGGTCAAGAATTACAAAGAGTCTTAGAGAAAGTTTAACGAAATGGCAATACTTAGAGCATTTTGGAATTTAGTGACATAGAATCATGGATTTAGAGCTAGAAGGAGCCTTTTTTGTGGTCCACTCTTAGCATTTTAAAAAGGAGACAACTGAGACTTAGAAAGGTTAGGTGGCTTGCATGTATGTCTTCTGGTACTTTTTTTTAAAGAACAGGATCAGTTTAGTGTCTTCAGAGGTTTCAGGTTCACTTCTTTAAAACAAAGTTAAAGAAATCCAAAGGTCCCAAAGTGAAAATGCAGAAAATATCAAATATATACATTATATGATCCAAAGATACTTAGCGATCCTTCAACATTTTGTTTATATTTGCAATCTCTGTAACAGACTATGAGAAAACATACTGAAAATGAGGTTTGGTAATAAGTCCCACAAGGTTAGCTTCTCAGCTTTGTGTGAGGAATCCTTCAGCCCTGGAGGCAGCATTGGCTTAATCAGTGACAGAGAAAATGAGCTAGGTCCTCCATAACTTTAATATGTATCTTCCTACGGGCTAAGAAGCATCAAGGACCTTCTTTCGCAGTTTCAGGATTTGGGGATAGTCTCCACTAATGGATCTTTTTCTTCCTTCCTTCCTTCCTTCCTTCCTTCCTTCCTTCCTTCCTTCCTTCCTTCCTTCCTTCCTTCCTTCCTTCCTTTCTTTCTCTCTTTTTTCTTTCTGTCTTTTTATCTTCCTTCCTTCCTTTTTTCTTCCTTTCTTTCTCTCTCTTTTTTTCTTTCCCTCCCTTCCTTTCTGTTTCTCATAGTGTCTATCTCTGTCTCTTTCTCTCTTCACATCAGCCTGAGAAGGGGAAGATTTTTTCTTTTTCTCCCTTCTACTGTGTCATGAAAGGACACAAAAATAAACTTCACTACATTTCAAAGTAGGTTGATGAAGCAGTCAATGGGAATAATAACAGAAACAAATATCTTCTTGACCACCAGCACCTTCTCTAGGGTGTGCTTAACAATGACATCTAGTTGTATGGAAGACATGAAACAGATACTATCATCCCAACTTCCTACAGGATAATGAATGTGACAACATTGCACCTACCAAGTACACATTCAGAATAATTGATGTTCAGCGCATCCTGCGCTTCATGTTGAAGCTTCTCAGCTAAGGATGAGGGAGATGCTGGCATACTGATTTGGAGTTATGTATTCCAGGAGCATTGGCCACATGAGCTGGGAGAAAAGATGATCTTCATTAGAACTGACTTTTCTCCTCATGAAAGCCTATTATCTCTTTCCTTTTGGAGTTTTAACCACAATCTCTAGCTAATGCTTTGGAAGTGATGGTAATAAAAATTGGATAGATTCCTATCCGCTACCTTGCCCCCATGGTTGGCAATATTATGTGAATCTTAATCCTTCCTTCACGAGGAACTTCAATAACTTTCATCAGGAATGACACTAGCTTTCATGCATCTTTATTTGTAGAAAGATGCTGATGTTATATTATAGTTTACTGGAGAGTCAGGAAAATCTGGTGACGGATACTCTGAGAAGTGATGAAAGGATTCCCTTGCCTTGGCCATGCAGGGATTATGGACACAGTCAGTTAAGATTTCCAGACATAATTTTTTCAGTTTCATGCTTTCATCATTAACCTCTGTCTCATCTGAAGTCTTTGGGAGGAAAGTAAAATCATCAGAGGTACTTCATTAGGCACCTGACTTTTTTCACAGTTTCAAAAAAATCAGAAAAGCATGATCGGAAAGAAAGCATGATGAAAAAAAAATGGAAGACAGATGCAGAGTACCAGTATTGGAGAATTGCCTTTCTAATTCAACTGAGATAGTCCCTAGTTAATTTTCTTCACTTTTCATATAGTCTCAAGTTAAGAAGATGCAGTGGATTTTGAAATCAATTCTCTTCAGTTCATCCAGTAAATTTCACTTGAATACCTGAGAAGCTCTCTCATCCTGGGGGTCACAAAGTACTTAAAAATCACCTGAATTCTACTTTGTAGATGCCAAAATGGAAGTTGAACAGTGTCCTAAAGGGAGCTTTAACACTTTACTAGGACCAAAGGCGGCATTAGGATGAGGCCTCCCTTATTTTGGTCACCAGCTCTTTAGACCTGTCATGGACAGGGAAAGGAGGAGATTTTTGGAGAGAGACAAGTCACCGCCACCATCATCGTCATTTTCACTATCTCCTTACTTCATAGAGCCTCTTATCTTTTCATAACAAAAAAGTCCTGAATCTGGTTCTCTGCTGCCCTCTAATGGTGATTTTCTGCCACTACTTTTGTTTGTTTTCCTTTGGTCCCCTAATATCTAGCTCTGGGATACCCAGCTTCCTATTCTGAGGGAAGAATGAATGGTTATACCTCCATCTTCTTTCCTTACTCCCAGTTCCAAGATGATGATTGTATGATCTTAAGACCCTATGTTCCTGTTTTCTTATGATTCCATAATCTAGCTCTGGAAAAAATAGCCCATCACTCTCTTAGGAATTTTCTATTGAGATTTATTACAAAGTCCTGCAAGGGAATAATAAGACACTGCTATCACTCTCATTGCTACCACCAGTACTAGTTGTTGTTGAATCATTTCAGTCATGTCTGACTCTCTTGTGACCCCGCTTGGGGGTTTTCTTGGCAAAGATCCTGGAGTGATTTTGCCATTTCCTTTTCCAGTTCCTTTTACAGATGAGGAACTTGGGCAATTAGGCTTATATGACTTGTCCAAGGTCACACAGCTAGTCATTGTCTGAGGCCATATTTGAACTCAGGTCCTCCTGACTCCAGGTCCTGTGCTCTAGCCTCTATACCACTCAGATTCTGACTATCACTACTACTAGGTCAACAGCTCTTTTAACCGGGGCTACCCCACATTTCTATTAAGTCCTATGCTTTCCTCTCAAAAACTCTGCAAGTTAGATAGCACATGTATGAAAAAAAATTCATAGGGAAGGAAAGATGGGTAATAAATGACTATAGATATAAAGGGTCAAATGTAGTTGGTTTTTATCAAGGTTTTTTTCAAGGATTTTCATCTTGAGCACAAATGGCAGGGCACTAAGTTACTTCACTCTGGTTTAGTTCTCTCTTTCCTTCTGGCTAATCTTCCTATACCAGGCCTTATTCTTGGCTCAGTTCTAGGTCTATAACCTTAGATGTGGCTAGCAAGATCATATAATCTCTTGGTCTCCTAGAATTTGCTTCACCAGCTGCCAGATATGGATGCAGGAACCTAGAACCTAGCAAAGGTAATACTTTTCTACAGTCATTCTTTGAATACTTTATCCTAGACCTCTTCATCATGAATCTGGAGAGGCCCTTTCCTTCTTTCTCTGGCTACAACATGAGAGATTTTCTTTTGTGGCCCTTTGTGATATGACTGCTATTTACCAAGGGTCCCCCCTCATAACTTCCCTGCATATGGGTAGTTACTATGGTTCAATCATTTCAGTCATGTCTGATACTTCTTAATCCCATTTGGAGTTTTCTTGGCAGAGATATTATAGTGATTTGTCATTTCTTTCTCCAGCTCATTTTATAGATGAGGAAATCGAGGCAAACAGGGTTAAGGGACCTGCCCAGGGTCACACAGTTAGTAATCGTCCAAGGCCAAATTTGAAATCAGGAAGATGAACCTTTCTGAGTCCAGACGCTGCACTCCATCTATTGCACCACCTAGCTGCCCTCATGCCCCACATGGGTTAGGCTAGTTTTTTCCCCCAAAAGTGAGAGAGCTGTCTGCAGAATTTGATTGGCCCATGGACTATGGCTCAAGCAGAGTAAATAAACATTTATTAAGTACCTCCTTTGCAATAGTAAGTGTGTTAAGCACTTTACAAACATCAACCCTATAAGGTATTTTTTTTTTACAGATGAGAAAATTGAGACAGAAATTAAATGACTTGTCCAGGGTATCACATTTAGTGGCTGAGGCTGGATTTGAATTTAGTTCTTCCTGATTCTAAGCCCAGAGGGAGTCCACTGTGCCACCTACTGGCCTTGGTGACATGGGTGGGATGCAAGTGGGAAGTGTAAGATATAGTCTTTGATTTCAAGGAATTTATACTCTTATTGGGGGGAGTGGGGAGAAGTGGAGTGGGAAATCAAATGCATAAGAAACAACTGGACAGTTGTAAAAGATCTATGAGGCAGCATGACATGGTACATAGAGAAATTGTATTGGAGTCAGGAAGACATGGGTTCAAGTCCCACCTTTCACACATAAGTTATGTGACCATTGGCAAGTCAAATAATGAGCCAGTACCCTAGACAACTCTATGGCTAAGTTACAGATAGGTTGCATCTGAATTGGATGGAGGAGTTTTCCATACTGGGAGTTCATCACACTGATAAAATTACAAGTCAAATAGAAAAAAAAGCTGAAGGACAGTATATAAGTGAGTGTTAATTGAGTGAGTCAGGATAATTCATTTGTCTGAACAAAAACAAAATATTGATTGATTTCAAATTGTCTTTCTTTCATTTTACCATTTTGCTTTAGAGAGGGAAATGGCAAACCACTCCAGTATCTCTGCCAAGAAAACCCCAATGGGGTCATGAAGTCAAACATGAATGAACTGAACTCTTCTGCGGTTTCTGAACATAATCCATAAGATGACTTAATAGTGGGTTAGCAAGTGCTATGGAAAACACTCTCCAAGCTGAGCAACTGGTCGTTGACTTTACTGTTACAATGGCCATTCAACTCATTACTGTGTTGGTAAATGTTTGGCAACCATTCTACCAGAACAAGAAAATACAGCGTGACACACTTTAAAATTTAACCTATACAATGAACATTTTCTCAATCACTTTAAGTCTAGACAATCAACAAAACAATAAAGTCCTGATTTACATTTGCCTATTTTTGAAGTGTAAATGCTCCTGCTGAAAATTTACCAATCATTTCTGCAAAGTTGGTTTGAACTGATTTCAGCACCTCCCTGATTCTTCTATTTCTCAGCTGCTAACCTTTAATCTTAGTGACTTTTGCCATCTGTCTCCTTTGCTTTTTCTCTTGAGAGTGTAGATGATGTTGGAGGAAATCACTAAACCCTATTACAGTGTTCTTTGAACATTTACTCTCTCCAGCCCCACTACAGTGGGTCCTCACTGCTGTACTACAATCTTTTGCCCACCTTCTACTTCATACTTTATCACATTCTCCACAATGGTTGTTCACTTTTTCCTTTGGCCTCAAGCACCTCATTTCATGTCCTCCCTATGATCCTCAAGCAGAGAACACCATTTCCTCCTTTATTGAGAAGACTGGGTTCATATGATAAGCAATCACCCCACTCCCATTGTCTGCACCTTGACTTTACCTAGGAAAGAGTAAGTCCTGAGAGGGTGAATGTTCCAAGACAAAGGCACTTACTGATTCATCCAGTGGCTTCACACATTCATCTATGAGGAAACGGATTAAGACTATGGTACTGTCTGTACACAGGTGAACCTCTTTCCCCAGAGCAAAGATGAGCTTAGCCATGGCTTCTTTAACCTAGCAAAAAAAAGACGAAAGGGAGGACTTGCCATTAGAAAGTGGGGAAAGCTCTTTATTTGCATATATGTGGATATATAGTGTTATTTTATTTTTAACCTAAATGCAGAAACCATAAAGGAAACCAAATATTTGGATATATGAACAATAAAACAATTATAAACATATATACATGTACATTTAGGCATATATGCAAATTATAATTCTGTGTATATATGTGCATATACTTGTAAGCAGTATATGCATATACATTCATATATGCTTACATGGACAGATGGGATGGGCACAGAATACATGTATGAGCATCTATACATTACAAAATACATATATGAACATCTATACATTGCAAAAACATACATATATGAACACACAAAATATGTATGTACATGCATATGCATGTATATATACATAAATCCATGTGTCTATGCATGGATATATAAATATATAGAAATAAATACACAGAAAAAGAGTGAAAATGAACCCAGAATGGATGCATAATTAAATTGGAAGAAAGTGGGTTTAATAGTCTTTGGGAAATTATAAAGCTCCTTTAAGGATAGTATACTTCTTTTAGAAACAAGGACCATGGATGAGGGAGGAGGAACCAAGACAGTGGAGTAGAAGAACCAATCTGCTCTAGCTCTACCCCTATTACCCATAAAATGCTTGTAAAAAATGACTCTAAACAAATTCTAGAGCAGCAGAAGCCACAAAAGGACAGAGTGAGAGAGATTTCCAGCCTAAGACTGCCTGGAAGGCCGAACAGAAAGGTCTGTCATTCTAGGCTCTGAGTGGAGTGCAGCTCAGCCTTGGCTGGCTCAGACAGGACTGCAACAGGCTGCAGGCCGCACAGCTGTGGTTCCCACATATCTCAACCCACAAATGCCAAAGACAGTTTCAAAAGTCAGTAAGAAAGCTCTTTAACTTAGGTGAGAAGGGAGCTCAGTCTGGCCCCAAATCCTAGCCCCCAGGTGGGAACAGTGTCCACTTTTGGAGCCCTGGGGCTAAAGACCCTAGGGGAATCGAGGAGCCAATCTGGGTCTCAGTTCTGCATAGCAATCCTGGGTTGAGGAGGAACACTGGTATGGTGGAATTGGTGGAGGCTCTGGAGAGGGAATCCTGGTCATAGACCAGAGCACAGGCCAGGAGAGGAGTAGACTCTTCTCCCTTGATTGTGCCACCTTGGAGGAACTGAGAACTTATAGGTCCCTAAAGTATACCCTCCACTTGACAAAGGACTCAAAAGTCAGGTAACTGGTTGAGAAAATGCCCAAAAAAGGGAAAAAAATGAGACTAAAGAAGGTTACTTTCTTGGTGAACAGGTATTTTCTTCCATCCTTTTGGATGAAGAAGAACAAAGCATACCATCAGAGGAAGATATAAAAGTCAAGGCTTCTACATTGCAATCCTGTGAGATAAATATGCATGGTCTCAGGCCATGGAAGAGCTCAAAAAGGATTTTGAAAAATCAAGTAAGAGAGGTACAGGAAAAATTGGGAAGAGAAATGAGAGAGATGGAAGAAAATCATGAAAAATGAGTCAATAGCTTGCTAAAGGAGACCCCAAAAATGCTGAAGAAAATAACACCTTTAAAAATAGACTAACCCAAATGACAAAAGAGGTCTAAAAAGTCAGTGAGGAGAAGAATGTTTTAAAAGGCAGAATGGGCCAAATGGAAAAGGAGGTTCAAAAGCTCACTGAAGAAAAGAGTTCATTAAAAATTAGAATGGAACAGATGGAAGCTAATAACTTTATGAGAAACCAAGAAATCACAAAACAGAAAGAAGGAAACAACATTATTAGATTGGCGATGTCTGGCTGTGAGTCATAGTCTTTGAAAAATGAAAAGCAAGTTTCATTCAAAGGGCAATGGAGACTCACATATAGTTTGGGGTATAAGCACACTGCGATGCATCACAAACAAACCATGACACAGAAATGGGATAAAGAATATCTAAAGCATGAGTGATAAAAGAATATCATCTGGTTACTTAACAAGAGTGAGGAACAACCAAGAGGCAACTTGAGTTCTCTCCACTGGTTTCTTAGTTTAAGAGAGATACCCTCACCATGGTGGGTAAACCATCTATGCTAAACTCAAGGGAAAATGTTTAAAAGTTGAGAAAAAATTCACATAAATGATCCATTTAAGTACATTAACTTTAATAAGATGGTAACAAAAACATCTTCATTGTTTCCACTTTCAGTGACCAAATGACCCATTAACCCAATCTGCTCAAATTAATCAGTGCCTCTATGAATGTTATCTGTGTAGTCAACTGAGAATTTAAGGGGACTGATTTCTCACTTGGTTGCATGTCCCACTTCTCATACTGATGGCTCAGGGTGAACTGTTCAATTTGCATACAAATGCCTGAGTGGTAGCTACTATGATGTCATCTTAATGGCCTTTCCTTGCCTCATGGAAATAAAAAAATGAACTCCCCTTTGAAGGCTGAATCAGGCAATTTGGTTGCCTTTCATATATGTTTACTCTAGTGGGAAAAGGTCATATAAGAGAAGAGATATTGAGTTGAAAGAGATCTTAGAGGCCATCTAGTACATCCCTTTTGTTTTATAGATGAGAAAACTGAGGCCCATGAAGGTCAATTGGCTTGCCCAAGGTCACATGTGTAGTGAATATAGTAAAGACTGTTACATGGACAAAGTGTCACTGATGAAATTCCCCACATAGAAGAGGAAGGGGAGTCTGATTCCCAGAGTGTTATGGTGATATATAATGAAAATGTCTTGGAGAGATCAGAACATGAACAGAATTCAGTCATTGGTTTCAGAACGTTAACCACACAGAGAATGGCACCTTCTTTGATTGTCTACATAGCTGGAACTTAAGAGTGTCTTCAAAATACACCAGCCAGTCAGAGTTCTGGCCATTCTCCATTCATTTTATCTGCTCTCTCAGCGGATCTTTGCTGAGAAGATGGGAACCATCTCCCTGATATCTACTTTGCTAAAGTGTTCAGTGAGAGAAAATGCTGCAGATAGAGAAGACTTGGGCTCTAAAAAGGGCCTTGGTCCTTTGCTTACCTCAGCATTTGTTCTTTGGTTTTAGGTGAAGGATTTGGATACTGTGACCTTGTGAGTTTCAAAAAGGTCAGGTGAGCAAGCTGCCTGGGAGTCCTGGGTTCTGGGAATCTAAGTCTAAGCTGAGTTTTATAGTCAGTCCAATATTGATACCCTAAGGAGCAAAGAGTGATCATTAGGAATGAATTTTGGGACCTATCCCAGTAGTCATTGAAATGGAGAATCATTTTGTAGTGATATCGTATCTGAATATGAACTTGGTGGGACCAATGTTACGTAGGAACTGAGTGAAGTTTAAACCTGATCTCTCCAGAGATTGAAGTGGTATAGGGGAGAGTT
This sequence comes from Notamacropus eugenii, assembly GCF_028372415.1. Classification (NCBI taxonomy): domain Eukaryota; kingdom Metazoa; phylum Chordata; class Mammalia; order Diprotodontia; family Macropodidae; genus Notamacropus; species Notamacropus eugenii. The sequence goes on from NC_092873.1 coordinate 110,412,006, forward strand.
TGTCCTGAAGGTGTACATGGCTTTGCTATTGCTCTGTTACTGCTATGTCTTCAAAGTAAATATCCTTTTATAAAAATTAATTGCTTTGAAGTGATTTAATGGCATTAGGACATTAGTCATTGGTAATTAATAGTGAGGGAAACAAAACCAGTGAGAGCTTGAGCCAATTATATTAGAGAAAAGACACTCCAGTCTTAGAACCCTGGGAGAGAGATATAGCCAGCCTTGCTCTGGAAGTATAGAGGCAGAGGATTTCTTGTTATTTGAACACCAGAGGTAGTATTTAAACACAAATCCTTTGTTTCTATAAGTTCAGAGCCAGTGTTCTTTCCACTGTCCACATGCCCTATCTATTTGAGTCAAATGGAAGCAGGGAGGATGAGCCATGATGGCAGGATAGTAGAAAGAAACACAACTGAGTTCCTCCCAATACCTCCTCCACAAAGATCTACAAAAATGCACCATATATCAAGTACTGATTGGGAAATCTAAGAAAAGAAAAATACCAGTGAATCACTTTTTTTCCAGCCCTGGTAGGCATAGGGAGAAAAACAGAGGGTCTGTAGACACTGCAGACAGGATCTAGCCAAAAGTAACTGAGCAAAGCAATTTATCCATGATGACTGAGAATACGGAAAAAAAAAAAAAAAAGTCCCACACACACACAGAAAGGGACAGGACCTTGCATAGGTTGCAGGAATAAATGTCAATTGGCAGGTCTTTTGCTCATTAGGTAGTTCTAGGTCACAGATCATTGGTGGATTGGTGGACCTATACCCTGGAGTAGCATTAGTAATTGTGGGCCCTAGGTCATATACTGAGTAAGGAAAAAGTTCAGAAGAAAGCAGTATCTGACCCCAGGAATGAAGCAGAGGGGAAGTGAGGAAGGTGTCTCAATTCCAGCCTCCAGCCCAGTTTGAATCCTGCAACAGAATAACTAGGGCAGGAAACCCATACCAAAAGCCTGCTGGTCAGTCACTATGAGGTAGCAGAGCTTTCCAGCTGACTGATACTGCCTAAATTCAGTAGTAGTCTACTGGAACTCCAACCAAAGACAGTTCCACAAGTATGATGTTTCAACCCAAATCTAGATCAAGAACTTGCAGGAGGACAGATATCAAACTTTTCCCTGGATCAGAACACCATGGAAGCACTGGAAGTTTTCAGTTCCCTAGCCTGAGCTCTTTCTGGATTCCTAGAATAATTCCACACTTAATAACCCAAGAATGTAGCAGCAGAAGGATACAACCCAACAGGCTCAGCTCAAACATTCCCTCCTGAAGTGTGCAGAGCCCAACTTTAATGTAACATTCAAAGTTAGAAAGTAGACTGGAAGAATGAACATCAAAAGAGGAATACCACCATAAAGAATTATTATGAAAATAGGGATGCTCAAAACGTAAACCCAGAAGAAGAGAAAGGCTCCAAAATCTCTACAAGCAAAGCCTCAAAAATCCAAAACAAAACAAAACAAAAAGCAAAACCAAACCTGCAGCTTGAGCACAAATTAAGCTAGAATGCCTGGAAGAGCTGAAGCAAGAATTTTTAAAAAGAGTCTAAAAATTATTTTATATATGAAATAAGAATGCTAAAAGGAAAAAAAAGAGAGAACTTTGGAAGACATTGAAAAGGGAATTAACAGCTAGGTACAAAAAGTTAAAAAAATTCTAGTAAAGTAACAAATTCCTTGAAAATTAGAATGGAGTAAATAAAAGTTAATAACTCATTGTGAAAACAAGAAATAATAGAACAAAGACAAAAGCCTCAAAAATAGAATAAAATGTAAAATATCTCTTATATTTTAACTGATAAGGAAATAGATCAAGGAGAGATAATTTTAAAATCACCAGATTGCCTAAAAGCCATGAACAAAAAGAAAATAAAAAAGAACCTAGAAGTTTATATTTTCAGAACTCGTGGAAGAAAATTGTCCATGTTCTTTTTAGAATCAGAGACTGAAAAATTTCACTGAAAACCTCCTCAAAGAAACCCACAAGTAAAAGTTTACATGAATATCACTCAAATTGAGAGCTTTTGGTCAAAGAAAAAAATGATGAAAATATCCAAGATCACACAAGATTTAACAGTCACCAATACAATTCAGAGAGCTTGGAATACAATATTTCAGAATGCAAAACATATAGAATAAGAATAATTTACCCGGAAAAATTGAGTACAATCTTACATGGGAAAAAGATTTTTAATGAAATAGAGAACTTCCAAGTGTTCATAATGAAAAGAACAAAGTTTAGCAGAAAGCTCAAAATATAAACACAGGAACCAAGAGAAATATAAAAAGGTAAACATGAGTGAAAAATTGTAAGGGACTAAACAAAGATCAACTGTTTATATTCTAATACTAGACAATGATATGTGTGTCCCCTCTGAACTCTATTATAATCAGGGGTTGTGAAAAGAATCTAATTAGAAAGAGAACCTAGGAATTATGTTCTTATGTTTTGATTATCTGAAAAGGAGAAAGGAAATAGAGGAAAAAATAAATACACTAGGGTAAAAGAGAGAGAAAGGATGGAAAATTATCTCACATAATTGAGGTAGTCAACAAGAAAACTATACAGACAAGAAGAAGGGTTTGGAGAGTGGGTGATACTTGAACCCAGTTCTCATCTGAACTGATCAAAGAGATGAACACACACAGTTGGGCAGAGGAATACATCTCAGTTAGCAGGGCAATAGAAGGGAAAGGGGAGAAGGGAGATGGTGGAAAAAAAGAGGAAAGGGAGATTAAGCAAGAGATTAGTCTTAAGAAAAACAACTCTAAGGAGAATGGATAGCAAGGAAGGGTTTAAAATAAAAGAAATAAAGAAGAAGAATCTATGATTGGACTTCGGGTGGAAAACAAATTAAGAAAAGAGGAATAGAGGAATAGCGAACTCAGGTGTTTAGCACTCTCTCTCACCACCATTGTCTATTTTATAAAGGGGCAGGAAACAAAGAAAAAGAAAAGTATTAAAGAATGTGATGGAGAGAAATACAAAATTTTCATTCATAACTATGAATGTGACTGCAATAAACTCACCAGTAAAACATACAAAGATAGCAGAATGTACTAGAAATCAGAACTCAACAATATGTAATTTACAAGAAACACACTCAAAACATAAAGTTAATATATAAGTTAAAATAAAGGACTAGGGCAAAATCTATTATGCTTCAGCTGAGGTAGAGACTTAAGAGTTCTGATCAATATGATCATAATTCTAGATATCTGACAATGAAGCATGCTGCCTATATTCTGACAGACAGATGATAGACTCAGAATAAGACAGAAATTTTGGATATGGCCACTGTGAGAATTTATTTTGTTTGACTATGCATATATGTTGCAATAGAAAATTAGAAAAATAGAAAATGCTTGTCAGTTGACAAAAAGTAAAATAAAAGTTACATTAAAAAATGGAGGCCTAGACATGCCTCAGGTTCATCCTTATGCTAAGGTAAGGAGTCTTATTGGTAACTCTCATGCCCTTGAGATGTTTGGTGAAATTGAGATTGTGCTTCTAAATGGCCAGCTTCTTCATTTTCAACTAATTCCATTTTCATGTCTTTCTTTTAATCAAAAACACATGAAAGGGTATTAGTTTGACTGACTTCAGGATTCTAATTTGGGATTTTCATCAATGAGATGAGATTAAATTCATCAAGTAAACTGCATTCTCCAAAGATGTAGATTACAACCTCATGCTTACCCTTGCATGGGTCCCATCTTCTCTTATAAATGTACCAGAGGGAGTCCATCGAAGATTTTGAGAGCCCACCTCTTCTTTTGACATTTTGTGGATACCCAGGTTGCACATCAATTATCTGCAACTCTTATTGTGTGATCAGCTCATCTTTTTCCAGTCATATATTTCTCTTATGATATTCTTTATACCACTTGGCTAACAGTGCTTTAACATCCGAAGGCTTCTAAGCTAGAAATATTCCATTTTATTGCACTTAATTATAATTACACTTGGAAATAAGCCATACAGAAACCACCTTGTAAGCTAATGGCTCTTTGCTCAAAAAACATTTCTAGGCAAAAGCTGGCATATATCATTGGAATGCTTTAGTCTTACTTTACTCTTTACTTTAGTCTATTACTTATCAGAATACAATTTTTTGGCCATGTTACTCTTTGGATTTAAACTGTATTGATCTATTGGTCACTTAAGGACCAAAATTCTTTTTTTCTCCAGTCCTTATAATGTTCACCTAGGAGAAGTGCTGACTGAGTCCAGACTATTAATGTAAAATCAGAATGTATTACACAAAGATGAAAGTTGTAATGAGCCTTAAAGAGAAAAAGGATGACATGATGACTGGCTGTGGTTAACTTCAGAACTCAACAACGCTAGTTATTTTTTGTTGTTGTTGCTTTATTTTTAATTTTTTAAAATTAAATTGTTTTTTTGTTTTCAGTGTTCTACAATCACTTCCCTTATATCTTAGACTTTTTCCCCTTTCCTCCTCCTTCCCTCCTCCCTCCTCACCCTGTCCCTGAGATGGCATACAATTTTATATCGGTTTCTACCATACATTCCTATCGAAACACATTTTCACCTTAGTCATGTTTCATAGAAGAATTAAAATGAATGGGAGAAATGATAAAACAAAACAAAACATAATACAAAAGAAAATGGTCTCCTTCATACTGTGATCGAATTTCATGGTTCTTTCTCTGGATATGGAAGGCATTTTGCCTCAAGGGTCCATTGGGAATTTTTTAAGTCCTTGCATTGCAATGAAGTACGAAGTCTCCCAGAAAAAGTCCTCTCATGCTGTGGTTGTTGCTGTGTACAAAGTTCTCCTGGTTGTGCTCCTTTCACTCAGCGTCAGTTCACATAAGTCTTTCCAGGTCTCTCTGAAGTCTTCCTGTTCACCATTTCTTATAGCACAATAGTATTCCATTACATTCATATACCACAATTTATTCAGCCATTCCCCAATTGATGGGCATCACTTTGATTTCCAGTTTTTGGCCACCACAAAGAGAGCTTCTATAAATATTTTTGTGCATGTGGGACTCTTTCCCATTTTTATGATCTCTTCAGGATATAGTCCTAGAAGTAGTATTGCTGGGTCAAAAAGTAAACACATTTTTGTAGTACTTTGGTCATATTTCCAAATTGCTCACCTGAATGGTTGGAGCATCTCACAGCTCCACCAACAATGAATTACCGTTCCATCTCTCCCACATCTTCTCCCACATTTATCATCTTCCTATTTTGTCATGTTAGCCAATCTGATAGGTGTGATGTGGTATCTCAGAGTTGGTTTGATTTGCATTTCTCAAATCAATAGTGATTTAGAGCATTTTTTCTTATGACTATAGATAACTTTAATTTCTTCCTCTGAAAACTGCCTATTCATATCCTTTGACCATTTATCAGTTGGGGAATGACTTGTATTCTTGTACATTTGACTTAGTCCTCTACATAGTTTAGAAATGAGGTCTTTAACATAGACACTAGGTGCAAAAATTCTTTCCCAGTTTTTTGCTTCCCTTCTAATCATGGTTGCATTGGGTTTGTTTGTCCAAAAACTTTTCAGTTTAAGCTAATCAGAATTATCCATTTTGTACTTCATAATGTTTTCTATCTCTCATTTAGTCAAAAATTTCTCCATTCTCCGTAAATCTGATAAATACACTATTCCTTGCTCCTCTAATTTGTTTATAGTATCAATCTTTATGCCTAGATCATGTATCCATTTGGACTTTATTCTTGTGTACCATGTCAGGTATTCATCTATGCCCAGTTTCCACCACACTATTATCCAGTTTTCTCAGCAATTTTTGTCAAACAGTGAGTTCTTATCGCAGAAGCTGGGGTCCTTGGGTTTATCAAACAGTAGATTGGTATAGTCATTGACTGCTGTGTCTTGAGTACCTAACCTATTCCACTGGTCTACTCCTCTGTTTCTTAGCTAGTACCAAGTGGTTTTGATAATTGCTGCTTTATAATACAAATTTGAGATTTGGTAGGGCTAGGTCACCTTCCCTAGAATTTCTTTTTATTAGTTCCCTTGATATTCTGAACCTTTTGTTCTTCCAGATGAATTTTGATAATATTTTTTCTAGCTCTAGGAAATAATTATCTGATAGTTTGATTGGTATGGCACTGAATAAGTAAGTTAATTTAGGTAGAATTATCAACAACACTAGTTTTTACATTTGCTCCTGGCCCATCCCTTCTAAGTCCAACCCAGGAGAAATGGTTTTCATTTTGGTTTAATTCACTTACCTTGCAGCTGGGGTTGGGAAGCCACGGCCATAAAGCATGCTGCAAGTCTATCATCACACTGGGAATCATTGCAGGAACTGGAAAAAGCAACAAAGACAAACACATCATTGGAATAAAAGGTTACTGAGAAAGCAACCCAAATGTGGTCAACTGTGGTTGTGAGAAGCCTTGAGTAGCAGTAAGCACCTCAGCATACACAAGAGGGCCTGCTGCATGGGTTCTTAAATCTGCTTTTCTAAAAGGAAAGCAACTTTTGAAGGGTTAACAATCTACTTTAATCAAGTACATATACCAACAGAGAAAATACAAGCATGACCAACAGATAGGGTTTCCAACTGTCTGACCACAGGCAATACATACAACATTATCAGAAAGAGAAGTACCAACATCTGGATTTTATATATACATATATATATATATATATATATATATATGTATATATATATATACACACACACACACACACACACACACACACACACACAAAAGATGTGGGCCTTCATAGGAAACAAGCCTCCCTTAATAGCCCCATCTGAGATCTATCAATGGTTGGGAAGATTTTTAACTCCCTTAACACCTTGATGAAAGCTCTCATACAATGTCCCTTCCTTTATGGGATAGTAAGAGAAGCAAGGTAACCCATTGCTGTGAATAGGGACTGATGGTACTCTGACAAAATTGTTAAATATGTTAAGATTCTATCTCTGTCTTCCTCTTTGAGTGACACCCTTCTCTATTCCTATAATCCCTACTTGTCTGCATTAGATAACTCATCCCCCTTAGTCCTTCTTTCCCTTCCCTGGAATCTCATTCATTCCTGTTTCATGGAAGCCTTTGCATCTTATAGCTCAGTTACTCACTAAGTAACTGGTACAACCAGTTAATTCTAACTAACAAATATTGACTAATGTGCTAATGAAACATATGACTTCTGTTGTCTGTGCCACCATGACTTTTGTCATCTCTTACCCATTAGTGACATGGTAGGAATCCAACTAAGCAAGAAGGGAGGAAAATGACATGGGTAGTGTAATAGTCTGGAAATGATCAGGTTTTAATTTCTCAGGCAGGTGCCATATCCTAAACATTAAACTGAGAGGACCTCAAAAATCAAAGATCTTGGATTTTCCCAGTGTTTTTACCTTAACACTGGTCTTTGCCATTGCTATCCCTACTCTCCCTTTCCTCTCTTCTTTTTGAAAGGTTCTTCTCCTTACTTCTTCCCTCTCCTGCTTTTCCTCATTTGACTAGTTCTTCCTGGACAAGGTATCACAGTGCTGCATTTTAAGCAGCTCTCTGGAGGACCAGATCCATGTAAATGGAATAAATAAGCAGGAGAGGAAAGGTTAGATCAAAGACTGGGGCACCAAAAATTTCCTGACTTTATATAGATTCACAGGTAAACAGTCAATATCACAGAGGCAGAAAGAAATATTGTAAGAGTTTCTAAGAGAGATGACATGGAAGAAATCACTTGAGTTGAAGTCATGAAGACATGAGCTTGAGTCCTACATCAGATATAAACTGATTACAGACCCTGGGGAAGTCATTCCATCTCTCAGAGCTCTAGGCAACTCTCTGAAACTATGAATTGCAAAGAAGACCTTGCTCATCTATATTGAGAAAAAGTGTTTCCTCAAACAAGAGTTCTCTATATTAATGAAATGGCAAGACTAGTTCTTAATCCTCTCCCTAACTCCAGGGTCTACCTTTACAAAAATGCTTGTTTGACTGATTGCTAAATTCCTATCTATGTATACTTTGGGGCAGCTAGGTAGAGATGTGAAGAAAATGCTGGCCTGGAGTCTGGAAGACCTGAGTTTAAATAGAGGCTCAGATATTTAATTGATTAACAATAGGTTCCAGGCCTTGGTCATTATTTGGGCTATGACTGACTCAGAGTCAAAGTAAATAGCAATTGTTCCTGTTTTGGCCAGAAACCCTGAAGGTCTTTCCCTCCCAGATTCTTTTTCTCTGAGTAGGTCAAAAACACCAATTTCTGCTTCATTTCTTACCTAGCCTTAATCACTGAACGGACGTTGCTTCAGTCAAACTGAGACCTTTTAAAGATTTTAGCTTAAAAGGCCCAAGATCTCCCACTGTAACCCGGTCCATCTCCAGTCATCCTGATCTATATCTTGCCACTGGCCCCAGATGACTCTGGAGAAGAAAGTGAGGCTGGTGACTTTGCACAGCTTTCTCTCACTTAAATCCAATTCACTTGCATGTCATGGCATCACCTCCCTCATGTCATGGTCCTCTTCCATATTGAAGAAAAAATATTAACAACAACAGATGCTTGCTAGCTGTGTGACTCTGGGTAAATCACTTAATCCTGTTTGCCTCAGTTTCCTTATCTGTAAAATGATCTGGAGAAGGAAATGGCAAACCACTCCAGTATATTTACCAAGAAAATACTAAATGGGGTCACCAAGGGTTGGACATGAGTGAAAAACAACTGAACAACAAAAGTCTACTTTAGTTCTCTGATAGATGTGGAATAAAGTGACCCAATTATACTTTTAATTTGGTGACTAAACCTTCAATGATTGCTCTGGAAAGTGAAATTTTCTGGGGGACAAACAGAGGGGATGTTACCTTTTATGTGTTTTATTTTACACTGAACATAACCAGCCTCTTAGGCTCATGTTGATCATAAGTCTCCAATGTACCACACTTCAATTCAATTCAACATATATTTATTAGCATATATACTAATATGCATGTAAATGTATATTATAAGTTTAACATTTATGTATCATATTATAGCTAGATGCTGGTAGATGATAGACAAATCTAATATTCATTAACAGAGACATTTATACATTCCATCAACAAAATCACAGAAATTCAGAGTTGGTAGCCATTTAGTTCAACATATATTTGAAAAAAAATTTTCTCTACTATAAACTTGAGTGGATGGATGGAATAAGCATTTATTAAATACCTACTATATACCAGACACTCTGCTTAGCACTTTACAAATATCTCAATTTATCTTCATAACAACTCTGTGATGTAGGTAGTAATTATCCCCATTTTATAGTTGAAGAAACTAAAGTAAACAGGTATAATAATAATAATAATTTTGTTGCTGTGGTTCAGTCATTTCAGTTGTGTCTGACTTTTTGTGACCCCATTTGGGGTTTCTGAGGAAACTGAGGCAAACAGGGTTCAGTGACTTGCCCAGGGTCACTCAGCTAGTAAGAGACTGTGGCTAGATTTGAACTCAGGAAGATGAGTCTTCCTGACTTCAGGTCCTGCACTCTATCCACCATACCACCTAGTTGCTAATAATAATAGCTAATGTTTATATAGTACCTACTATGTGCCAGGCACTATGCCAAATGCTTTACAATTACCACCTCATTTAATCTTCACCACAACCCTGGGAGGTAGGTATATTATTATCCCCATTTTACAATTGAGGTTAAGTGACTTGCCCAGGATCACACAGCTAGTAATTGTCTGAGGGGGAATTTGAACTCATGTCTCTATCTGCTGTACCATAGCTGCCTCTAAGTGGCCAATCCAACCCTTACTTACAACTATTCATTTAATCCAGTTCATAGGAGATAAGAAAATCATAGTTTTCAGTCTAGGAGGGATCTTATAGGTTATCTAACCCAATCTTCATTCTTCCCCAGGCTATATAGTTGACTCTATAAACTTTCTCTACTACCACACAGAAATTTCTTCACCCTGCAAGTTCACTTGACCCCTGAAAGCCTCTCCTCTGTGGCCTCTTCCTCTGAGTGGTTGGTTCCTCCAAGAACCTCCATATTAATGTGACCCTTCATGTCTTCAATCCTCTCCAGTTTACATACTCCTGCCTCTCTCTGTACTTTCTCTACCCTTCCCCCATAAAGGTGCCTTCCTCCTCCCTCCATGTTCACTTTTCAGCTTTCTTGTATGTGTTGCCTTCCCCTAGTAGAATATGGCTGTGACTGTCTTTGTTTTTGCTTGTATTAGCTTTTCCAGTGCTTAGCACAGTGCTTAGCATATAGCAAGTGCTTAGTAAGTGTTTGTTGACTTGACCTTCCATTTTACTGATGAGGAAACCAAGGTCTAAGAGATGTTCAAGTGACTGATTCAAGTTCACAAAGGTTTTAAGAGGCAAAGTTGGGATTTGAATCCACATTCTCTTCATTCTAATCTAGTGCATTTTCCAGTGTTTCATACTTTAATTCAATTTGATGTACATTTACTAACCATTCATGTGTCTTGGTATAAACACAGTGTTTTGCCAAGTCCAGTGATTAGAAGGTCCACAACTATTTCTCACTGTAATCACTTACGTTCAGACTTCACCAGGTCTTCCAGGACCCCAATAAGCCAACAGAAGACAACTTCATTTTCCTCATTCTCCTCAATTTTCAGAAATAAGAAGGCAAGTAACTTTTCCAGGTGCTCAGAACCTATAGGAAAAAAGGTGTTGAGGTTCAGCATGGTTTCTTCTCGTCAGAGTTTAGCCAGGATAGAAGGGGGATCAGCAAAGGAGGAAGAGGAATGTTTTCAGTGCATGGAACGTTGTTGTTCAGTCATTTCAGCTGTGTTTGACTCTTTGTGATCCCATCTGGGTTTTTTTCTTTTGGCAAAGATACTGCCATTTCCTTCTCCAACTCATTTTACAGGTGAGGAAACTGAGGCAGGGTTAAATGATTTGCCTAAGGTCACACAGCTGGTAAGTATCTGAGGCTAGATTTGATGTCAAATTTTCCTGACTCTAGCCTGGGAGTTCTATCCACTGTACCACTTAGCTACCTCATGCATAGCACATAGTAGATATTTAGTAAATGCTTATCGGTTAATTGTTGCTTACCCAAATTTAAAAATCTGACAAGGACCATCTTCACCTGCTCACTTGGAATTCCAGCAGAAGAAAGACTTAACTGTGGAAACAAAGCACTCCATTGACTACAACAGGCAAGGCCAAAGAAGGGAAAGCATTGATGTCACACAGGAGAAACGGAGGAAACAATGAGTGAGAAGAGGTGACCAAGGTCAATAGGGACCAAACTATATTTTAGACTAGAGATAAAATGACATGTCTAGGAAAATGCATTCTACTGGTTGGGAGAGTGGGATGTGAGTCATATGGGATGACTCCACTTAGGAAATAACTAAGATTTCAGAATAGGGTTGAGAAAGAGAAATGAGTTCCTTGGGGGAATCATCTTATTCAAAAACATGATAGAACTTTTAATGTCAGTGTAAATAAAGAAGTATTTAATAAATGTTTGTTGAATAAATGTTCTACAGAATCAAACTATCTGAACTGAAAGAGACCATAGAGTTCAATACCCTAATTTTATAAAGAGAAGAAAACTGAGATTCAGAGAGCTTATACATCTCTATATCCATCTATCCATCCATCCATCCATCCATCCATCCATCCATCCATCCATCCATTCCTCTATTCAGCCATCTATCTATCTATCTATCTATCTATCTATCTATCTATCTATCTATCTATCATCTATCTATCTATCTATCTATCTATCTATCTATCTATCTATCTATCTATCTATCGACTTATGAGTTCATTGATATTGGAAGCCCCCAGGAAGAAATTTCTTCTGCCAAAGTAAATCAGTACCTAATTTGCAACTTTTAGTCTTAGAGAATGACCTGGGGACACTGTGAGGGTAAGTGACTTGTGTAGGGTCACATAGCCAGTATTTGTCACAGTAGGAATTTGAACTCGTCTTCCTAACATTGAGACCAACTTTCTATCTGTCTCCACCCTCTCTCTCTCTCCTTTCTTTCTCTCTGTCCCTTTCTCTCTTTTTTCTCTCTGTCTCTGTCTCTCCCTCTCTGTATCACTCCATGTCTATCTGTCTCTCTCACTCATCTCTGTGTCTCTCTTTCTCTGTCTCTTTCAAATATGTATGTATACGTATGTATACAATGTATACATTATACCTATCCATGCATATATATGTGAATATGTACCATGTATGTAGGTGTATATAATATACTTATATACACATACACGTTTGTGTATGTATGTATATTTTAATCCTGATCTGTTACTTTTTTTTTGTACAGAACTCCTGGTATGCAAGTGTCCTCCACCAATGTGGGGGCATCAATTTCTCTGTACCTTATAGTCTTAGAGATTTGGGTAGAACAATGTGTCAAACTCAAATAGAAATGGGGCCACTAAACCACACATAAAGATTCCTGTAGGACTCATATTGACTTGGAAACCACATATTAATATTATCTATGTTCTGTTATATTTCTATTTATTAAATACTAAATATACATTAAAATGTGTAGTCTGATTCTGGAATCTCTTGGTAGTAATACAGAGACATCGGCAGCATATTTGATAACTCTGTCTATTTAACCCCCTAGGGGATTCAATAGCCCTTTATTTAACCCTTACAGTGGGTCAGGTAACTTGCTTGGGGTCACACAACTGGCATATATCAGAAGCCAAACTTAATCCCAGGTCTTCCTCACTCTGAGGCCAGATCTATAGACTGTGTCACATTTGGGTATTGTAGGAGAGGTACAGGAGACATAGAATAAGATATAAAATGTTTTCAATTTTAAAATTGTATTCTTAAGGAACATGTGAATTGCACATAAGAAAATGGACTTAAATTGCCATTGAAAGTATTCAGATGATACAGAAGGAGAGACTTTTTAAGGACAAGTTGTTAAACATCAGAACAAAGCTAAGAGGTGTTGAAGAACTGCTTTAACTGAAAATAAGACTAGAATAACTATTTCAAACATGAGAATGGTTTACTTACAATTTTGCCTAGAACTAGAGTACTGGACTGTAAGAAATTCTAGCAACTTCTTGAGCCAAGGCACTCCATTAAAAATTCTGTCATACATTTCTAGGAGAAAAGAGTCCCAGGTAGACTTCACCAAGAAGCTGAGCTCTCCTTACCTGTGAATACAGCTCTTGGAACATGTAGGTTGGGTCTTGAAGGTCTGTTTTTACCTCCATGAAAACAAATACTATTTTTCACAAGTCCAGGCCACTCTATCCAGGGTCAAAAGGAGACAAATATAAAAATTATATGGAGTGGAAACAAGTAGTATGGTACGGATCATAACTCCCATGGTTGAGCACTTTTCTTCCCCAGTTGTTATATTTTGCTCTAATTCTGCTGTTCTGTCTATTGGGGAAGGTCTCATTCATGGGAAACAAAGGGATAAATGCTGATTCCTCAAGCAGCTTGATTTTTCCACCACTCCATGTGTAGCACATATAGTTTCTTCCCCAACATATCTATTTCTTTTAATGGCACTGTTATCCTCCCAGTTATCTAGGCTTGGAAACTCAAAAGTTATCTTTTCATTTTTCCTTCTCCCTCACTTGCACCCTTTAATCATTTGGCCAAGTCTGGTGGTTTCCACTTCTAACATACTTCTCCCACCCTTCCCCTCTTTTTCACTTCCACTCTAAATAACTTCTTTTCCCTATTCTATTATGGTACCCTCCCAACAGGTCTTCTAGTTCCCAGTCTATGTTCTTTCCAAATCAACTTTCATATAACTGCCCAGGTTCTAAATTTTTTATTGTACTGTGGTGGTCATGTCACCCTTCTACTAAAAAAATCTTATGTTACTCCCTAGTGCCCACCAAATGAAGCTTGAACTCTGAGCTTTGGCAGTCAAGGCTCTCAATGAACCAATCTACTTCATCAGACAACAGTATTAGCTTATATTCTATGTTTTCTCTCAACTGGACTATTTTCTATCCTCTGTTTTCATCTTCCCACACTCAATCTCTGTATCTTTTTTGCTCACACCAACTTCAGTGCTTAAACTGGAATCCTCACCCAACTTTGGCTATTTCTTCTTTCAGGATCCAATTCAGATGTCATTATCTTTAGCAAAATCTTCTATGGACCACCCCTCATCTCACTTTTATCTCATGATAGTAATCTATGCCTTCTCAAATTTCTTATGATATTTTCCCTGGGTTTTACCCTTTTAATGATCTCACTGTCTTATTATCATTGCTGTTGTTAGTTCTTCCTTTTAGAAAGGATGAATGACTTCATGGGATGATGTCTTGACTCTTGTGTGAATTGAATTTAAGTGAGAGAGAGTTGTACAAAATCATCAGCCTCACTCTATTTTCCTGAGTTATCCAAGTCCAGTAGCAAGACAAAAGTCAAGATGTCTGGTGATGGCCCAGGATGAAATTAGTGACTTTGGCATCTTTGATACCTGATCAAGCTCTAAGTGCTCTACAACACATGCTTCAGCTGCCTTCATGGCCATTGGAACACATTGTTCTCATCCGTCCATTTTGATGGAGGAAGTCTTCACATAAGATTAGGGTAGATATCTACCCAAAATCACTGACAGGTTTGAGGTCTGTTGGTTTTCCTCAAACTGGTTTAGCCCATATGCTGAGATGGTTTTACCTGGGGTATGGCCACTGAGCATGCTGCAACCACAGGTGAGAGGTGGGAAAAGTGCACATCAAAGGCAGATGAGCAACCCTGAACTCAGTAAATCCTTACACTGGAGGTTCTAGTCCTCCCTGAACATCTCATATAGCCTGTCTTATATTATGGTGTGGAGGCAAAGAGAAACACCCTGCATCTTCCACCTTAACATGAGTGACTTTGTTTTTGTGTCTTTTCCCTTTGTGTTCAGGTTTTCCTTCTAATCTAGCTCTTGTGCAAGGCCCACTTACAGAGATGCTCTGTTTCAAGCTCTTAAGGTTACTGCTGATTAGCAAGTCCCTGTATGCCCTCCTTAAACACAACAGCTTTTCCTTCCCAAGGCCAGCTCAAATCACTTTTTGAAATATTCTAGACATTGTAGATAATCAAGATAGAAGGGAAAAGTTACTTGGATAATGGAGCAATGCTAGTATTCAGCTGACTTTTTCAAGCCGTGACTTGTAATAAAAAGTATGATAGAAGGAATATCTACCAAAGTCTCCACAATATGGGCTGGGTTAATTCTTTTTTTAAATAGGTATTGAAATCATGCTTGGGCCTACTCAGCTCAGGGAACTATCAGGCTATTGTTGTAGTTTCCTGGTCATTAAAACAAAAAAGGCCATGAGGAGCGGTAACTGATCCCTAGACACTTGCTTAGCAGACTACTATGAGCAACACAGAAATATAGGCACTTCAGGTAATTGAGTCAAGCCTATATTTTCATTGAATGTCCTTCTGATGCTATGACTAAGTAAATCTCCTTTTATTAGTAAGATTACAAGGGTTTTATTTTGTTCCATCCTCAAACCTGAGGTACCAAACTAGCCTGAGCCAGGCTCAGACTACCTCATATAATAAAGCTTTTTTATTGACTTGTATCCAAACTCTGAGGAGTCTTGAAAAACAGACAACAAACCCTAAAGCAGTTTCTATTTTCCCCTTCTTATAATCACAGAATTTGGTTGTGATCTGTGTAGGCTGTGATATATGTAGGTTATAGACCCTTGAAATATCAAAGTATTAATATTGAATGAATGAAAAAAAGGTATTTATTAAGCACTAAAAATGTGCTAAGTACTATGATAAGCACATTTCTGGGAGACTAATGAAGCTCTTTAACCTTGTTAAGTACAAACCCAATTCCTTTTTTCCCTCTTTTACACTTCTACCTAGATCACCCATGGGGGGAGGGGAACCTGCCACCTTGAGGCCACATGTGGCCCTCAAGGTCCTCAATTGTGGCTTTTGACAGAATCCAAACTTCACAGAACAAATCCCCTTAATAAAAGGATTTGTTCTGTAAAACTTGGACTCAGTCAAAAGGCCACAACTGAGAACCTAAAGGATCATGTGTGGCCTCAAGGTCACAGGTTCCCCATCCCTGCCTTAGGGTATTTTCCTTATTTATTCCCAGACAAATGAAAGAGGAATTCGAAGTGACATTTTCACTATACACCTTCACCACAAATTCACCACCTTAAGAAATGTTATGAAGAATGATGAAAGCCCTTTAAAAGGTCTCTCTCCAACCTGATCTAATCCTCCCATGTAAAGTCCTTTGCCTCCTTTGATTCTTCCTACCCAGGAATTCTCTGATCCCATCACTATTCCTATCAACAACCTTTCAGCCTCTGCTTCCCAAGGTTATTGTGAAGAGATAATGAAATAATATTTGTAAATCTTAAAGGACCATATAAATGTATGCTATTACTTATTGTTGTTTTTATTCACTGTCTTTCCATTGCCTACATAAAATAAGCCTAAGTCTTTTTCTCTGGCACCAGTCTTTCTACAAGATCCAGACTCAATGTAATTTCCTCCATGAACCTTTTCTTGCTTTCCCCAGCAGGAAGTGATCTCCATTTGAATGCCCATATTTGTTGTGGTTAAGTTGCTTTTCAGTAACTCCTCATGACCCCATTTAGAATCTTCTTGGCAAAGATACTGGAGTGGTTTGCCATTTCCTTCTCCAGCTCATTTTACAGATGAGAAAACTGGGGCAAAATAGGGTTTAGTGACTTGCCCAAGGTTATAGAGCTAGTAAGTGTCTGAGGCTGGATTTTTCAAACTGTAGTCCGTATGAGATATGTGTATAAATCTGTATGTGTTTTCTCAACTTTAAGTTCCTGGGAGGAAAGGAGGAGTGGGGAGGCCCAGGTCTAATAACTTTTGGCTTAGCACAGATACTTACACAATTTGTTTTTTTAAAATCCTGACCTGTGATTTCATTGGGTAGCAGCTATAGCAACACACTGTAGAGAACTCCCAGTGAGGAAATTATTCCCACTTTACGCAGATTGATAAGTCACCTGGGGCAACAAGAGGTTAAATGACTTGCTCATGGTCCCACAGCAAATATGTATCTGAAGCTAAAATTAATCTTCCTGAATCCAAGAACATCCTGTAATCCCTGCTGCTACTTTTCAACCTCATAATCTTCATAAATGCTTATTGGCAGTTGAGTGAATAGGGGTAACCTAAGTCTTCAAAATAATTTCTTTTTAGAGCTAGATAAGATTAGTTAGGTACAGAGACAGCAGAATAAGAAAAACTTGGATCTCAGCAGGGAAAAAAATAGAGTTTTTAAAAAACAGAGTTTTTGGTTTGATGGATTTAGATTTGCAATGGATCCCAAAGGTGATGAGATGTTCTGATTTAGTTGCGATAAGGAGGAGAAGAACTATTGAGGAAGAAAGCTGATGGAATGGCAGAGGGAGATAAGGCAGAGAATTTTAATTTGATGGTTGGTCTAGTAGGGTGAGAAATGGGGGAAAAATGGAAATTTATCAGTGTCAGTCAATCAACCAATCAACAGGAGAATTTTAAGTGCCCACTCTGCATGCCAATGGTTATGCTAGGCATAACCATAATATCCATACCAGATACAAAGATAAACATGAAACAGTCCCCGCTTTCAAGGTGGAGGATTCATCAACATTGATGAATGAAAACCTATGACAGAGGCTGTCAGGGCCAGAAATTTTATTCTGGGTTGTGAGGAAAGGCATATCAGGGTGAGAGGAACAGACAGAACCAGGAACCAGCCAGCAAGCATAGAAAATAAAAACTCAAATTATGTAGAATGTTAAGGTTTAAAAAGTAATTTTCTCATCTTTTTTTCTAAGATAGGTGGTGTTCCTATAGTTGGAAAGAAGCTTGAGAGAATATATGGCCCAGTTGCCTACTTTCTGGCTGGTCATTAGCCCCATTATATAGATGAGGCAAATGGGTCACTTAATCAATTTCACAAAATAGTGGTGTAGTGGAAGGATGGGGATAGCTGGGAAGCAAAGGCAGGAAGGATGGCCATCGTATGCAGAATCATGGAATCTTGGAGGTGGAGGGGACCTCAGAGGTCATTTATTCCAACTTATATCTAAGTAAGAATTCCCACAGTAGCATCTCCATCAAATGTCATCAAACCTCTACTTGAAGACCTTCAGTGATACCTTCACCTTCAGTGAGCTCATTACCTCCTGAAGAAGGCCATTCCACTTGGAAATGACTAATAATTAGCAAGTTTTCATAGGCAACTCAAATTTATCTTCTGCAACTTAAGTCCTTTGCTTCTTTCTTCCCTTTGTGGTCAAGCAGAACAAGATGACCTCTTGTCCATCCTTGTTTTTTCTC
Organism: Notamacropus eugenii; assembly: GCF_028372415.1. Lineage (NCBI taxonomy): Eukaryota > Metazoa > Chordata > Mammalia > Diprotodontia > Macropodidae > Notamacropus > Notamacropus eugenii. The sequence goes on from NC_092873.1 coordinate 110,430,313, forward strand.
CTTCCTTATTTTTTCACATTTCACATTTCCCAGGGTGGGAAATTTAGAGAATGCTGATTGCACATTCTTGTGGAAGCAGTGATGATGCTTGTTAGATTTGCTCCCTGATTCTCTTTCTCTTCCGCTGTAATGATAATTTGAATGGGAAGATCTTTCCCATCCATTAATAAGTCCATATGACCTGCCTTGGCCTCATGGAAGTCTGCATCACATGGAGCCAGTGGTGGGAGAAGTTTGCTGAACAGGTGGAGCCAGAAGGGGTGGAGCAGGAAGTGAGTCAGAGCAGTCAAAACTGGGAAAGAGAGAGCAGGTAGCAAATAGCATGAGTGGGAGACCTTGTTTGTGATTTTTTTTAAGGGAGCCTGTTTGTGATTTGTTTAAGGGAATTGGTTTGTGGGAAAGCTAGCAGAGGGAAGGCCTGGGGATGGTAGAAGTCCCTGCATTGTTATTGTGTATAGATTTCTTTGTTGATATGACTGATTCAGCTTTCTGTATTTGAATAAGTGTTTTGGTTCCATCTTCCTTGTGGAAAGTCTGTCATACTTTGCGGTTCAGAACTGTGCTGTCATATTCATAGCCACTGCAGGTGCTATGAAAATCACATTGGCACTATACCTGCCTAGGTTTGCTCCTGGCAGTAGGAGAATGCTTCTTCTCCTTGGGTGACCACATTTTTAGTCAAGTTTCTTCCTTCCCACGTCAGGTGAGACCTCCTTTTCACCCTCCCAATTTGTCCAGGGTAAAAATATGAGAGTTATGCTGCTATTCAGATAGACACATGAGAAAAGGGTAGCCTCCTGCAACAGACTCCTGTGACTATGGCTTGGCCACAGTCTATTAGATGTAAACTTCTTGAGGGCAAATCTGTCCATCTTTTAAATTTGCATCCCTGGGGCTTAGCATAATAAGTGCTATATGCCATAGCTGTGTTTGTCCTTTCGTTTTTGGAAGACAAATGCTATCTCATTCCTAGGTTAAAGGTTGTTTTAGAAATCCCCAGGCTACATTGGCTTTATTTGTGCAGTTAAAAAAAATTAATGTGGTTGGAATTATTCATTTTACAATGTTCTCTATCTCTTGTTTATTCATAAATTGTTCACCTGTCCATAAGTTTGACAAGTAATACATTCCATGTTCTTCAAATTTTCTTGTAATATTTCCCTTTATATCTAGGTCATAGTTCCATTTTGACCTTATCTTGATAAACGATGTAAGATGGTGGTCTATTTCCAATTTCTGTCAGATTGCTTTACAGCTTTTCTAAGATTTTTTCCCAAATAATGAATTCTTATGCCCAAAATTTAAGTCTTTATACTTGTCAAACATGGTTACTATAGCCATTTGCTGCCTTAAAGTATACGTCTACTCTGTTCCACTTACCTACTTTTGTATTTCTTAGTCAGAAATAGTTTTGATGATTCCTTCATTATAATGTGGTTTAAGTTCTGGTTCTGCTAAACCTCCTTCCTTTCATTCTTTTTCATTAATTCCTTTGATATTCTTGACCTTTTGTTCTTCCAAATGAATTGTTATTATTTTTTCTAATTCATTAAATTTTTTTGCTAATTTAATTGGGATAGCATTGAATATATAAGTTTAGGTAATATTTTCATTTTTATTGCATTGACCCTGCCTACTCACAAACAAGCAATATTTCCCTAATTATTTAAATGTAATTTTATTTGTATAAAAAGTTTTTTATAATGTTCATTTAGTTCTTGGATTTGTTTTGTCAGGTGTACTCCCAGGTACTTTATGTTATCTAGAATTATTTTAAATGTTTTCTGATTTTTCCCACTATTAGTGCCCTTTCCCAGAACTATTTTGCGTATACTTTCAAATGTACAGGTCACTCCTGATAGAATACAGTCTCCTTGAGGGCAGGGACTATTCATTTACCTTCCATTTTCATCTTTGTATGTCTAATAGCCTAGTTCAGTGCCTTGCACATAGCACATGATAACTAGCAAATCCTTATTGATTGATTGATCAGTTCTGCCAGTGTGATCTCGGGCAAGTTAGTTAACCTCTCAGTGTTACAGTCAATTCTTGAAGAACTATAAAATGTATAACAGATGTGGATCTCCATCTATAGAGGGAGTTTTCTCACTAAATGCTCCCTATACTGATAAAAATCACACATCTGGAAAATCTATCTTTTTATCTATGTTTTCATCTATCATCTATCTATATATCCATTTATCTATATCTAATATCTACCTATTATATATTATTTGTCTATAATCTATTTATCTATTATCTATCATCTACATATCTTTCTACTCATTACCTAGTTATCTGTGTATCCATCCATCATCTATCTATCCATCCATCTATATCTATGTATCTATCTATCTAATTTTACCATATGCCCTTATTCCTTGTCTTATGTATTTGTTACCAGCCCATTCCAAGGACCATGGGAGAAGGGGTGTGGCACAAGAAAAGAATGAAAAGAACTTAGTTTAAAAAGGAAGGAAATCTTTGTAGCGGAAATCTGGTGCAAAGCTAAGATTAAGACATTGCTTTGCCATTCTGTCTTTTTAGTCTTCTAAAAGAGCTTGAGGTAGTGAAGAAGTTCAGTAGAAAAAATAGAATTTCTTCAAATGATTTGGAAAAAGAAGTAATAAGTGCTTCACGTTTATTAACTTTTTCTACCTTACAAAAACCATATGAAATATGTCCTACAGCTATTATTGCTATTCTCATTTTATGGACGAGAAAACTGACACATAGAGAAGTTAAGTGATATGTACAGGGATCATATAGCTAGTGTCAGGGACAACATGATAACTAAGGTCTTCCTGACTCCAAATACAATGCTTTATCCACTATGTCACACTCCTCAATTTTACCTACTTGAATTGTAGTACAATGTCCAGGAGGAACTAACCCATGTATAGATGTCATGTCTTGCTAATTCAACACTACTCTAGCGATAAGAGTGATAGGAATCATCATAAAACTTTAGACTAGAACAGGCTACAGAAACCCCATAGTCAGTTGGCTAGGGTGTTGGTGGAATGCTTGGGTCAGTCTCTCAAAGCTCACCTATAATGAGTGAAGTGAAAGCTTCAAGGGGTAGATCAGGAGCAGAAAATCTGCACAGGATTCTGAATGAAATCAGGACATCAAAGATGGTACAAGACAGGTGGAGTAGAGATGAAAAGTGGTTCTATCAGTGTCTATTCAAGGTTCTATTCTGGTCATTATGACCTCTTTGAGGCACCATGTCATAGAATCCATAGAATGCTAAAACTTGAAGCAACTTGAGTTGTTATACAATTCAGGTTCTTCATTTGACAGATGAATTATTTGTATCCATAAACCAACAGTATTTGCAAATCATTGGCTAGACTGGTTATGCCAAAGAGCTTCACCTATGTGACCAACATACGCACAAGAGGATGAAATCAAAACATACTTTGTGGTTGATTGATATGAATGCAAGATAGTATATCACCCAGTCTTGTATGATAGCTATAAGACTTCTCTATGATATTTCAGTTTTCCTATCTTTAGAGATGACAGAACATCTTTGAACAATGCTTATTAATTAATTCATTGATCTCAAAGTAGAGACTGAGGAATGAAAACATGAGGGCTGCAGCTGGAATCCAAAGGGTTCATGAACAGTCAATCAAAGGGCAGAAATATGGTCACTATATACCTCTGTGGTAACCAATCATGAGGATTTTCTTCAACACAATCACACTTACTGTTCACCTGTTATAGAAGAGAGAAAGTTAAGAGCTTGCAAAGCAGCAGGAGAGGATAGAATAGGGTAGTGGCTAAATAGAGCTGTAATGGATGGAAGAAATTATAGGAAGGAAAATTATAGGCAGTTAGAAAATTAATAGTCTAGGATTGATGTACCAGTAAAATATACAGGTGGAGATGGCTAGTAGTAAATTGGAACTACAAGACAAAACACAAATTCTACTTAATTTGAAGTTTGTAGTTTTATGTGTAATCACTTTATTTTAATTTTGTTGTCTATTTCAGTGTTTTTGCTTTGTAAATTTAAATAATGGTTTTTGCTTACTCTGTTTGGAATAATTTTAAAAAGTCATTTTCCAAGGAGTTGAGGTACAGACAAGTAGTGAGAAAGAAGAGGCAACAAGGGTAGAAATTTGGCAGTGAAAGAAATGAGGCAGCAGCTCAGCAAGGAAGGGTGGTAGAATGAATGGGAAAATTTTTTTTTCAAGGAGAAAAGATCTGGTACTTGAGGGAAGAAGGAAAGAAGTCACTGGGAATGGAAGAATGGTCCATCATGAAAAAGGAATGGATATTCAAAGGAAGAAGGCCCTATGGGATGAAGAAGGGGATGGGTCCAAGATCAGAGATGGAAGAGATGACCTTCAAAAGGTTGGACATGAAGGAAGGGAAAAATAGGCACAAAAAGATGAAGAGGAAGAAATATGAAAAAGTCCAAGCCTTATCACTTCTGTTTCAAAATTTAGTGGAAGGTAAAGTTATCTGCTGAGAGGGTGAGAAATTGTAAAACTGAAAAGACTTTGTGGGAAATACAGTTGCTATAGAACAAGCAATATATGGATAAGAAAATGAATGCGTAACAATGAGAGCTATCAGGCAAAATTAGGTCCCTGAATGTGCAGTGAACTAGATCATCAGACGACAGTTTCTCTAGCAGTGACCTGCAGCTTAGGGAAATAAGGAGAGAAAATATATGATTGGGTTGAGAATTCAAAACTAAAGAGCTTCATTGAAGTGGATGAACATGGATTCCAAAGTCTAATAGGGAGATAAATATCACTCTAAAACAGGAGGGTTTCTATTGGGCCAGGTAAATTGAAGGGGATCAAATGATTGAAAATTGTTGATTTTTTTTCTCTTTCAAAGGGAAAAGAACGAGTTGATTAGAAATGATAAAGTAGGAAAGAGGAGAAGAGAAGGAGGTTGTTGTCAAAGAAAGGTAACCTACTGAGACATCATGGTATAGCAGAGTGAGTAGGACATTTAGTCTGGAGACCTGGGTTCTGCAATGCTTGTTAATTAATTCACCAATCTCCAAAGCAGAGACTGAGGAATAATATCATGGAGGCTGTGGCTTGACTCTAAGTGTGTGTGATCAGTCAATCAGAGGGTGAAAATATGGTCAATATACATCTCTGTGGTAACCAGTCTTGAGGATTTTCTTCAACACAATCACATTTACAAGTCACCCATTACAGGAGAAAGTTAAGAGCTTGCAAAGCAGCAGTAGGGAATGGAGTAGAGTGGTGGACAGATAGAGCTGTAATAGATTGAAATGATTATAGACAGAGAAACCAGTTAGGGAACTCAGTCTAGGACTAAGATACTAGCTAAACATATGGTACAGAGGTCCAGCAGATCATTGGAACTATGAGACTTGACCTGGGGCTTAGGAAAAGGAGAGAAAACGTATGAATGGGTTGGAAAATCAAAAATAAAGAGCTTCATTGAAGTGGATGATGAGGGATTTCAGGAATGTAAATATCATCCTAAAAGAGAGGGTCTTTACTGGACTAGGTGAATTGAAAAAAAGATCAAATAATTGAAAATTGTTGATTTTTTCCTTTCATTCAGCCTCTGATATTCACTATATATGTCATCAGGAGTATGAATGATTATGAAAGATTCAGCAACTTGCTTTGTATATTAGTGAAATCCTCATTACTACAGGTCTTTAAGTAGAGACTAATAACTATTATTCTGAATTTTAAAAGCTAAGACCACATTGGCATTCTAGCTGTCAAGTCACACTGCTGGTGAATTTTGAGAATCAGAATCTTTTCCATGACAACTTTATAAAATATCACTATTATCTTGTGAGATTCCGTTTTTAAAGACAATTTATGAGGATAGTATACTCCTGACATATGTTTGTCTACCTTCTTTCCCAGCACTTACACTAATGAGAGTACTCCCTACCTAATGAAGCATTCCATTCTGTGATTTGACAATTCTTGACACAGAGCAATAGTGTGATATAGTCCCTGAGTATCAATATGGCCCATATTAAAATGTAATTGGGAAATATTGAACAAAATAGGTAAAAATACAACAAAATATAGATAATTTTATATTTTAAAACTAAGCCAATTTGGGGTCCACAGGGATCTTTATGTATGGTGTCAGTCTTTTTTCTTCAGTCATGTCCAACTTCTCATGATCCCATTTGGGGTTTTCTTGGCAAAGATGCTGGAGTGGTTTTTCCATTTCCTTCCCCACTTCATTGCACAGATGAAGAAACTGAGGCAAATAGGGTTAAGTGACTTGCTGAAGGTTGGATTTGAACTCAGGTCTTCCTGATGCTAGGCCTGGTAGTCTATTCACTGTACCACCTAGCAGCCTCTGGTGTGATTTAGTGGCCACTATTTCTCTTTGAATTTGAAATCGCTGGTATAGCGTATGGAGTGCCAGAAGAGATCAAAGTTTGAAACTTAGCTCTGACACTTAATAGTGTGATTCTGGTTAAGTCCCAGGACTTTATCTTCAAAATAAGAAGCTTGAAAAGTGGATATGAAAAGTCTTTGTATAAGAACAGTTAAAATTGTGCTGTGTGCATAAAGAATGACAAGGCCACATTTCCACTCTCAGATTTGAGGCATCTGCAGTTTAGATGAAAAGAACCCTAGATTAGTAGGCAAGAAACTTGGGTTTGAATTCTGATTCTGCCACTTACTGACTTCAATTCTCTTATCTGTGGGTTGGGGAATAACGTCACTGCTAGTTAGACTGGGCCCCTTCCTCTTGAGAGAGGAGGCAGGCAGAAACAGACAGGACTGCTTTTGAGTACATTACGTGTATTGTCCTTTACACAGAATGAATGCAAGCAAACCCTGTGTTTTACCTTATTTAGTCTAATCGTGGTTGATGTATTCAAAAGGGACTAGAATCTGCTTGCCTTGGATTGGTGCATTTATCAAAGACTCCAGCTCCCATTACCCTCCTGCACAGGAAACATCGCTCCCTTTAACTGATGTTTGCTATGGTCGAATAAGTCTTCATTTCTGAGCAAGGCTGGTTGCCTGGGACCATGATGGATATTGCTTTACTTCTTAGAAATGGAACCTCTATTGTGACGTTGAGCAGAGGTGAGACAGTTGGGCACATATGTCCTCAAAATATCCTTTGTCCATAAATTGGTTTTTAGCATCATTACCATTTTCTCAGTCTTTTATTGAGTCTAGCCAATCAAAAAAGTAAACAAACAAATAATAAATCAAATCCTGATTTGAACCATTTTCTGATTTCCAAGTTGCAAATGCTTACACTAAAAGTTTAGTAATTGAGAGGCAGCTAGGGAGCACAGTGAATAGAGCCCGGGCCTTGGAGTCAGGAGTATCTGAGTTCAAATCCAGCCTCAGATGTTTAACACTTACTAGCTGTGTTTAACTTAACCCCAATTGCCTTGCCTTCCCAAACAAAAAAAAAATTAATAATTGATTCTTTTTAGCCAATATGAACTGGCTCCAGTATACCCTTATTTTTATACAATCATTAAACTTCATGGTTCTATCTATTGACTTTCTCTTCCTCTACTTCCCTCCCTCCCCCCCTCTGTCTTCGACTCTCTCTGGCTTTCTCTCTTTCTATCTCTGTATCTCTGTATGTCTGTCTCTGTCTCTGTGACTCTATCTCCCTGCCTTGAAATCCTGAACTCTTCTGCAGAGGAGTCCAAATTATATTATGTTCTTCACTGAGCTGCTGTGAGGATGAAGTGGGCTAATATTTCTCAAGTGCTTTGTGAACTTTAGAATGTTAATTATTATGAACCTGATATAATTCGAAGATTGACAGTCTATGCCAACATGCCAAAGCTGGCCTCTAGTCCAATCTGGGAATGGTATTCAGGACTGTTGCCTCTGCCTGAATTCCTCACTCATGAGGGATCACTCATCACTACTTGAGAGAGATGCCAATAGATTACTCCATTGCCCCATATTCCCATCTCAGAATTGGTAAGGTAATAGCCTGGCTATCACCTCAAAGGTCCATGATTTTATAATCTAATCCAATCCCCTCAATTTACAGTAAGGAAATAGAGGTCCAGAGTGAGGAAAGTGACCTGCTGAAGGTCAGAAAACTAGTTCATGGCAGAGTTGTGCTTAGAACCCATCTCTTCTGGGCTCGCTGTAGGATTTTGATTTGTTTGTTTGTTTTGACTACGTTACTGAAAGATCTCTCCTTCTACCACCACTGTATCCCCCAATCCAAGTCCAAAAGCTCCTATCAGTCTAGGTTGCTCTGAAAATGAGCTCATATGAGAATATCAGGAGGACATAGAAAGTAAGATAAAAGACAAAAGCAGATGTTGTGTGTGATGTCCTTGAGGCAGAGAATGCTCACGCATTTCAGAATATTCTCCACCCCCACCCTACCCCCAAAGATGTAAGCAAATAAAACTAATTCTGTATATGGCTTCCTTCTGGAGACATAAAAGGCCCTGAATCAAACCCAGACCTATTTACGCAGACTGTCTATGGGAGGAACAGATGAATGAGTGTGACAGAAAAGTTTTCCGCTTGAAATTTATGCCATTCAAATGGCATCAATACAGGCAGCAGGTCTGCCAAGTGCTCAGTGATGCTAGACATTTCCGCTGCTGGCAGGGACACTCTGAACCAGGAGCAAAATGAATGTATTTTCCTGAAGCAAAGACTTATCATTCCCCATCACCTGTTTTGCTCCCCACCATCCCTGCCTCAAAGCCTTCCAAAATAACTCAGGGGAAAAATAAATCACTTTTCTAAAGCTAGGCCAAGCAATACATTTTTTTATTTTGCTCTTGGGTTAAATCATTTGGATGAAATTGCTGAAATTATCACCAAATTATTAGAAGGTTGTGCCCTTATCAAGCCCTAAAAACCTAAACAACATGACTTCTGAGAGTTAATGAGATCTGATGGATGGAACACTAGGTTTAGCATCATGAAGACTTTGATGTGACTGTGGGCAAGTCATTTAACTTCTCTTATCCTCCATTTCTCCACCTATAAAATGGGGGTGATAGCACCTACTTTGATGGATGCTGTGAGGATCAAATGGGCTCATGTATATAAAATGATTCCTCAAACTTAAGGCACAATATAAATGTTTTTAAATAATAATAATGCATTAATTCATTATTATTCGTTAATTATATTATATATAATTATATTCCTTAATTTATTATTACTATTATTACTGTTGTTTTTGTTGTTAATTGATAAGTAATGGATAGACCATCCTCTTTGATAGACCTCTCCAAAGCTTAGAATGGTTATTTCTCTGTTTCCCTACACTTCAAAACCATGCTCCTTCTGTCGTTGGCCCACCCTGGAGATTCCTTCAGCTCCTAGGGCATCTTCAACTTAGGTTAGTTTAGCACCCACTATGACCCACTCATCGTGGAAATATCCCTCCACATGACCCACCTTGCCTCTTTCTCCTATTGGTGAATTCCTCCCAGAACCTCCATTTTGTGGAGATACTGGGCTGGCCTGCTTTTATCTTCCTTCCTACCCTGTTCCAGATTTCCATTGAACTTCAAAGTTATGCACTATTCTAAGTACCTTCATTCCCTCTCCAACCCTCTTGCTTTTCAGCTCACTTTTATATATTTTCTTTCCCCATGAAGACATTAAAAATATAAATTTCTTATGGGCAAAGACAGTTTTTCTTTTTACTTGTATTTGTATCCACAGTACTTAGCACAGTACCTGGCCCACAGTAAATAAGTACTTAATAAATGCTTCTTTCCTTCCTCCTCCCTCCTCCCTTCCTTCCTTCCTTCCTTTCTTTCTTCCTTTCTTTCTTTCTCTCTTTCTTTCTTTCTTTCTTTCTTTCTTTCTTTCTTTCTTTCTTTCTTTCTTTCTTTCTTTCTTTCTTTCTTTCTTTCTTTTCCTTCCTTCCTTCCTTCCTTCCTTCCTTCCTTCCTTCCTTCCTTCCTTCCTTCCTTCCTTCCTTCCTTCCTTCCTTCCCTTATTCACTTAATCTTTAACTACAGTCAACTTTCTAAGACAGAAAGTTGCAAAGTAGTTGCTGATCAGCATTAGTACAGCAAATCTCCTTCCTGGAAGTTCTCCACACTAATGAAATCACAGATCTGGAGTTTCCCCTCCCTTGCCCCTTCCCCCTCCTCCCAACCAATATAATACAGTATATCATAGAACATTATAATTACATAATGCAGTCTATAATGTAGTCATAAAAACATTTTGATTAAAGCTGGAAGGACCCTGAGAGGTGAAGTCCAGCTCCCTCATTTTATAGATGGAGAATGGAGATCAAGAGGAGGATGACTTTCCTAGAGTCACTCAGCTCAGAGCCAGGACTAGCAGCCAGGTCTCCTAAATCCAATTCTTTCCACTGTTACTGCTGTCCATTTTTATGAGTCATGTGGAATCAATAAGCTACAGAGGTACCTTATTACCTCCAGGACCAAATATAAAATCCCTTCATCTGGCATTGAAAGCCCTTTACAACCCCTTGCTACCTTTCTGGTCCTCATACATGTCATTCTCCTCCCAAACTATAGTTTGACCTGCTTGTGGCTCCTCACACATGGAACTCCAATCTCTCACCATTATACCTTTGCATTGACTGTCTGGCATGCCTGAAATGCCCTCCCTCCTCCTCTATGTCTTTTGGGTCCCTGGTTTCAGAGGAAACAGCACGCACTTTCCAACCAAGGCATTTTATGGTCCTCCCAGAAGCTAATGCTTTCCCTCCTCAAATGTCCTTACACTGATTTTGTATTCATTTATTATACATGCAAATGTTACGCCCTCCCCCCCCTCCCCAGAATGTAAGCACATGGGCTTTTGGGCAGGGACTTTTAATTTTTTTTATATGCCAGCCTTAGTGCTGAGAACAGTGTGTCTGATCTATCGTAGGTCCCATTGCTGCAGAGTAGCACCTCATCTATACAAGAGAGTAAATTCTGTTAGGAAACCATAAGCAAGTATCTAAATAGAGGAAATACCTGGCTTTGTTCTGGTTGTGACCTGACCATGTGACCCTTCTTCACTGAAGGAATCATATCACCTAGACAAATGTTATATTATTTATAAATTATATTATATATATATTAATATATTAATATATATAATGTTATATCTATGGACTGGGTACTCTGCTAAGCCATTATAATGATACAAAAGTGGTGGAAATATAGTAAAATGGGAAGAGTTTCTAGGGTCAAAGGACCTGGATTGAAATCTTGGCTTTAGTAGTTAGTATGTATGTGACTTTGGGCAAGTCACTTTATGTTTTTTTGATCCTGAGTTTCCTCTTCTGTAAAATAAGAGGGTTGGACTGCCAGACCTTGATGGTCCCTCTTGGCTCTACGTCTACAATCTTATCTATGATAAGGCAAGTAGGACACATCTCTTCTTGAAAAGATCATAAATGTAGAAGACCTTAGGGGCTACCCAGTCTATTCTACTCCCCCATTTTACAGAGGAGAAAACTGAACTCTATGCAGGTGAAGTAACTTTACAAATTCTACATGGCAGAGCCAGAATTTAAATCCACATCCGTTGATTCCACATTCACTATGTCACCTTGCTCGTTTGTTACTTATTAGGTGGGAAAAGGCAAATCTACAGATAGATATAATGCCAGATAGTAGGATCAGTGATATCTGAGTGATACAAATACAGTGCTAGTTGGCACGGTGTGTAGGGCCTGGAGTCAGGAAGACCTGAGTTCACCTGCCTCATAAACTTACTGCCTGTGTGACCCTGGGCAAATCACTTTGCCCCTTGTTTGCTTTTGTTTCCTCCCAGAGCTGTTGTGAGAATCAAATGAAATAATAATTGTAAATTACTTAGCACAGTGTCTGTGAACACCATATGTTAGCTATTATTAATATTTTAATTAGTATTATTAAATTCTTATTACTTTTAGGGCTTGGAGGAGGGGTAGATCACATTCAAGTAAGTGGATCACATTCAAGTAAGATTTTGATCACTTGGGATGCAAAAGAAGACATTTCAATTGGAAGGAACACCAATAAGCAAAGACAAAGACTTTGGAAAATGAGGGACATGATTGGGAGCAATAGATAGTCCAATCTTGCTGGAGTAGAAAGTGCAGAGAAGGGAATGGTGGGAGCCAAGGCTAGGCAAAGAAATACTGGGGATGTATCATGAAGAATTTTGAACATTGTGATGGCTAAGTTTGGATTTCAATTAATGGGCATTGGGGAGTCATTGAAGATTCATGAGAGGGGATTAACATGACCAGAATAATGCTTCATAAAAATGAATCTGGCAGCCATGGGTGAAATTTATTGGAGAGGGAGAAAATAAATCAAGATAACTCAGGATATATGGTACTTTGAAGTTTATGAATCATTTCCCTCATAACTCTTGTCTCCTACTACTCTCATCTGTGTACTTGATACTCTAGCCAAATTGTACTACTCATGGTTCTTTAGTCATATCTCTCATTTCCTTCCCCCTTTTCCCCATGGCTTTGCTCATGATATTCCTCCCAGCTGAGAGATAGCTTAAGATGCTATTGTAACAGGCAGTGAAAGAGATAATGAACTCTTGACAGGGAATTCCTCTAAGGTATAACGCACATTTATCTAGTGCATTAGGGTATGCAGGGAGACAGAGATGGGGGACAAAAGAAACAAGAAAGAGAAAAGAAAGAAAGATGAATAAGATTTTTGAGCCTGTAGAACTCAGAGAATGGTGATGCCTTTCATGGAGAAAGGCAACTCATAAGAACAAACTGATGTGGTGGGAAAGATACGAGTTTGAAGTCTTGGTGGAACATTGGGTTGGAGCTGTCCAGCAGGAAGTGGGAAATGAGACTGGAGCTTGGGCCAATGGTCAGGGTAGGGGCTGAAGATTTGTCAGTCACTAGCATTAAGGTAATAGATAAAGCAGCAAAAGAAGATAATATGATTGTGTGTGTGAGTCTCCTCCAGCACTTTAGCCCTTAAAAGAGTCAAATAAGTAAATGTAATGGTACAATGGAAAGAGTATGGAATTTGTTGTTAGAAGACCTGGGTTCTAATTCAACCTGTCATTTGCTGTGTGGTCTTGGGCAAAGGCATTTTATCTCTCTGGGTCTCCTATTCCTCATCTAAAAATGAGAGTCAGAATAAATAGCCTCTGTGGTCCTTTTTAGCTCTAAATCTGACCTTATGCTTATGCTTCTATAGATAATTAAATGGCGTTTAGACTAGTTGAATGAAGATTCAACCAAGAGGACATGAATTTTAGACCTGACTTGGATGTGCATTAATATCATGTTCATGTATTCTTCAGTATGCCTTTGCTTGTGTAATATTTATCCCACTCCATGCCTAACCCAGTGTACTTCCTTTCTCTTCCTCTTCTTCTTCAAACAACATTCAAGATCAAGTCCCACCTCCTTCATGAAGCCTAAAGACCTCTCTAGCCCACATTTGTTTCTTGTCCCTGAATTTCTGTAGACATTTGATGTCTCTCTAATATATACATGTCTAGATGCTGTCCCATCTTGTTCTTTATTTGCTTTGTGTGTGTAACTGCATCATATTCCTACGTAATGACGCTTCTGCTCCTTATGGCCTATAAGACCTTGGACAGATCACTTTTGGACCCCAGTCTCCCACTTTAATAAGATGAGAAGTTTGGTTTACGTGATCTCTAAGGTCCCATTTTGGAACTCTAAATCTCTGTTCCAATATGCAGGGAAAGGGTGTCTTTCACATACATAGACTCTATGCTTAGCATGTCTTACCTGAAGAAGAGAAAAGGCATTTGTCTTCACTGCCTTCATCTACTGGGTCATTTTAACATCCAAATTAAAACTCAAAGACTTCAATCTCTTTTCTTACTTGTGCACATCAAAAATTTTACAGTTATCAAGTCCAAATGACATTTTGTTTCTTTGGACAGAGTCTCCATGACGTGAGGAAGAACATCAAGGGATTAATATTTTTTGATACAGTTCTCTCTCTGACTTGAAAACCATACCCATTTCTATTAAAAACTATAATAATGAATTTAAAATAAGACAGAATGATAATGAATTTAAGTTGGGACATTTATATAATAATGGTTGTTACTACTGATATTATTATAAGTATATATGATTTGGATTTAGCCAAGGATTCACTTTACTGGCATAAAACACAAGATTCTCGAAACTTTAAATATATCTATATCTATCTATCATCTATATACACACACAAGTGTGTGTGTGTATGTGAGTGTGTGTGTGTGTGTGTGTGCGTGCGCGCACGTGCGTGTAACAATGCAAAGCACCAGTCTGGGACCCTGCTGTTCAATACACTAGTCGTTCCTATTAAAATCAACATGGATGTTGAGGTGTACCTTTAAAAAAAAAAAAGAGAAGCCAAGGGATATTTAGTAGTTTCTTAAAAACATTCTCACATTAGATCACAGCTTATTCAGCTCTAAAGACACTGATGCCAATATATCAATACTGGAGAGATCAGATGACTCAAAGTACAAATTCCCATTGGGGATCCCTGCATCTCAAATTTGTGACTGAGTTACAAGTGTATTCAACTGTTTTTTCAAAGTAAATATTACACAGAGCCAAAACTGGAGTCATAGAACTTTTGCAGTTGGGAGGAATCTCAGAGGTCATCTCATAGGATTTGGAATTGAAAGGGCCATTAGATGATCCCCTCATCTTATAATTGAGAAAACTGAAGCCCAGAGAAGTGAGGTCACATAGTTTGTGTGAGGACTAGAACCCATGTCTCCTGACTGCTGATTTACTGTCTTATTTGAGATATCATGTTGCCTTCTTGATTAGTAACCCATTTGGATAATTACCAGATAAGATGATTTAGCCTTGACATTAGCCTCCCAAATACCCAAAATAAGTAAACCACTTGGACGAAGTATCATTCACCAGATTTATTTGAAGTCTAAGCTCTCTGAGTTATACACGTGCACAAATGATTCACTCGGTGGGAACCTCTCACTTTTTTTTACACTCTTCAAACTGAAAATAGTGCTAAAGAGGTTTGCATAATGCATGTCCATGGAAATGCTGAGGCAATTCTGACTTTCACAGTGCTAGGAGGTACTGTTGAGTCTTCCTGAGTTCCTTATTCACCTAGATAACCAAGCTCTCTTTTTCAATACACACCTTGCCCAGTGTAAAACGAACATAGCTTGGGGAACAAATTATCAACAGGACTGGGCAAGATTTTGTTATCCGTTCTGACTACCTGGTGAGATCAGACCTGCTATGTTGAGCTTGAATTCTATGAAGGTGCTCCATTCTACTTTACTTGGTCTGAAATATGTAATAGATTTGCTGGCAGGACAAATGAGCTAACTGGAAAACAGGAGTTCCACATTTCCTTATACAAATTTCTTGGGAGTCTATGTCCTGGGTAATCAGGAAGAGCAGAATGCAAGGTTTTTGAGGACTGGAGTGTTTTCCATTTTGTCTCTGTTTTCCCAGCACCTAGCCCAGTGACTGACACATAGTAGGTACTTTTTTTTAAGAAGCTCATTGATTGATTGACAAGTAGCATATAAAATCAGACTGAGGGACTTCATCATTGAGTGGATCGCTGAAATATTTGGACAAGGTGGGAATTATTACTTTATTGGAAAGGGTTGGACATGAGTTCCACTAGAGGGCAGTATGCCTTCACTTTCAAATCTCCTTAATCTCTAGTGAAAGCAGCCTCTGCAGCAAGTGAAAGCCAGAACATTTATTCATATACGTCCCTTTTTTTTTTTCTTTCCTTACAGGAGCCATCTTTTTTTTTTCTTTTGGAACCCCTTCTTCAGTTTGTTAGAGCTGGAGAAACTCTAACAAGTTCCCTCCCAACCCCCCGCCCCCCAGTTTCCCCTCTGCAGTACAGTACTGTATTGCTATGTTCACAGTAAAAAGGACTTCTAATTTCAGAATGAACATTCTATGTGACTTCAGTCTCTGATGAGACTGAGCTATACACCCGAGTCAAAAACCATGAAATCCCTTCAGTCATTTGGCTGTATTATATTGTTTTGTTCTGCGGCTTGGGCAATGAAAAGATTTTTCCCACTCCATCATAACTGGCATCACACATCTAAACTAACTCATTAATGGACAGTAGTAGATGACCTAGGCCGGGAACATACAGCAGAGAAGGTAATGGTTCTATAGGTGTATATTCTGTAATGCACTTTGGGATAGAGAAATAGAAAACCACGAACTAAAACAAATGTCTTGTATGTACAGTATGTGGGCATTGAAGGAGTAGGGGAATTTTCCATTAATCTTCTCTCTTTCTCATTTTAGTTTGTTCAGCTGCTGTTTCTTCTTAAAATGATGCTCACATTTGATAACTTTTAAAGAATGCATTTCAATAACAAAGATGCTCAATCTTTCCTTATAAACCATTGAAGTAACCTTTGTGCCCCTTCAATACTCAGTATTATCTGTAAGATACTGTAATATTACCATAACAGCTGTAATATTCTATGAATGCGTTAACAGCAAGGCATGAGCTATGTTTCCAGGCAGATGATGGCTGAACCATCACCAAATTGAAAAAAAAATGTTCCTGATTTCAAAAGCACAGCTGAAACATTTGTACAAATATACACAAAAAAGAAAGGAAAGGGGAACAACCCCCAACAACAAATAGTTTTGACACCAGAAAGCCATAGTAACAAACAGCTTCTCACCCTGGACATGCCTCCTAGGTGGGATGTGGTAGCTAGTGTGCGGAAGCAGTACCCAAAATACATCAAGAAACATCTTTGGGTGCTAGACTTGGTTTTCCCCTCCAGAAATGTTAACAGTATTAAGGAAATGTTTTATTCCAAACAGTGACTACATCAGAAAACAAAATAAGACCTGTCCAGGTAGACAATCCTAACAAAGTTCCCCTCTAGAGAGTTATCTGCTAGATATGGGAAATTTCACGGGTTACCACAAATGGGTTACCATTACCTCAACGGATGAAAACAAGTGCTGGTGACCATGCATATCATGTGGATGTTAGGTGCAGAGACTGGGTGAGACAATGGATGGAATCTCATGCAATCAAAATTCAAGTTTACATATGGTCCTATTGTCGCCAGGAAAGAAAATGCATACACCTCAGTGTGGGGATTGAGAAAGCCAAAGCACCCCCTCCCCCCAAAGGTGACATTCATGATTGACATCTCTGGTTTAGGTTGGCTTTTGAGTACACAGCTCTGAGATGTAACAGTGGCTTAAGAACATAATGCTATTTATTTTAGGCCCTCCTAAAAGATGCATTAGGGTTAGTGGTGAATGACAGGATTCAGGAAATAGATCCCCTTTTCCTAGCCCTTATGTTAAGAAGCTTCAATATAAGGAAGGAGGTGGGGATCCCAGTGAACTAAATGTCCAGGGATTTGAAGGCAACCAATTCCTTGAAACATAACTGATCTAATAAAAATAAGCCAACAAGAAAGGAAAGCATGTGAAAGAGAAGTGATCATGTTGTCTGAGGCGAGGAGGGAAGCTCAGTTAGACACTGGAGGTGGCGGCAGGCCAGGACGCCGGGTTTGAATGATTTTTGGCTTTGGAGAATTCTTTGGATCTTCCTCTTCCTCAATGTCGCTCTCACACACATGTACCACAACGCTTGGGGTGGACTCTGTTCCTGCATGAAGTTCATACTTCTCCCCTGAAAAGCAAGATAAATAAAAGGGGTTGAAAAAATCAGGCCATTCTGGACCACTGGTCATGGAGGCTGAGCACTACTGTTCTCCCAGTTACTCATACCAACAACCTCTGAACCATCCTTAACTTTTCACTCTCATCCCACATACCATTTTTCTGTTTTTTGAAAAAAACATTGGTTTTGTCACTCCCTTCTCCAGCTCAGCAGATGAGCAAACAGGGTGAAATGACTTGGCCAAGGTCACACAGCTAATGCATGTCAGAGGCCAGATTTAAACTCAGGAAGATGAATCTTTCTAAGTCTAGGTCAGGCCCTCTATCCATTGAGTCACCTAGCTGCCCCACTCCCACAAATCTAGTCTGTTTACCAATCTCTTCATTTCTACCTTGACACTGTCTCTCCTCCTCTTGCCCACACACACACCTCATCACCTCTGCTTAGACTACCGCAGTACCCTTCTAATGGATGTCCCTGCCTCCACTCAGCTTTCTCCTTTCTTAAATATGGGATTTAGAATTCTAACATAGAATTACAACAGAAATTTTACAATTTATAAATTACAATTCACAATTACAATAGAAAAATTACAATAGAATTCTAACATAGACTCTAATATTCCTTTTAGCACTGAATTTGTGACCACACGTGCTAGCTTCCGTGATAAAAGACATGGGTTCGAATCCTAGTTCTTCTACTTATTACCTGTAAGATAGTGGGAAAGACACTGCTCTTCTCTAGAACTCAGTTTCCTGCTCCATAAAAGGAGGGAGATGGATTAGATGGCCTCTGAAGTCTCTTGCAGTGATACATTTACTCCCCTGCTTTGTCTCCAAAGACTTGCAGGATTGTATAACATCTTTTGTTCTCAAAGGGTGCCATGGGGTCTCTGCAACTGATTTTCTGGATGACTGAGACATTTCTTTGTACCTCAGCTCAATCAATCAAAATATTTGAGTACCAGACACTGTGTTACGTGCTAAGGATACAGAGACAATCCCTACTCATTATGACCTTACATGTTAATGAGATAGAGATATTTAAAAAACATACAGCACAAATATAAAAGGAATGAATACAAATATATACAAAGTAGTTAAACACAAGGTAGTCTAGAAGTTAGGGCACTAGCAGGAAAGGGATCAGGAAAAGCTTCATGCAGAAAACAGTCCTTGAGTTGCCCACGACCCTGTCAACCATAGAACCCACCCCACTATGGATTAAGCCAGTGTAGCTGCAGGGCAAAAGGGAAGAGGGGGATTGACATCTAGTGGTTGTGGAATAATAGGTTGGGGCTACATCGTGTCCAGCTTTAAAAGCTAAACAGAAGAGTTTCTATTTTATCTTAGAGGTAATAGGAAGCCACTGGGGTTGATTGAGCTAGGGAAATCACATGGTCATATCTGGGCTTAAGGAAAATTTCTTAGTTCTGAAGAATGAATTGGAGTGGAGAGAGACTTGAGAAAGGACCATTTAGGAAGCTCTAAGGTTGGTCCATTTAATACTACAGGAGCTACAAACATGACATGGCTCCCTGGATTCTTCATTTATAAGCCGTGATTGCCTACCTACCTGAAAACACAGCTGACATCAAATGAAAAGATATAGGGTTTAGGGTTGGAAGGAATCTTAGAAATTGTGTTTCTTCAGTTGTTTTTCAGTCATGTCTGTCTCTTTGTGGCCCTGTTTTGGGTTTTCTTGGCAGAGATACTGAAGTAGTTTGCTGTTTCCTTCTCATTTTCATTCTACAATTGAGGAAACAGGATTAAATGACTTGCCTAAGGTCACCCAGCTAGTAAGTATCTAAGGCTAGATTTGAACTCAGGAAGATGAGTTTTCCCGACTCCAGGCCCAGTACTCTATCCACTGCACCAGCTAATTGACCCTTTTTTGACAAGGATGTTGGAGTGGTTTGCCATTTCCTTCTCCAGGTCATTTTGCCAATGGGGAAACTGAGGCAAACAGGGTTAATTGAAGTGACTTGCCCAGGGTCACCCAGCTAGTAAGTGCCTGAGGTCAGTTTGAACTCAGAAAGATGTCTTCCTGACTCCACAGCAGGTGCTATAGCCATTGTGTCACCTAGCAGCTAATTTATAAAGTGCCTACTAGATGCCAAGCATTGTGCTAAGCGTTGAAGATTCAAAGACAAAACAAAACAGATGGTAACCCTCAAGAAGCCCACATTCTCCAGGGAGAGGTAACAGATTTGTCTAACTCCCTCATTTAATGCAAGAGTAAAGAAACTGGACCTAGGAGAGAAGTGACTTGACCAGGTTTGCAGAGGGAGTGAATAAATAAGCAGCAGAACTATTGGAGCAAAATCCTGCATTCTTGTCACTAAATCATGCTGCACAAAAGTATTTGTGAACCCATCGCAATCTCATTATATGCTACCACTGATATGTATATAGTTATATATATATACATATATACAAAATATTGCTATATACAATAATGCATAATATAATAACATATAATAATGTATTACACATATATACCATTGTACTATATAATGTATTACATGTCTGTAATAATATACTTATATAGGATTTTAAGGTTTGCAAAATACTTTACAAATATTATCTCATTTCATCATCTCAGCCCTGGGAGGTAGATGTCATCATCATTGTCCCCATTTTATAGATGAGGAAATTGAGGGAAAATGTTTAAATGACTTGCTCAGGATTACACAGCTATTAAATGTCTGAGGCTGAATTTGAATGCAGGTCTTCCTGACTCTAGGTTCTGCACTGTGTTTACTACAGCATCTGGATGCCTAATATGATGGAGGGCAGGACACGGACAGGTCCTGCAAAGGGTCAGAGGGCATGGATTAGATTGGAATTACATCATTGGAATGAACTCCCAAATGGAAGACATCATAGGTCTCTTTGAGTTTGGGATATGTTTAAATAACATTTTATGGTTTTATTGAACTTTATACTATACCTATTTTTTTCTCTTTCAGGTCCCATTTAAAATCTTACCTTCATTAGGAGGTCTTTCCTGATCTCCTATAATTCTAGTATTTTTCCTCTGTTGATTATCTCCCATCTATCCTGTCTACACGTTCTTTGTACATAGTCATCTGCTGTCTCTCCATGGGTTTGCAAGTTCCTTGAAGGCAAGGATCTTCTTTTGCCTTTCCCTATGTGCCTGGCAAGTAGTAGTTGCTTAATAAATGTTTACTAAGTGACTTATCTTCATAATAACCCTGTGATAAAAACTAACAAATCCAATCTAATACAGTATTTATGTATTTGGTGACTACTATATGGTGTGAAAATGCAAAGACAAAATATTACCCCTTTTACATTTGAGGAAACTAAGAAGCAGAGAGGTTTTATATATACACACACACATATGCAAATATATACACACATATACCTATATTTTGTATTTTATATATATTATGTTATATTGTGTTATGTTATATTACATTTGCCCACAGTTATACAGTCCATAAGTGGCAAACCCCCATCTTCTGACTCCAAATTTGGCACACTTTCTACCATATGCCATAAATGTTTTCAATATAATACTTACATTGCTATTATTTTATCCATGCAGTGGAAGTGAGGAACAACTGGTTTGTTTGGTTTGTATTCCTTATTTTGATTTCAAAAATCCTTATACACCTTACAAGTTATTCACGACCCAACTGTTATTCAGTCATATAAACTGCCAGGCAGATTAGTTTAGGGTTTCCATGGTAATTCTACCTTTAAAGGGAATGAGGGATCTACAACTGGCTTCTACTACCAACTTTCACCCTAAAGGGCAATAGAATAAATAGGTGTCTTCCTGATACGATACAATGGATACTGGAGATCTCCACCTGCCTTCAAATGCCTCATGCTTCAAAATGCCATCAAAAGCCTGTTTGGATCACTAATGGTTAATCAGTAAGCAAAAGAACCTTGTCTTCAGGAGTTTGCTGTTAATACTCACATATTAGCTTATATGCTAATAGCGTAACCTTATCATTAATATCAACAAAAATTTCCTGCGTATGGGGTACCATGATAAGTTCTGGTACATAAGTATGTAAGATAAACTTTTAAGGAACCTGCATGTGTGTTCATCCTTCGTTGCCGAGGAAGACCATGCCATCAGAGAAATAATGACATCACTTGCATTTGACTTTGTTTTGAGTGAGGGAGGGCTGAAGGAACCTATGTTTAAGGAACCTATATTCTTAGTGAACAATGACCCAGAACCTTAGGTTCAGATTTAAAGGGATAAGGTTATCTCCTTTAGGCTTATATTCCTCTCCCCCTCCCTCCCCGGATTTCCTTTGGAAACATCAGCATTTGGTTCTTGTATCGGTCCTCCCCCCCCAAAAAAAAAGAAAAGAAAAGAAAAGAGGGCTCTTAGCTCCCAGGAAAGCATTCAGGCTAACAAGATATTACATAAGGATAGGTCATATTTTACATGAAAGAAAATGTAAGACTTGTATCTGAGCCAATAAGCAGTTAAGACAACTTCTCTATATTGAATCCCCGTCTTTATCATTAATGTGACCTTGGGGAAGGTGCTTAACCTGTCATGTCCTCAGTTTCCTGCTCTATAAGATGAAGGTTGGACTAGATGACCTATAAAGCCACTTCTGGCTCTAAATCTATGATTTTATGATCTATTAAATCACAAATGGGTTGCAATCTGTGTTAGCGAGCAAATTCAAAAGCATTCAGTTCTCCACAGTGACAGAATCACAGATCCTTCATGTATTTACATAATGAAGAATATGCTATATTTGTTCACTTTTCCCTTCCTCTCACTTTCTCCCAATATTTTTGTTTTAAAACAGGAATGAAGAAAGGGGAATCTGGCTTGTGAGATACCATTGATCTTCATTAATCTTTTAGATTCTCATCCCTTTTTATTATTAAAAAACAAACAGTAGATTACTCAAAGTTACAGATTAACCAGTGGTTAAGTTAAATGAAATCTGGAACTACTTTTCTTCCTTCAGGAATTTGTAATAAAAAATTTCTTTATGTGAGAGGGAACTGTGAAGAGGGGAATTATATTCAAGTGATTAGAAGGTGCTATTTACCCTTAGGCTGTGTTTTTAGGTTTTGCTCAGACAGCCTTGGCTCTAGGGAAGGAGAACCAGCCTGTAGAGCAGTCCTAATTCACTCTTCCCTCATCCATCTTTCTGTAAGGTTCAAGTTGCCTATGCATTGTTGAAAGGACAATTATGTATACCCGCCATCGTGGGCAGTAGGAAAGAAACAGATGGAAAAGATTTAAGAATGGTAATAAGCATTGTGGTTTTGGTTTTGGTTTGTTTTTTGGTGGTCTGCAGCATGTGATGCTCTTTATTGAGATGCTTGTGGTGTTTGCAACATACACTAAGGCACTTATATAAAAAACAGACAGAGCTTTCATTTCTCCATAACAGTCACTGGGACTTGACTTCAGAGCTTCTAGGCATAACATAGCTTTATATAATTCATGGTCAACCCCAGAGAGTTGATGGTTTAAACTTTTTTTTAAGTTTTCTTTGCTCATAGGTAGTAGGTAGAGCAGCTAGGTGGTGCAGTGGATAGAGCACCAGTGCAGGAGTCAGGAGAAGCTGAGTTCAAATCTCAGCTCAGACACTTGACATTCACTAGCTGTGTGACTTTGGGCAAGTCACTTAACCCCAATTGGCTCATCCTGGGTCATCTCCAGTCATCCTGATGACTGGATGACAGATGGTTCTGGAGGAGAAGTCAGGCTGGTGACCTGCACAGACCTCTCTCACTCAAAACAAAGTCAAGTGCCAGTCATTTCATTATTTCTCTGATGACATGGTCTTCTTCAGCAATGAAGGATGAACACACACAATAGGTAAGTTTGAGTGATGCAACAACTAAGTAATGAGTATCTGTGAAGAAATGAATGAATGTGTGCTAGGTTCTATCCACACTTTTGGTGTAGGAAAAAGCATGGAGCTGAAGTCAAAAGCCCTGAGTTCAAATCACAGCAAGGCACCATCTTTCTGTGACTCAGTTTCCTATGAAAAACATGAGTTTTGAACTAGAGGAGATTATCTCCAAAGTTTTCTCCCAGCTTTAAACCCTATGGTTCTTTAATAAAACTTTTTGCCTTAGCCAGGACAAACCAGGTTTCCCTGAGAGTGGGAACTATTTTCAAGAAGGAAAAAAAAGAAAAAGAGCCCCTGTAGTTGGGGAAATAGGCAATGGTATCACTTTCCTTCCCTTGATGAGAGTATGAGTGAGGGGATTTATACCATGGGGAAAAGTAAAGGTGATGGCCGCACAGTTTGTCTGCTGCAGGGCTGAAGCAGCTTACCCATCAGGCTAATGAAGTCTGATTTCTTGGTATCGGGGATATTTTATTACAGCGATCTCACTAACTTTGACATTTCACTGTTCTATTTTTGGAAATTTTCCTACTATCAAAAAAGCAGCAAAGCATCACAGCCGCTGAGAGGCTGCAAAGTAAAAAGAGAAATAAGTTTGGGCTTCCCGGACTGAATTTTTTTTCTTTTTTGGCCTATTTCTTCTCCAGGCTTCAGCTAATTTCTCAGCCATGGGGGCTGACGTCAATGTTGTCAACCAGCGGTGGGAACCAATTGGTCACTGTCAGTGGCTAGTTCTTGTCGCTGACTATGTCCTTGCTCTTACAGAGAAGGAGAATTTCAAGTACAGGTAAGGACAGAAAAAAACATACCTGTTTCTCTCTTAAAGTACAATAATAGCAATGCAAATGCCTTTCTGCCTCTTAGCCTCTAAACAATTTTCCTGGCAGCTTTCTCCTTAAATATATGACATTATTATTAAAGATATTTCATTTTGGTTGAATAATATCAAGTTTTGTTGTTGTCGACAGATGCAAAGAACAGAGTATCTAACTCCTTCCCCTCCCAAATCCTTCCCCAAGAGAAAAATTTCTAATCTCCGTCTCCTAGATTCAATGTAATGTTTTAGATAAGATTTGAAGGGAGAGAGGACCTAAGAGGCCATTTAGTACAACAAACTTAGTTTACAGAGCCCAGAATTGCAGAACTTTAGCATTGTCCCCAGCACTTAGGACAATGTCTGGCACACTGTAGGTGTTTATAAATGTGCATTGACTGACTTCAGTGACCGTCTAATTCACCCATAACGAAAAAGGAATCCCATACACATATATACACACACATATACATATATGTATATACATATATGTATATACATATACATACATACATGTGTGTATACATACACATACATATATACATATATACATGTATATACATACACACACATATACTAAAAAGTAGTGAGTATGGTCTTCCCATCCCAGATTGATCTTTTATGAAACCAAACTAGGCCATCTTTTGCCTCAATCCTTATGTAACTTTTAATTATTGAATGGGTGTTGCTTCAGATAAACTGGGACCTGGGAAAGATTTTAGCTTAAAAAGGCCAAGATCTCCCACTGCATCTTGGACAATTGACAATCATCTTGTCTCATCACTGGACTCCAGTAGCTCTGGAAGAAAGAGTGCGGCTGATGACTTTGTACATCCCTGACTCACTTAAATCCAATTCACTTGCAAGTCAAGACATCATCCTCCTGATGTCACTGGTCTTCTTTGAGAATGAAGCCCAAACAACAACTGAAAGAGTGATCATCCAGCCTGTGCTGGGAGACCTCTGATAACAGGAAACCCAGTTCCCCTAAGGAAATATGTTCTTCTTTCAGATAATTCTAATGGTTAGAGAGTTTTCCCCATAATAGGACCTAAATTTGCCTTTTTTTTTTTAATTTTCACCCACTGTCTCTGGTCCTGCCCTTCACAGCCAAATAGAATAAATCTAATCCCTCTTCTAAATATCCCTTCCCTGAACCTTTTCTTCTTCAGTCTTAACACCCCTCATTTCTTTCAACTGCTCCTTATACATTCTGAAAAGTAATGAGGAAACTCATTCCCAAAGAGAGGAAATGCCCTGCCTAAAGTCACACAAGGTAATAAGCAGCAGTCTGCATTTGAACCCATGCCTCCAGTCTCCAAATGTGGTGCTTATTCCACACCACACCACAGGAGGAATGGGTCAGGGATAGAAATATTTTTAAAGGATTCTTGTTCCCTTTTCTTCCAAGGTAACTAGGGTTGGGAAAAGGCTGGTGGGGAAGTACTGATTCTTCTAGGCATCCATGAAGGAACTTCAATGAGACCAAATGCAGGCTGCCAACTCTAATGGGGAGACGGTTCATTTGGTACCCTTCAAAGTATCACAAAAGTGTGTGGTTGCAACAACCACCTGCATCCAGCTGAAAACCAGCTGCTGGTCACCACCTACCTTGAAAAGACATTATTTTAGGAATAATCTTCCGCCTCTAACAATAATCTTCAGTCAACTGTGTCGTTGTATAATGGTAGTTTTATTGATCTAATTAATCACAGGAAGCCAAAATCAGCAGGGTTCTGACCTTTCAAGGGATGATAAGGGGCAGGATTTTAAGCTCTGGGTGCCATCACAGAGACAATAAATCATTCTTATGGATTCATAGGCTCACAGATGTGGAGTTGGAAAAGGACCTCAGAAGTCATTTAATTCAACTCCTCCATTTTACAGATGAGGAAACTGAGGCCCAGAAAAGGGAAATGATTTACCTAAGGTCATACTAGTAAATGGCAATGTCAACCTGAAGTCCTATGACTCCAAGGGTGACATTCTTTTCAATATACCCCAGTGTCTTTTCCTAATGTACCAAGAATAAGAAAGTGAGTCTTAGAGAAAAAGTTTAACTATATCTAAAGGTGGAGGTGGGAAAGTAGAGGGTGGAGAAAATTAAGGCTCACTAAGTGCCTTACCAAGACAGTGGCATAGGTATTGTCCCTACCTTCCAATTGTTTACAATGAGGGAAATAGATACTTAATGGAGAGAAGTACCATACTGATCATATTCTTTCCCTGCCTACACCTCCCTTTTGCCCCCTCCCCTAGCTTCAGATATTCAGAACCCTCCTAGGTTGGCCTGGGAGCCCATGGTTGCTACATCATGCAGGTAATACCTTCCATCTTTGCTTTTACCCCCAGAAACTCAGAACTCACTAGGAATGCTTGACTGCTCACCCCCTTGGACAATCCTTTCTCCTGAATTCTTTAGCCATTTCAATGTCTTTTGTTTTTCTTAAAGTCCCATTATATCTCTTACTTTGAGTATGGTTTCCCTGGGGACTTAACCTCATAGTTCTTTCAGCCTCCTCCCATACTGGGCAATTTTTGATTCACCACTTTAGTCTTGGCCCCAAGGGACTTCTGGGAGGGAGAGAACTGGCCCCAGCTGCATATACCAAGCTTTTCCCCTCAGGTTTAATGAAGGGACACACAGCCACACATGTCTTGTCGCCATTCCTTCTGACCCTCAGCCTTCTGGTTGAGCTTTGTTGAAATATGGAGGGATGCCATGATGCTGCTCCAGTTTGAGCAAGCTTGCTGCCTTTCAGTTTTCATGGTACTGGGAGGTGGTGGGAAGATTAGAATGAGGTGTTGTTGCAAGTTCAAGGTAGTCTTGTACAGCCCTATTGCTGGAGTGTGATGGGCAGTAGGGAGTGTGATTGGAAATACTTAACCAAAGAAGTAAATATATAATAAAATATAGATAATATAAATACATATGTGGTTTTCTAAATCAATATGGCACCCATTGGGATCCTTATGGATGGTTTAGTGACCTCTATTTTAATTTGATTTAGCATCACTGTCATAGATCACTGAACTTGCTTTATCTCTTGTATGTATAAAATTTCTTTCTTTGGAGAGGTTTTAGATGTCATGAGGATTAGAATGTGGTCCTCCATCTTTTTGACTAGATACATCATTTGAACGACATAGGAGTCAGCAATTCTATTCCTTCCAGTGAGGTGGAGGACCACCAGACCTTACCATCTGCCTTGCCACGGTATCATACAGCCTTCTGGGACTTTCCATCAGGGCTTGCTGCTGAACCCTTAGGACTTTGGGGTCTTTCTTTCTGCCATGAAGCTAAAATTTCTTTTATGTGTTTTTCCCTTTAATTAGAGTAAGCTTTTTGAGACAGGCACTGTTTCTTTTTCTGTTTGTATCCCTAGGACATAGCATAGTGCTTGGCACATAGTAAGCTTACCAATCCATCCATTATTAACATCTATAGCGTTACTCATGGTTCAAAACCCAGTGGGAAATATATATCAGAATTTACTTCTCTGCAAAATTGCCTTTGAGTGACCACTAGAAACAGTATAATGACCTCACAGACTCATTGCATTAACTCACAGATTACAATCTCATTCTTTTCTTCTAACTGATGGACTATAATTTCTTCAGGCTGATTCACCCCCTGATCTAAAAAAAAGTGTTAAAGGTCATGGACAGTAGCATAGATTTGAATGCTTAACATGCCAACAGAATGGGAGCTCTTTGAGGGTGGAAACTTTCATTTTGCCTTTCACTTTGTCTAGAGTCACAGAGTTAATATTAGAACAAGTTAATATTAGAACAAGAATGCAAACCCAGAGACTTTGATTTCAAACTCAGTATTTTTCCTATTGCCCAAAGAAAAGTTGCATAGAAAGAGTCATCAGAGAAGACTTCAAGGAGGAGGTGATGCTGGAGTTAGATCCTAAAGGGTGGGATGGAGTTCCATTGGCAAAAGAAGGGATTCCAAGTGACCAAATATCTAGGGGAAAGAAGTATGGTATGAAAGAAGGATACAGAGGTAATTTTCACCTCACACATATTTATTTTCAGAATTTGAATAGCTTGCTTTCTATATCACAAATCAACATGTACAGAAATAAGACTTGTACATGTAAAAAAAGGACCCAAGGCATCCATATTAGTAATTATGTTTTTCTAACTTTGGGTTTTTTCCTATTGTAGGTCATTGGCACAGGCAAAAAAAATCAGGCAAGGGACATATTCTATTAGATTGGGAACTCCCCAAGATCAGGAACTATATCTTATTTTCATCATTGTATTCCTAGAGCCTACCACCATGTCTTGCCCATAGTGTAGATAGAACAGGGGTGAGATCTGCTATTTCTCTGGTTTAGAGAATAACTGGCTGAGAAAATTCCTTCTACAGAGACAGGTCAGCCCTTTCTCTGTAACTTATAGTCTTAGAAAGTTGCTAAGAGTGCCAAAAAGTTAAGTGACTTGCCCAAGGTCACATGATCAGTATGTATCAGAGGCAAGACTTAAACCCAGGGTTCCTGGCTTCAGGACTAGGTCTTTAACCAGTAAGCAACCCTAGCTCTCTGCACATAATGGGCTTCAATCAATCATTTGCTTAACTTGAATTTGTTATTTTAGAGAAATAAATGAATGGTTAAGTTACCATTCTCTATAGCACAGGTGTTAAACACAAGGTCACAGTATAGCCTAAGCCAAATTAAAATGTATTGGGAAAATGTGTAACAAAATAAAAATACAATAGAAAATAAATAATGTTAATGTGTGGTTTTCTAAGTTGTTATGGAAACCTCACCAATCCTTATGTATGGATTCATAGCTTCCATTTCTACTTGAGTTTGTCAGGACTAGTTTGTCAGCCTGCAGGCTCAGTGTGGAGGAGGAAGACGTAAGGGAAGGTGTCACATAGAAAATGGCCCTTGAACAGAAGGTTGCTGGGGCAAGAAAGGATTCTTATTTGAGGCCAGGGAAGGCAGAAGGAGCATTCTCCCAATGTGCTTTTTTCCCCTACAGTTGAGAAATATAAAGCACATTTTGCTATTAGAATCAGAAATTAGGTGAATAAGTTATTATTGAACCACATTTTGTTATCCTATCTATGATTAGTTAAATGGCTCAGTGGATAAAACAGTGGGTCTGAAGTCAGGAAAACTCATCTTTCTGAGTTCAAATCTGGCTTCAGATACTTACTAGCTGTGTGACCTTGGACAAGTCACTCAACCCTGTTGCCTCAGTTTCCTCATCTGTAAAATGAGCTGGAGAGGGAAATGGCAGACTACTCTAGTATCTTTGCCAAGAAAACTTCAAATGGGGTCACGAAAAGTTAGACATGACTGAAATAACTGACCAACTGTGACCACACTGCCTTGAAAACTGTTCTCTAAATGCTGTACCTTTGTGTCTTATCTGCCCCGCTTTGACTACAAGTCCCTTGAACAAGGGAGGAAAAATAGCTTACAAACATAGATTGTTAGAGCTGGCAAATATCTTAGAAATGATCTTTTTGAGCAGAGGTGTCAAACATGTGGCCCTCAACACTCTTGAGTGTGCCTTGAATCAGATAAAAATATGATTGGAAAATACTGAATGCAAGGATCCTTATGTTTGGTTTAGTGGTCCTGTATCCATTTGATTTTATCACCATTGATCTACAGGCACCTTGGCCTAGTGGAGAATGTACTAGTTTCAGATGCAGGAAGCCATGGGTTTAATTTTTCCCTCAGACATTTATTAGCTCTGAAACTAAAATAAATCATTTAATCTTTCTGGTCATTTTTCCCCGTCATCTATAAAATGAGACTGCTAAGAAGTCAAGTCAACAAGCATTTAATAACAGCCTATGCTGTGCCAAGCTAGATTCGGGTATAATGAGGCATATATAATTTAGGTATCATAATATCTAGAGTAACTACCTCAAGAATAATACCAATTATGCATTATGACTCCTCTCACTCATTGTTACTTCTTATGGTAGTCAAGAGAGCTGGTGGACTTCCATTCAGTCTTCCTCTTCGTTGACACAGAATCTTGTCTATTGTTATGACTCAATATGCTTCAATGGATCCATGATCTCATTCATTTGGGCATCTCCTCCATTGGTGAAGATGGCAATGCATACATTCCTCCTCATGTGCTACTCTTTTCTGGTGTCCCATCAGTGCAGAGAAGATCTACCCAATATACTGGTGGTCTTCCTCCGGATCTTTTTATGTTTTTAGATATCTATGCAGCAACTCTCATCCACCCATATCAGTTATTCTTTGCTCTTTACTATGTGACCAAGCTACTTCTCATACATTTTGTGGATAAAATATGTAAAGAACTTTGCAAAACTTAAAACTCAGTATAGATGAGAAGGAGGATGATAATGACAGTAATGGTGATGGGGGTTAGTATGTGGTGGAGTGGAAAGAGAGCTGTCTAAGAGCCTAGGAAATGTGAGTTCAGGTCCTAATTCTGACCCATCCTCTGCCTGTATGACCCTTAAATTAAGGGTCAGAGACCCTTACTGGGCCAGTGGTAGCAAAATAAAATAGAAAAAGGAGTCACTAAACTGTATGTAAGGATCCCTGAAGGTGTCATATTGACTTAAAAACCACATTTTAGCATTATCTATGTCCTAGTTTAAAGTTTATTTTTGCTAAATATTTCCCAATTGCATTTTAATTTGATTCAGGTTATATTCAGGAGTACTGTGTGTTTGATACTTCTGCTTTAGGCAACTCTGACTAAAAGTTGCAGAGAATGTGCGGACCTGCATTAAAAGAAGGAGTTTGTTCATCTGAGAGTCCCCTATAGCAGTGAAATCATATGAACAGCTCTTTCTCCCCCTCCTCTTCTTCCTCCTTTCTATTAGACACTTCTGGCAAGATCCTAACTGGAAACATGTAGCAGTCTCCTATCTCTCACAGTGTAGGTATCTCTCCATTACTGTTTGTGCCCCTTCAGAAATCAGGGTGTTCTAGAGTTTGCAAATCACCAGGAGAACACAGTGTTGTAAAGAAGGGTGTGGTGTGGTGTGGTGGTGGTGGTGGTGGTGTGTGTGTGCTGCTTGAAGCAGTTAAAAGCTCTGCCCCATTTCCCAGATGTAATCTAGACTGCAGGCTCCCTCTTTTCCAGTTCTGGGCCTTGCTCATCATTTGCCTGCAAAGATTTTCCTAGATATATGTACTCATGCTCTAGCTCAATGGACTGGCTCAATAAATAATGAAAATTAACAACTTAGATGAACGTGCTGTGAGTTATAAACTAAGTCCATTTAAACCTCTCCAAGAGCCTTAGGCTGCCAGGGAAATGTCCTTTATAGTTTCCATTCATTTGTCTGTGGTCCCTTTCATATCAATCCTAAATTCTCACTTTTGTATGCCAGAGAAACATTATGGGTTTAGGGGAAAACAGACCTGTTCTGTTTGAGTTTAAATTAATTTCCCATGGTTGTTTATCATTTCCTCTTCTGTATAAATGCTTTTATCCACAGAGAATGAGAACAAAGTGATAAAAATTGGACCAGCATTAAGAAGGTTAGGTGTTAAGAAACTTTTTCTTACGTCTAGCTCTAGGACGCTGGGTACTAAGCAATGAGTTTGAATGCTCTTTTAATTGGGTTGGTCAGAAGAAACATTGTTTTAAGATGAGGATGAAAGGAAACACACTGTCAAGTCATCCTATCTGTGTGTACTGTGTATAATGCTAACTTTTGTCAGGACTCAGCTAACACGCATTTTTTAAGCACTTCTTATATACCAGGCACTGTGCCAATGCTGGGAATATAAAAAAAGGCAAAAAACCATGATCTTTACTCTCAAGGAAATCACAGCTCAATGCGGGAGACGCCAGCCATGTAAATAACAAGATAGGGACAGCATAAATGATTTTGACCACCTTTGTTTGTGGAAAGAAC
The DNA here is from genome assembly GCF_028372415.1 of Notamacropus eugenii. Classification (NCBI taxonomy): domain Eukaryota; kingdom Metazoa; phylum Chordata; class Mammalia; order Diprotodontia; family Macropodidae; genus Notamacropus; species Notamacropus eugenii. The sequence goes on from NC_092873.1 coordinate 110,462,495, forward strand.
AGGATGGCTGCTAGAGTCCAAGTTCAACAAACCCAGATCAGCTAGAGAGCTAAGAGATTTATTAAAAAGCAAAGGATTTTCATTTTTAAACAAAAACCAAAATTTCCTCATCTCCACCTCCTGGTTTCTCTGGCTTACTTTAATACTAAGTTCAAACCCCATCTTCTGCAAGATGCCTTTCCCAGTTCCTCCTACTGCTAATGACTTCTCTCTGAGATCATCTTCTGAAATGGTCAGCTCTTGGGCCCCTCCTTTCCTCTGATTGGAGGGGGTGGATACTAAAGAGTCCTCCATAGGCAGCCACTTCATCATTTTCTCCCTGGCTACAGGACTTTATCATACCTTTCGTGCTAGGTATCCTCCCTTTCTCCTCCCACTATCTCCATCCTGTCCCTTCATTTTAGCTCTGTTCTAGCTACTATCTAGCCCCACTGAGCACAAGTAAGATGGACCAGCCACGTTGTTCAAATACCAAACCTACCTATACTTGACTAATAGACTATTTTATGGAGAACTCACACAGGGCAAGCATTCACATGGGGGTCAAAAGAATTGATACAAGGACCCTCTCAAGGTCTCTCTTAAGAACTTTGGAATTGATTATGTGACATGGGAGACACTGACACAGGACCACCCAGCATGACGTGCCTTCATCAGAGAAGAGGCCATGCTCTATGAGCAAAGCAGAAATTGAAGTGGCTTAAAAGAAATGCAAGATGTGCAAATTTAGAGAATCTACCCCAAACGTTCACGTGGACTATTTGTGCCTGATCTGTGGTAGAGCATTCCAAGCTCATATTGGTCTGAGCAGCCACAGTCAGATGCCTCATAACTTGACTCTAGGCATAGTGAGGTCATTTTGATCCTCTTTGAGAATGAAGGATAGCAACCAACCATTAGATTGTGAACTACCTGAGGGCAGGGACTATATTTTGCCTTTCTTTGTATCCCTAGTATTTAGCATAATGCCTGGTAAGTGCTTAATAAATGCTTATTTACTGATTTGACTGCTTGACACTTAAACCTTATATGTGTCCACACAAACATATAGAAGGGAAATATATATATATAAATATATATCATATATATTTTATATGTGTGTACAATATGTGTATGTATGTATGTGGGTTTTTGTGTCTATCTACCTATGTATCGATCTACACATCTATCCATCCATCCATCTATCTATCTATCTGTCTATGTATCTATCTACCTATCTATCCATCCATCTATCTATGTATCTATCTATCTATCCATCCATCTATCTATCTATCCATCTATCTATCTATCTATCTATCTATCTATCTATCTATCTATCTATCTATCTATCTATCTATGTATCTATGTATCTATGTATCTATCTATGTATCTATCTATGTATCTATCTATTTATCTATCTATCTATCTATCTATCTATCTATCTATCTATTCTTTTATGTATTGTTTCTCTCATCAGAATATGAGCTACTTGAGGACAGGGACCAGTTTTTCTTTTATATTTATTCTCAGAATTTAGTACAGTGCCTGGCATATGGTAAGTACTTAATGAATGTCTTGCTATTCAACAAAGTAGTGCAAATAATGTTATTTTTACAGATGAGGAAAGTGGAGTTAAGAAAACTTAATTTATTTCTTCAATATTGGATTTAAAAATCCAACTCAGATCTTTTGATTCCAAATACAATTTTCTTTCCACTATACTATGCTATTTCAAAATTTTTTAGAAATTTTACCATGCTTAGTTATGTGTTTTCTTCCCTTTCCAACTCATGCTTTTACTATGAAGCAAAGGATGGTAAGAGTATTCCTGCTAATACGGCCTGATTGTTATTTCCGGATCTCATAATTCTATCTGTCACCCATAGATAGAATGCATTTTCTCTCCCCCTCTGTCTTTTTGGAATCCTTAACTTTCTTCAAGTCTCAGTCTACATGACATGTCCTACATATGCTTACTTGTTTGTGCCTCCTCAGTAAAATGTAGACTCTTTGGGTTTTTTTTTCTTTTTATTCCCAGCACCCAACACAATATTGTGCACATAGGAGACCCTTGTTAAATGTTCACTGAATTGAATAGGGAGAGAATATTTGGGCCCTTACTTATACCTGGCATAGAATAAGGAAGGAAGGAAATTTATATATTAAATTTATATATTTATTATATTAAGTGTCTGCTATGTCTCAGGCACTTTAACTAAGCACTTTGCAATTATTAATTCATTCGATCTTTGCAACAACCTTGGGAGGTAGGTGCTATTATCATCCCCATTTTATAGCTGAGGACAGTGAGGCAGATAGAGGTTTAGTGACTTGCCCAGGATCACACAGCAATGATCTGGACTTGGGTCATCTTGACTCCAGGCTTAGAGTTCTCTCCACTGTGCTATCTAGCTGCTTCTAGAGTGACTAATTGCAAGGATGTATATGTATGTGAAGCTCATAGTCTGACATTATCACAGATTTAAAGTGTGAAAATACCTTAGAGACCACTTACTCCAACCCCCCTCATTTTATAGATGAGGAAGATGAGAGTCAGTGTGCATGTTGATGAGTTTAAAAACACAGGTAAAGAGGGAGAAAGTGTGAAGGTAAACAATTTGCCCAAAGTTAGACTAGGTTTTCCTTTCAAGTTTTAGATTTGGGGCTTAACCACTTTCTCTGGGGGAGAAAAGGACTACACAGCTGCTGCTACCATATTATTGCAACATTCTCATGTCAATTCCCTGGTCCAATTCTCGGATAGCCCAAGATAGATTGAAAGGAGGAAACCATAAAAAGAAGAACAAGGAGTATGTGTGTTAAATATCATTCCTTCTCCATCCCCAGGCACTGGAAAGAACCTGAAAGCACTTACTGTCCCCTTCAATCTTGTCTCCTGTCTGGATGTACACAGATATCCCATAATGGAAGAAAAGCTATTATGGAGGTTCACTGATCAGAGACTTGATAAACATTTTTCCCTATAAAAACTTTTCTTAAAAACTAACATGGATTTTGCTGTTTTAAAGTTCATAGAAAGGCAACATGGCAAGAAAGGCAGGCTCAAAATCTTCTGAAGATCTGGATTCAAGTCCTTCCTCTGCCACAAATTGATTCTATGATCCTGGGGAAGTCACTTAAGCTTTCAGTGTTCTAGTGCTACAGTGTCAAATACAAAGAGGAAACAGATTCCTACAGAATGAGTTTTGATGTAGAAAACTACAAATTAACATTATCTATGTTGTAGCTTTTAAATTTTATTTTGCTAAACGCATCCCAATTACATTTCAATGTGATTGAGGCCTCATTAGGGAGTTTTGTGAGTCTGACACTTCTGCTGCAGACAACCCTTTAACACTCAATTCACAAAGAAGGTAATGAACATGTATGAGTAGAGGGAGTTTTTTCCCTGTACTAGGTCAAGTCCCTATGCTTCTCAAGTTTATAAAACATGTTCTTTGCAACAACTCATTGGAGCAGAGTGTTGTTGTTTAGTTGTTTTAGTCATGTCTGACTCTGTGATGCCATTTCCTTCTCCAGTTCATTTTACAGATGAAGAAACTGAAGCAAACTGGGTTAAGTGACTTGCCTAGGGTCACACAGTTAGTAAGTATCTAAAGCCAGATTTGAACTCAGATCTTCCTGACTCCAGGTCTGGTGCTCTATCCACTGAATCACCTTGCTGCCCTGGAGTAGTGTAAGTTAATGCAAGTACATACATCTCTATTTTATGAATCTTGAGAAACTAGGTGGCCCAATGGATAGAATATTGGGTTTGAAATCAGGTAGACTCATCTTCCTGAATTCAAATCAGACCTCAAACATTTGCTAGCTGTGGGTAAATCATTTAATCCTATTTTACCTCTGTTTCCTCATACATAAATTGAGCTGGAGAAGGAAATGGCAAATCACCCTAGTATCTTTGCCGAGAAAACCCTAAATGGGGTCACCAAGAGTTGGTCCCAACTGAACAACAACCATGAAGATTATATGAATGAGAAAACTGATTCTCTGAAAGAACTGACTTCCCTATGGTCACACAGAGGATGGATATAAATGAATCTAGGTCTCCTTATTCTAAGTCAAGTTTAAGAACTTAAAGACCTAGAAGAATCTCTACTGGTCACAGTTGCTCCCCTTCACCTCCCTCCAAAAAATTTCTTATGTATGTAGCAAGAAAGGTCCAAAGTCAGGGGACCTTAATTTGGGATCTGTGAATTTTAAAAAATTTATAATTGTATTGCAATACAATTATTTTCCTTTGAAATCCTGTGTATTATATTTTATGCATTTAAACACATTCCAAGAAGGTGGGCAGGTCGTAAGCTTCACCAGATCAACAAAGAAGGTGAAGAATTTCTGTCTTAGACTAAATTATGAATTAAGTGGAGTTGGTTCTTGATATTCTCTCATCTAGCTCCCTTCCCACTACTCAGTACTTAACCTGTGTCCTGTACACATCTGTGAGGGTAATCATGTTTGGGAAGCAAGTTGACAAACTTCATTAAGGTAGCCCCAGCAAGAGAGGCTGTGAGTACATGTGATAAAGGACTAGCCTGGGAATCAGAAAGGTACAAGCCATAGCTCTAGAGCAGCAAAGTATATCAGAGGTCATCTAGTGCAACCCTCTTGTCTTATAACTCAGGAAACTCACTCACCCAAGGTCACACCCTTAGCAAAGGCAGAGCTGGAATTTGAGACTATGACTTCAAAGCTAGTGTTCCCTCAATTTCCCCAGGCAGCCTCCTGGGTTCAAGTCCTGTGTCTGATTCATACTAGCTGTACCACTCTGGGAAGGTGATTTAGCTTTTTACTACTTTTAGGAAACTTGCTAATGTATGTGCTGTTATTTTCTCTAATATTTGGCGTTGTTGTTTAGCCATTTTCAATTGTGTCCGACTCTTTGTGAACCCATTTGATGTTTTCGTGGCAAAGATTTTGCTATTTCTTTCTCCAGATCACTTTACATATGAGGGAAACTGAGGCAAACAGGATTTAATGACTTGTCTGGCATCATCCAGTCTGAGGTCAAATTTGAACCCAGGAAGATGAGTCTTCCTGACTCCAGGCCAGATCTTCTATCCATGGGGCTTCTTAAACTTTTTCCCTTCAGGACTCTATTTTGAGTTTTGGCAGTATTTGGTGGTGCGTAGCCAAAGGGCACGTGCAGTACAAAGCATGCATGCTTTGTGTTCAGGACCAAGGCTGAAGTGAAGTTATGCCATACAACATGGGCAAGCACTGCCAGAAATATCTCAGATTCATTATGTGTTTTGTTTTTAATTAATTTTTGATTGCTGCACATTCAGAAACCTTTCACTGTTGCCAAATTTTTCTGACCCACATTTTAAGAAGCATTTCAACTGGACCACCTCACTGCCCATTTTACAGATGAGGAAACTGAGGCAGACAAAGTCAGTGATTTGCCCAGGGTCACACGGCAGGTAAGTGTTTAAGGTCAAATTTGAACTCAGGTCTCCCTGATTCTGGGTCTCATCTTTCCACCTAAGTGCTTAATCTATGTTTCTCTTCTTTTATGCTATAGTTATTTCAATAAAAATGCATTTTTTGGAGGGAATGTGATTTCTGGAGGGTAATTGAGCTGAAGATAGGGTAATTGAGCTGAAGATAGAATAAGTCTAACTCCTGATCTCAGGAATATGTGAAGCTTAACACAAAAGAAGACCCTTGTGTGGTTTCCTTGAGTTAGTGAATTACATCCCCACCCTTACGTTCTTCTTTACACACATAGACACGTTTTCCGTCCAGGAAAGGTGTTCTACAAATGAGCCACCAGTGAGCCTTACTCTTAAATTCCAGGTGGGAGCAAATAGAAGTAAAATAATACTGATAATGATAACAATAATCATCGAATCATGGATCGGGGAGCAAGAAGAAACTTGAGAGATCATTTAGTATAATCCCTTCATTTCACATTTATTAAGGGGAATGCACTTGTCCTAGGTCACACGGTTTAGTCATGGCATTTCTCCACTTTTATAGTTACTGCCCATTCTGTTTCTTCCAGTCCTTTCCTATGCTATTTTTAAAGCGGTACATAAAAAGTAACTGGAACTGGTGGCTGCATAGGTCATGAGCTGAGAGAAAGCAATTTTTTTCCTTGACTGAATATTGGCTCAGATCAAGGACATAAAATGGGAAGGTGGACAGAGAAACTCTTCACTCTCTACTATTGTTCAGTCATTTCAGTTGTATCTGACTCTCTGTGACCTCATTTGGGGTTTTCTTAGCAGAGATACTGAGTGATTTGCCACTTCCTTCTCTAGCTCATTTTACAGATGAGGAAACTGAGGCAAACAGGGTTCAGTGATTTTCCCAGGGTCACCCAGCTCGTAAGTTTCTGTGGTCAGATTTGAACTCCAGGCCAGACACTGTATCTACTGTGCCATCTGCCTGCCTCTCACTCTCTCTTGAGAGGGTACTCATTCCCTGATTTCAAGAATCAGGAACCTCGATTCAAATTTAGCCTCAGACATTTGTTAGCTGTGGGAGTGTGGACAAGTTACTTAACCTCTGCTTCCATTTTCTCATCTGTAAAGTGAAGATAATATTAATACCTATATATCCAGACCGTTATGAAAATAAAATGAGAAAATATTTGTAAAACACTTGGTAAAGCATAACTCAATATATAAAGTTAGATATTATTGTCATTATTATCATTATTTTTTTTATCATTGTTACTAAGCATCAGAGCTAGGATTCCAATGCATTCTCCACGTAAAGTTTTCTTTTTTATTACATCATGCTGCTTTTATTTTTTTTTAACAATAGCACAGCATCTTAGAATTAGGAAAGACTTTAGAGACCAGTGAGTATATCCTACTCTGGCAGATAAGAAACTTAAGGTCTACAAAAAGGATGTGACCTGCCCAAAATCATATCTGAACCGGTGATTTCATCTATGAGGAGAATTTCCCACATAGAAACTCCTTCCTTGATAAACTCCTCTTTTCCTTATGGTTATAAAGTTGATTTAGGTAACCACAAAGTTTCAGTTTGCCCATGGTCACACAGCAAGTAAGTGTCAGTTTCAGGACTTAAATTTAGGTCTTTTTTTGAGGCAGTTGGGGTTAAGTGACTTGCCTAGGGTCACACAGCTAGTAAGTATCTGAGAACAAATTTGAACTCAGGCTCTCCTGACTCCAGGGCTGGTGCTCTATCCACTGTATCACCTAGCTGCCCTAACTTAGTTCTCTAACTCCTGATTTTATTTACCGTTATTTTGTCTCTTCTAACTACATCTCTATAAGTCAGATATTATATGCTTTCATCTTTTCATCTTTATAGCATAAAATCTTCTGTACAGACACTCTATTTTCCATATGATTTGTAGATTCCTCCCTACTTTGCAAGTCATTGAATAGAGTGGCTTCCTTCAAGTCCCAGATAAAAATCCCACCTTCTATAGAAGACTTTCCATATCCCCCTTAATTCTAGAGCTTTCTCTCTGCATATTATTTCTCCTTTATCCTGCTGATAATTTCTACTTTATCCTGCTTTTAAGCACAAAGTGACATGATAGAAATACCAAGGGTTCATTTAATTACTGGGATGATACCTTATTCTCCCCATGGTGATGAAGGATGAATGTGGAACTTTGTTAAGAAGGAAATTCCTTTATAAAACATTTTCTAGGGAAAATTTCCTAGAGAGGAGGTGGAAAATCACATACAAATCATCACAAATTTGAATCCTTCAGGCAGGGATTGTAAACTTAGTAAACAAGGGCTTTTAAATAGGGTCGCATGGAGCTAACATAGACACCATAATGCTGGCTATTTTATTCAGATTTTAGATCTGCAATTTAGAACATAGCAATTGCAGTAACCAAGAATGGCTTCCCTGTATTTAATATTCAGCTCACATATTCTAGTGCAAATATGGGTCTATATTTCATATTTAGCTGACGCCTAGAATGTAAATTTTTATGCCCACATATGTAAGATGAATAGATTTCCTTTTGGAGAAAGTTGAACCTATAGCAAACAACAAATAAGACCAAAATTACCTTACCTAGAGCCTGGTTTGATGGAAAAGAATTTTTTTAATGAAACACCAAATATAGTAGGCACACACAGCTCAGAACAGTAGTACCACTTTAAAACCGCCTCTGCAGTTAACGAAAATTGATCTCCTTAACAAGGGCTAAAAATAGCGAGAGGCAAGCGAGAGCAGACAATGACTTTACATATTGCTCCCTGTGGGCTCTTTAAATGACAGTGAACCTGACCTTCGAGCAGAGCCATCCCAGAGCTGGGAACAATGACTGATATTCCACATTCTGCTGCTTTAGTATGGGGGAATTGATTTATTCCCTAACTAGGGAGAGGCTATGCCTAAAGGTGGCCATTTTTATTGTTCCAGAAAGGTGTGGATGGGCTCAACATCCCTCTCTTCCCCATCCCCATCCCTTTTCTGTTTTATTTTCTGCCCAAAAAGATATACAATGCTTGTTTCTGGGGTCAGACAATCACGATTATGTTTTTTTAAGGGCAAAACTGAATTAAACATCCATTTCATTTCCCCAGCAAAGGCAGGTCACTCTCTTTTTATATTGTATTCAGTTTGTCCCTAAATGTCTCAAAATGACAGAATTTCAATAAATTCCCCAAATAGGACTTCAGCAATAGAGGCAGAAGTCACTTTTAGACTTGTTCTGTTCCTGAAGATGGTATCTTTAAGGGGATGATCACTTAAAATAGGCCATAATGGAAAGAAGTGCTGACTTTGTCCACACAGTTCCCTTCCTGTGTTCATACTCTGGCAAGAGCTATCAAATGGCCGATAAAGCTGATGGGAAGTGAGGCATTATGGGTCTTTATCTGGTAATGCCAAAGGAATAGAACAGCAAAAAGGAGGTATTGAATGAATGTGAAAAAAAAGATGTTTTCAAGGATATTGATTTCCAGACTTCTAGATCTATCTGAGGTAGTGTGGTACCTTTGAAAGAGCAATGGAGAAGCTAGGTGTGCATCCTGGTTTCACCACTTGCCCCCTCGGCAAATCATGTAACCTCTGTGGGCATCAGTTATGTCCTGTGTAAAATCTGATTATCTCTAATATCCTTAAAACTCTAAATCTTGAACCTATAGTCTAGTTGGACTCTTCTGCTAATGAATGAGATAACTGAGGTGGAGGGGTTAATTGATTTGTCCAAGGTCACACAACTGGTTAGTTGTGGAGTGAGGACCCCTATGTTGGTCTCATATTCATAAGAACTCAGAGCATGGGAGGGAGTCATGAAAGGGATTTGACCTCAACCTAGAACATTCCTGGCAAAGGATCATCAGGACTTTGCTTTAAATTATCCAATGAAAGGAAAACCAGGACCTCCCTAGGCAATCTATCCCACTTTGAGATAATGCCAATTGTTAGCATGTTTTTTCCCAAGCCTAAATCTGTCTCTGCTTCAGGTTCTGCTCTTTGGGACCAAGTGGAACAAATGTAATCCTTCTCCTCAAAGTCCTTTAAATACTTGAAGACAGATATCATTCCACATTTTCCTTGATGTCAATCAATTATTCTTGCAAAACAATCAAAGATTACTGCATTTCTGTTTTTTTAAAACAAATAGTTTCAAAACACACTTCAAAATCTTAATTTGGAAAATTTTCATATAGGTTAAAAAATTCTGTTTGGAAGTTTTTATTTGGAAACTATTGGTCTAGATGACCTTTCATGTCCATTCCAACTCTGGGTCTATGATTCTATGATTTTCATTTAATTTGCTTCTCGTTTAACTGCTTGGGCAATATGTGGTCTTCAATTCCTCACACCACCCTCCCTTATTATTTTCCAGCTCTACTGCTAAGCTGATCTCTCTTGAGTGATTGTTCTCTTTGAGGAATTTCAGGGCTCAGTACAATCAGCACAATGTTATTAGAAAACTGGACATCTTGGGCCATCTCTAGGGAATGCCTCCTCCATTTGGACTTTGCACAGAGCATCTTCCAAGTCAGTAGCAAACCCCTTTGAAAAGTGTGATTCTTCCCTGGTTTCATACTTCACTTGATATGAATAAGATTGTTGGACAAAATCACATTTATTATGAATCTTATATGATCTTAACATGTCCATGAGAAATACCTTGGAGGAAGACTTTGCCATTCTGGAAAGGTCCATGGTAGCTTCATTCCTTGTTTCTCCTAGTTTTGCCTCTAAAGGTATCTATAAGCCTTGAAGTCTGCCTTTCGAAAGCTCATATTTAGATCATGGCTTTGCTTATGAAGTGCTTACTTCATAACAACCCCAGGAAATGGATGCCCCATTTTATGGATGAGAAAACTGAAGTTGAAGAGGCCATCTTGACATGAAGGATAAAGAGCTGGCCTCAGTGTAAGAAGACCTAGCTTCCAGTCCTGTCCCTGACATAAACTGACTGTGTGATACTGAATAAGTCACTTAATTTCTCAATGCCCTATCCAAATCTCTAAAATTTTAAGGTTCAGAGCAGGAGATGAGCTGCAGTGGTTGAGAGTTTCCTCATGGGTAACTCCATATACTGACAAAATCATAGATTTGGTTTTAAAAAAAGAGTAATAAAAAATCCTTAGATTTAGGGTGATCAAGTCCTTGAACTACTTGTTCTCTGAGATTCCTCCTAGCTCTTGAGCCTAAAGCTATAAGGCTAGTATATGCCAGAGTAAGGGGACAATTTGGTATCAATGAAAACACAGCACAGCCTCCCAAATGTAAGCTAGTTCCATCCCATTCTTTCAGTTCTAGGCCCAGTTCCCTGACCTTCCTTCAGTGCCTGCCCAAAGTATGAATGATGCTGAACTCAGTCAACTGGCTACCCATTCTATCACCTGGAAAATTTTACCAAGGCCTCTGAATATATCAAGTGAAAAGACACTGGATTCTGAATCCAAGTCCAGTGAACACAGTTGATAAGTTTTATGAAGAGACATCAGTCTGTAGGAGCAAAGATCAGGGTTATAAGAGAGCTTAGAAGTTGCCTGGTCCAAGCCTTTCACTGTACAGATCAGAGAAGTTAAGTCCAAAGGGGCCTTTGCCCAAGGTTATAAGAGTAAAAAGTGGTTGACTTAGGATTCAAATTCATGTCCTCTAGCTTCAAGTCTGGGGTTCTTCCCATTATACCACTATGCCTTTTCTCCATCATGTACCTCTATGTTACAATTTTAGATGCCAGTCAAGAAGCAGTTACAGTGCTTACTATATGCTGGCATTCATGATGCTATAAAGAAAAGTAAAACAGTGCCTGCTCTCAAGAAGTTTATATCCTGATGGGGAACAAAGCATATAATAACTAGGCATATATAAAATTAGAGTGCATGAGACATCATCTGAGAGGGATGAGAGTAATTGCCGGTGTTTTTCCCATCACACTTGCTTCAAAGGCTATACTTGAAGCTCCAAGTACACACTTTTTGGTCCCCTCTAGATTAAGGTGACCATTTCTCATGATTTCCCCCTCTGAAACAGAAGAAAGCTACATGGCAATTCCATTTGAGTTTTGTCCTCAAAGGTATTCATTAGCCTCTATTGGCTTTTCTTTGAAAAGTCTCTTTTCCATTCACATATTTGACTTGTGTAGGCAACTAGATAGGTGGGGGTCTTTTAAAATAACCTACTCCCAGAGTTCCAAAGTTTCCATGAAACTTCCATGAAACTCTTCATAGTTTAACAATCAGCTTGGACACTATCATATTATTTTTAAATCAGGTTGTGGCTTTCTTTGGATTGACCTTTTTGAGGTATCTGTATCTTTTAAAATCTGTTCTTCATCAAACAAAACTCAATTCTACCAATTTAGGACTATGAATCAACCTGCCTTTGCCCACACTCCCATTTCCTGTCATTATTATTGTTTTTTCCACTCTTCTCATTTGCTTGTTTATTTCTGGTGCTGGAGGCTGGTGTCCTTTTACACTTGACTTCAGAGGTCATCAAATCCATTTGCCGTCATTTTACAGATGAGAAAACTGAGGTTTAGAGAGGGGAAATGATCCTAAGTCAGTTAGTGAAGCAACCAAACTAGGATTTCAAACGGGGTCTTCTGATTCAATTCCATTAAGGAAACAGACTGATCCAATTAAAAAAAAAAGTATCCTCTTACCAGTTCTTTCTTTCCTTTCAAAACTGAAAGGCTAAGAGATTTTGTTTTTAAATATAAAATGATCTCTTAAAAATAATTAATTCTTGCTCATGAAATTAAAGTTCTAAGGAAACAAATTTGACTAAAGTAGCAGAAAAACAAACTCCTACCAACATAACAAAACAAAGCAAAGCAAAAGAAACATCCCATTCCTGGACAACAGGATGGCTTCAGTCTCTCCATTTTCCTCATTCATTATTTATAGAATTTTAGATTGAGAGCAAGAAGTAACCTTTGATGACATTGTCTGATCCTTTCACTTTATAGACAAGAAAACTGAGACCTAGAGAATTATAATAGTAATGGTAAAATAATAGTTGCAAAAATGATGATAATCAGGATTATAGTGACCATTGAAATGAAGCTCTAAACTTTACAAACCCACTTTACAAATACTCAGTCATTTGATCCTTACAACAATCCTGGGAGGTAGGTGCTATTATCAGCCCCACTTTACAAATAGGAAACTGAGGCAGAGGTTAAGTGACTTGTCCAGAAACACACAGTTTCTGAGGCTAGATTTAAACTTAGGTCTTCTTAACTCCAGGCCCAGGGCTTTAGTGATGTGCCCCAGCTCACATAGGAAGTAAAGCGGCAAATCTGAACCCAAGTTCTCTGATCCAAATTTATTGCATTTTACATTACAAAAAAATATTCTCTTTGCTGAATGGTAAAACATCTGGTTCTGTGATTTTGTTAGTGTGAGAACTCTCTCCTCCTATTCAATTCAGAATCTTAATGTCAGAGAGGGCAAGTGATTTGCCCATAGTTACATAGCTACCATCACAGGCAGAATTTGAGCCTGGATTTTCTTGACAAGTCCCGGACTTCATCAAGTTGCTGAAATGATCACAAAAATACTCTCATAGATATGACTCTAGAATACAATGGATCTGGCTCAGGTAAGTTACAAGCAAATCCCAATTCAGGTCCCTGAGATATTAAATGGGTGATATTTGCTCAGGGACTGGAATAGTGCGGTTGAAATGACCCCAAACTTGACATTGGAACTGAATGCAAAAAATCACTTAATGATTCATATTTAGATAATGTTTTAATGTTTCTAGGATATTTTTCTCATGACAAGCATTATTATTCCATTTTTTTTAGCTAAGGAAACTGAGGTTCAGAAAGATAAAATAACTTGCCTAGAGTCACACAGTCAGTCAGTGACAGAGATCCAAAGGCAGATCTGCTATCATAGCAGAACAAAACATCAGGTGCTTATGTGATAAATCTACATTATTTTACTTAATTTTCATAATAGCCCTGTCAGGGAGGTAAGGCAGATATTAGTTTCCCCATTTTTCCCATAAGAAAACTGAGGCTTACAAAAAGATTAAATGACCTGCTCGATGCCACCTAGCAACAAGGAAAATCTCGAGTCTACTGCTAGAGAACAGCCATGTGAAGAAGCATCATGGTGCAGTGGGTAGAATGATGGACTTGCCATCAGAAAGACTTAAATTCAAATCTAATGTCAAGTCCAGCCTTAGACTATAACTGTGTGACCCTAGAAAGTCACTTAACCTCTGTCAGAGTTTGCTCTTCTATAAAATGGAGGTATCTTTCAGGGTTGTTGCAAAGATCCAATAAAATAATATTTGTAAAGTACTTTGCAAATTTTAGAGTACTATATAAATTCTGGCCATGATGATGATGACAACTATTATTATTTTTTACTATCTGTCCAAGGCTAGTAATCATTGTACCTATGGAAACATGAATGGAAAGTAAGGGGTATGGTTGAAGCTAACCCTTAGCTAAGCCATCAAGAACAAAGTTAAGGTAAAATGTAGCAGGATGTTTTTGGTGGGTATTTTTTTAGCCCAATAGTGGATTGATCCATTAACTTTAAGAATAATTCCAGGTCTTTATACTTTTTTCAGCTCTTGGTCTAATCTTGCCAGTCTTTACTCTTCATATCATTACTTATGGTCCTTAGCTCCTTCTCGATATATCCATGCCACTCACTCTCAGTCCTTGTTTCCTATCCCTAACTTGTACCATCTGCTAGACCTAAAAATAGACAATTCCCATCCCCAGACCAAACAAGAGAGGCTTCCAGAACAGTGACCTCTAAACAGTTTTGGTCCAGATCTTTTAGAGGTATTTCCTTTTCTTGGTGAGTATACTGACAGGTAGGTGGTAGGGTTTGGTAGGCAATTGTCTCAATAGCACCTGTACAACTGCCACTATAAAGGAAAAGTTATAATTGCCATGAGAGTCTGACAACTAGCTTAGTGGGGGGAAGATTCAGAACCTGAGATGCTCTAGGACTAGAATAGAGGGGAAGAGCATTGGATAAAAGGTTAGTGTGGTTAGATTGAAGCTTAGCCCTATAACTGACCACTGCAGGGAGGGTAGAATGCAACTCATCTTCCCATCCTCTAATTGGTTGATCACACCTCCCTTAGTGTCACATCCCCATTTTGGAAACTACTGGCCTAGAGATTAGTAAAGGCAATATTATATAGAAGAATCAACACTGGACTTAGAGAGTCAGGAGAACTGGGTTTGAATTGAAAGTCCAATTTTCCAACATTCACTAGCTGTGGGACCATGGGCATCATCACAACTTTTTGAAGGATTAAGTCACCATTTATGAAATGGAAATTATAATGCTCATACTTCATAGCTCATAGGGTCTATCTTGAAGAAAGCACTTGGCATGACCTTAAGCTTCAGAGAAATGTGTTATTATTATATGAATGAATTTTTTTAGTATTACTAATGTAATACTAAAGAACTTAATAAAGATTTAAAGACATAGAACTGGGAAGGAACTTAGAGACCAGCAAGTCTCAATCCTTCATTTTATAGCTGAGAAAAATGGAAGCTTATGGAGGCAAGTGATTTGCTTAGGATCTTACTGCTTATCCATGCAGCAGGATTCAAACTCAGGTCTTCTTGACACCAAGTCCAGCACTCAATTCACTGTATCACTTAGCACACTCCAAGAATCCCTTTTAGGAAAGTTCTTGCCCACAACTTTCAACACTTCTCTCATCACTAGTTTTTTGTGAATCCATTTTTTCCCAAAATAGTTTTTTTCACTTTTTTAGATTATAAAATGCATTGAATATACCAGATCCTTGGCCCTGAATGTAAAAGACTGGAGGCAAGCTGAGTTGATTCTGTGAAAAAAAAAAAAAAACCTTAATTCATGCCACTTCTACTTAGGTCTCTTCCAAATGTTTGCTGGCTGACTGTTCTAACTCTCAAATTCTCATTCTCTGAAATGGACTTCTGTACTGGAAAGAGCCTTTGACTGAAAGTCATAGATTATCTGTATATGACCTTGGACAAGTTACTTCTTTGGGCCTCAGTTTTCTCATCTGCAAAATGGGGGGGCTAGATGAGATGATCTCTGAGTTTTAATGTAGGGAAAAACGAACAATGAATTTGTGGTCAGGAAATCTGAATTCATCTCCTAACTCTACCAGTGTGATGTTAGGGCTTGTGTTTCCTGTTCCGTAAATAAGGTAGCTGAAGGAGATGTCCTCTAAATTTTTTTTCTAGCTTTGAGTGTATGATCATATGAGTTAACATCTTTCTATGGCACAGACTGATTCCATTTATCTACGTGTTTGTAGCAACTTTGCAAAGTGTTGGTTCCAATTTCTTTTTATTCAGGAGTGACACTGGTAGAAATAAGTGGGACCCACAGCTCCGACTGATTAATGTGGGCAGTGCCAACTTGCTTGCTTGCACAATGACTGAATAATAACCATGGGAAAATCACTTCCACTGGCATTAAATTATCCATGCTCCACTCATTTTGTATGATACACAGCTCTTCAAATATAGACTTCCCTCTTTAAAAAAAAGTATGCTGTGACTCTTTGAATGGATATTGCATAACTCAAAGATTTCTGTATATTCAGCTACCTTGTAGCACAAGCTGTCCGAATATAAACGCTTATAGAAATACTGCATTCACAATTATCTTTCAGCTGAACATTTGAGACACTGAACATTCCTCTCCGAGGCTCTTTATGATGTGGTACTATGGAAACTGACTTAGCTTTAGAATCAGAGGTCATGGGTTAACATTTTACCTTTGGTTATTACCTGTATGACCTTGGGTCTCACTTAACCTACCTGGGCCTCAGTTTTCTCCTCTGCAAAATAAATAGGCTTGGACTAGATGACTCCATTGTCCCTGACTTCAAGCCCTAGATCTATGATTCTGTGGTAAGTTCCATTTTCAAAGCTTAAGTAGGCACAAAATGATTTAATAATAATAGATAACATTCATATATTGCCAGGCATTGTGCTAAGTACTTTAGAAATATTTCTGTTCTCACATTTTATTCTCATATCAATCTTGAGAGGTAGGTATTTCATTATTGCCCCTTTTACATTTGAAGAAACTGAGGCAAGCAGAGGTTAAGAGACATGCCCAACAACACAAAGTTGGAAAATGTTTAAAGTAGGATTTATATATTGGTCTTCCTAACTCTAGGCTCTGATCTCTTTGCAGTGCCACCTTTTCTTAAGGTCACAAAATGAATCGAAAATCAATTCAAAATTAGGAATCTTGTGAGTTACCTCCATCTCCCACCCCTCCCACCCTCGCATACTATCATCTATTGTTCACTTCCAAAATTTCCTTAATTAGCCACAGGCATGAACAGACTGTGGATTACATATTGCCTATGCTGGGAAAGCATTCCTAGTGGTCTGCCTTTTCCCCTCAGGTGTCCATCCTTTGTGCGCACCTATGCATGAGATTGTTGTCTTAAAGCTGGAAGGAACCAGAGAGATCTGTTAGTCTGACTTCTCTGTTTTACAGATGAGGAATGTAGGCCCAGAGAGAGTGAATGATTTGCCCAAGGTTTCACAGTTACAAAGTAGCAGGGCTGAGATTTGAACCCTGACCTTGACTCTAAATGAAGTGTTCTTCCCAGCTGCATTTCAGTGGGCTACAGCCCACTCCCTGAGTCAACTTTCTTTTACAATTACAGGGATTTAGTTTTATTATAAGCTACTGGGAGCCCTTGATGCTATTTTTAATTTCAACTAGGAAACAGCTTCCTTCAGGTCCAAATCAAAATCCCATAAAGAGACAGCTCTCTCAGGTCTTTGGAAATCTGCATGGAATCTGCAATCTGCAGGAATGCAATAAATCTAGGGCAGAGTGTCCTGGATTGCTCCTTCAAGAGATACAAGTCTTAAGTAGCTCTGATGCCTTAATTCTGACTCAGCAGTTTTAGCAATGCATCACCCCCTTCTCCTCTTTCACTCGGCTCAATAATATCCATTAGAAATGTAGGTGGGACTGTGAAACCTGGGGTTTTAAAACTGTTCATCTTGGTCAACTTTCCAGGCAATAACAGAGAAAGAGACAGAAAGACAGAGAGACAGAAACACAGACACAGACACAGACACACACACACACACACACACACACACACACAAAGACAATCAGACACAGAGAGAGAGAGAGACAGACAGACAGACACAGAGAGAGAGAGACAGAGAGAGATTTCAAAGGTGGCCTTGGAGCTTACCTGGTCCAAGCTTTGCAACAGCGTAGAGAAGGTCATAGTTGATGACCGGTGTGGCATCACTGATAGGCTGCCAGCCCACAGGAGGTGATGCTGGAGGCGAGATGAGAAACTGTTTGGATGGCTGAGGGGGTGCCAAGTGAAGCTTGTCTCCATCTGTCTCAGGGGTCTGAACCTTTCAAACAGACCAGGGACAAAGATTCAGCATTCATATTAGGTTCAGGCACGTTCCATAAATTAGGGTGAAAATGTGGTCTCATACTTTTAGCATATGAAGAATTAGCCAGTGTTTGAAGGTTAGGACTAATTCTGGTCAAGATTCCAAATGTGTC